>NW_015633174.1:190163-227691 GCF_001515625.1 Sinocyclocheilus rhinocerous | reverse complement strand
ATATAAATGTATATACATGTAAATATTTTCAAAATATATGCTGTATGTGTGTGTATTTTTATATACATAATAAATATACATAATACACATACACACACATATATTATGTAAACAAAAACTTTTATTTTGGATGCGATTAATCGCGATTAATCGTTTGACAGCACTAAATATAATAATATAATATAATAGCCAGATTTGAATAAATCCACTTTTTTATATATCATATGATCGTATAGCATACTATTATATGATTTTAAAATAAAAATCTAAATATACATTATATTACATATTATATGGTGTTAAACTTCTAATTATATTCAAATCTGGAAAATAATACAATACAACACTACACAATAACAAAATTATATAATACAACAATAATAATATAATATACATTAAGATTTTTTGTTTAAAATCATATAATTTTATATTATATAAAAATCAAAACACGGAACATAATACAATGTAATATAATACCATAGACTGGGCTGGCAGCTAGGAGGAAGAGCGGAGGCAGGAATTCCGACAGAGCCCTGAAGAAAACACAAAGACATCAAACAGATAAGAAACAAGTGAATATTAATCATTACTAAGGGGAAAAGGCATTTGACAGATTTGAATATCCAAAATAATAAAAATCTATTTATATAATATCAAAATCATATGATTTGATACAAAATTTTGGGTATTCAAATTTGGCAAAATATAATATATATAATATAATATAATTAGTGCTGTCAAACGATTAATCGCGATTAATCGCATCCAAAATAAATGTTTTTGTTTACATAATATATGTGTGTGTACTGTGTATATTTATTATGTATATATAAATACACACACATTCAGTATATATTAAAATATAAACATAACTTTTTTTTTTTTAATATATACTGAATGTGTGTGTATTTATATATACATAATAAATATACACAGTACACACACATATATTATGTAAACAAAAACTTTTATTTTGGATGCGATTAATCGCGATTAATCGTTTGACAGCACTAAATATAATAATATAATATAATAGCCAGATTTGAATAAATCCACTTTTTTATATATCATATGATCGTATAGCATACTATTATATGATTTTAAAATAAAAATCTAAATATACATTATATTACATATTATATGGTGTTAAACTTCTAATTATATTCAAATCTGGAAAATAATACAATACAACACTACACAATAACAAAATTATATAATACAACAATAATAATATAATATACATTAAGATTTTTAGTTTAAAATCATATAATTTTATATTATATAAAAATCAAAACACGGAACATAATACAATGTAATATAATATAATGTAATATAATGTAATGTAATGTAATATAATATAATATAATATAATAACCTTATACAAAATTGTGGATATTTAAATCAGGTAAATAATATAATGAAATACTATGTAATGTAATATACAATATAATACATTTATGTTCATGTATTTGGATGTATGCACCATCATACCGTGTCTGTTCCTCAGCACCAGGCTGTAGTTTGGCGAGCAGGGTGAGGACAGGGTAGAGGGAAGGGTGCAGGAGAAGGGTGGCATCATGAAGGTCTTTAGCTGTGCTTTCCAGCGCCCCCTGGAGGAAGGGCTGTAGGGCTGGGTAGAGGTTAAAGAAGGAAGGAGAAGACATGCCGGAATGAGCAGAGCCCTCTTCACCGGTAGGCTGCTGACCCAACATTCTGGTGCATAGAGAACCTACGAGAAGTGAAAGGTCAACATGTGTGACTAATTCACAAGGGTTGAATTTAGAATAATTGTGAGCGTGACCGGTTCATACTGTAGAGCTGCAGGGCTGCGTTCCTCATAGCCCAGCATGGTGAGCTGAGGAGTGTGAGTGACAGAACGGCCACCACAGGGGTGTACTGTAGAACAGCTACACCCAGACTGGAGCCCTTCACCAGAGCTTGAAGGATGTGAACGGCACACACCTGTGAGAGATCAGGGGACAGACATCTTTTACGAACATAGCTACTTTTTTCTTTAACATATGTTTGATCCAGCAAAACTGTAGATTTATTTAATAGGAAGATCATTGACTCTACCTGTGGTAAGTCGAGAGTTTGGTCCCAGTCCTGGGGAAGAGGTGCTTTGGCTGTGTCCAGCAGGGTGTTAATGGTTTGTGCCAAAAGGGGGCGAGTCTTGCTAGAGTCCTCAGCAGCTAAGACACCCAAAATCAGCATGGGCAGACCGGCAGCACGCCTTGTTACTGAGGTACTACGGGGCGACTGGAGAACAGAAAGGCCCTAGAGGGAGAGAGAGAGCATTATATGATTTTTTAATAAAATAAAAATGATTTAATGGCTACTTAAAGGGATAGTTCACTCAAAAATTAAAATTCTATCAAAATTACTCACCCTCGTGTTGTTCCAAAGCCGGTAGATCTTCGTTCATCTTCGGAACACAATTTAAGATATTTTTGATGGAATCCGAGAGCTTTCTGACCCTACATAGACAGCAATGGAACTACCACGTTCAAGGCTCAGAAACATAGTAAAGACATCGTTAAAACAGTCCATGTGACATCAGTGGTTCAACCGTAATTTTATAAAGCTATGAGAAGAACACAAAAATAACTTTTTTCAACAATTTCTTCTCCTCCGTGTCAGATTTCAATGCGCGTCCACAACAGTACCACGACGCATGCGTGTGCATTCCTCTTCTTGTAAACAAGTTATTTTTGTTTTCTTTGCACACAAAAAGTATTCTCGTGGCTTTATAAAATTATGGCTGAATGTCACATGGAATATTTTAACAATGTCCTAACTACCTTTCTGGGTCTTGAACGTGTCAGATGCGTTGCTGTCTATGCACGGTCAGAATAAAGCTCTCAGATTCCATCAAAAATATCCTAATTTGTGTTCCGAATATGAACAAAGGTCTCGCGGGTTTGGAATAACATGAGGCTGAGTAATTAATGACAGAATTTTCGTTTTTGTGTGAACTTTCCATTTAAATAAACACAGGTCATTTAACTTGGAATTGACATTTCTATTAGAATCCCATGAATCTCTAGTTGAGAATTAATGCTTTATTCTAGTCTACCTGTTTTAATATGAGAGGCGGGATCTCTCTGATCTCCGGATCAGAGCTGCTCAGTAGAGCCCTGCAGAACTTAGTAAAGCCAATACAGCAGCCCTCTACTGCCCCCTAATGGAAGATGAGAGAAAAAGAGAGAACAGGACCACAAATATAAGATGTTACTGTGAAACAAAGTGGAGGGAAAAAGTATAAAAAAAAAGCTAATCTGTCTTACCCAGTGTCTACATTTCAGAATGATGTCTTTAAATACTTTGGAAGCCTTCCTGAGGTCTTCCACACTCAAAGTCAGCTCTTTACAGTGCAGTGACAGGATTCTCTCCACCAGGGAGCCCAGAAAAATACCAATTTCCTACCGGGAAAGTAATAATTAGTAGTAATGGTAATAGACTAACCTTCTTATTCATACATAATACTTTTTGTAAACCACAGCTTAAAATGTAGGCTGATGTCCTGTCATCCTTCTAGCAGCTTTACCTTCAAGGAAACCCAGCAGCAGGTCAGCACTAGACTATGTTCCTCAGAGAGCAGCACATTCTCCTCTCCATCCTCATCAAGTCCCGCCCCCTCAACCCCACCCTGACCAATCAGAGAACTGATTGCATTCCCCATGTCACAGAATGATGGAGGCACATCTGTGACAAAAAGAAAAGTATATTCTCAAAAGAGAATCTCTTCAGACATATTGTTTACATCTGCAGTTTCAGTGTACCTTTCTCCTGTGTGTCCTGGTCCCCGTACAGCACACCTAACAGCAGTAGAGTGAGCTTTTCTACTAAAGATACAATGTCTCCTGCAACACTATGGGTTATGGACTCCACTAGGACCCCTGGCACCTCCAGCAAGCCCCTCTGCAGAGCACTTACAACACCTGAAGTAATAAAACACACTCCATTTGTGGATTATTACAGCATATTTTCAGATATATTAGTAGTGAAACCTCCACTTAGTGGTAAACAACTGCAGCAAGATCTATAAACTCAGCTCAGTTTTATACCATGAATAGGCGTTGTACGAGCTGCAAGCAGCATGTCATTCCTGGCAGTGAGATAATGGTGCTCCAGTTTGGTGAGAAGAAACGTGATCAATTTAACTGAATGTTTCTCCCCATGTTCAAATGCCCCATCCACCCTATGACACAGAAATACACACACACACACACACATGTGCACACAAGAAAATATTGTTCTCATAAAAACAAGAAGGACCCAACACATTTTAAATAAACTCAAATTAAATTACCCCCAGGCACAAACTCTGCTTATACACTTCCGTTCAAAAGATTGGGTCAGTACAATTTTTTTTTTTATGAAAGAAATGAAAACTTTAATACATCAAGGATTAGATTGATCAAAAGAGACAAAAGTGACATAAGTGAAAGACTGTTTTAAATAAATGCTGTGTTTTTTAACTTTTTATTTATCAGAGAATCCTGGAAGTTTGCATGGAAATTCAGCTTTGTCATCATAGGAATATATTACATTTTAAAATATATAGCAAAAGTAGAAAACAGTTATTTAAAATTGTAATTATATTTCACAATATTATTGTTTTTACTGTAATATCAAACTTTTGAATAGCAGTGTATGTGTATCCTTTCACACTTCAAGACTAAAAGAGACAAAAGCGATGTTTGCTCACTTGTGCAGTAGAAGTTTGATCATCAGTGCTCCCATCTGGGCCTCCTGGACCCGTGGGCTGTGGAGCAGCCTTTCTGCCCTCCTCAACAACACAGCTGTGACATCATCCGGGAGAGACGAGGGGAAAAATCGGAGAAGTAGCTCTGCAGACAGTTCACGGATCTACAGCACAGGGACAACATATGCCAGGCAAATACATCACATTACGGACAACTGGGGCAAGGGTTTCAACTGTGCATACACTTCTGGGGTTGGTAATATCTTAATGTTATTTTTTAAGAATGCTCTAACGCTCACCAAGGCTGCATTTATTTGATCAGAAACACAGTATAAACAGTAATGTTGTGAAATATCATTACAATTTAAAAGAACTGTTTTCTATTTTTATATGTATTTTAGAATTTATTCCTGTGAGGGCAAAGCTGAATTTTCAGCATCATTACTCCAGTCTTCAGTGTCACCATGATCCTTCAGAAATCATTCTAATATGCTGTTCTGGTAAATGGTGCTCAAGAAACATTTCTTGATAAGATTCTCTTATTAAATGTCTTTACTGCCACCTTTTAATGCATTCTTGGTGAATAAAAGTACCAATTTCTTTAAACAAATCTTACTGACCCCACGGTTTTGAACGGTATTGTCTATTCATTTAGTTTTACCTCATTGGTCGAATCCTCCAAACAGCCAATCAGGACAAGCATCTTTGACTTTGAGAAGAAGTCCCACTTTCCCCTCTCTTTAGCCCAGTTTATAAGAGTAGACATATTGGCTAAAAGAAAAAAAATCAATCTCTGATATCATTTTTATTATATTTAGCATTAGCAATGAACATAAAATAATAAATTTGAAGTTAAAGATAAAAAAAATCGACAATTCATAATATGTATTCCAAGGTACTTCAAAGGATACCATGGTACATGCCGAAAACATGATATATAACCATGGTATGCTTTTGTAAGTGTTGTTTTATTACCAGGTGGTTGTCCCTTCTTTCTGTCTGGACTCCAGGTGTCTGTACATGTTTCCAGCACTGCAGACAGCAGGAGCAGGACAGTCTTCTTCCTCTGGTAGCTGCTGTCAGGAGTCAAATAGACCAATGACAGCTGGAAGAGCCAGTCAACAAACTCTGAGGGAACATATCATGATCATGAATATAAAATATCATCAAATATCAAAATATCTTGATCTTACCAATAAAGCCATTTTATTATATTCTATTGATTAAAAGGCTTCATATATTAAAATGTTAAAAATTTTTTGATTATTAATACACAAACTTTGACAACGTCACTAAAAACTTGCATCCATGCCAATAGATGGCAGTAGTCAAAGACTATCATCATATCATCATATTGGTCATTTAGAAAGACAAGTGAGTGCCAGCAAAACATAATAAAAATATTACTTGTGCACCTTTAAAATAATGTTGAAATCAACTGTAAAAATATATAACATGAATTTTAATTTCAAAAAACTCCTCACCGACTCCTTGTTTAAGCTCCGCCTCCTCTTCCTCCGTGAGCCCTTTTTTACCATTATGGCCTTTGATGCTTGCCATGCAACTGTCTCTTATTCTCACCAAGAACTTCCTCAGCGCTGCCTGAAGGTGCTGGCGGAAAGGTGACGATTCGCTGTTGAGATTGAGCGGGAGGAAGTCTCTCAGAGCGGAATACTCAACTTGTGATGGGGCTTCTTTGGTCTTTGGACTGCAGCAGAGGAGGTTCAGAGCTGCAAGCCGGATGCTGTCATCCAAAGAGGAGAGGGCAATATGGAGAGTCTTAAGAGCATGGGGGCTGTCCGCACTCCAGAGGGAATGTCCACTTGTGGCCCGCTGGGCGCTCATGACACAGGCCCACGCGTGAAGGTGACCGGGAACCGCGGGGTCCAGAGCTGACAACAGAGTGTTAACAGCACCTGGAAATATTCGTAGTGTTGAGGGCAGAAGATGGCTAGAGGCGTTATTTTGAAGAAGAGTTAATTCCGAAGTCAAAGCCTCCAGAATGACTGGTTGCCACCTCCGAACCCATTGATTGGCTGAGTCTTGTTCAGTGGGTGGAGCTTCTTGGGATGCATTTATAATAAGCTCGCGTTTCTGTTCCTGAAGGAGGGATTTGTAGACTTCTGAGGCACATGGAGAAAGGTGATTGGTGGAGAGGCATTTTAGGATGTGAGAGGGAAGAGCTGTATACAGTTCCAAAACCTTTTAGGAGGAGAAACTATATTTTATTTTACATTTACTTAAAATGACTTTTATAATGTACTGATGCTAATAAGACTCTCAGAAAGCTAAAATAAAGCTTCTTTTCCAAATCATGTAGTATTTACATAAAAATGTATTTCTGATATAAAATATTTTTTCATTTTATATGGACACATCTGAATATTTGGGTTGAACTGTTCTGGAACAGTGTTGTAAATACAACTTAACCACTGATTTCTAGTCGTGTCCATTTTTGGAAGGTCAAACAAAGTAGTTTTGCTTTCACAACGAAACACAGCGTCACACAAGGCGGGCTAGAGTGAGCGGCGGCCGGTGGGCTTGAGAACGGCGAGGCGGGCGGGCTTGCGGCAACCACATGTGACGACCCCGGGCTGGACTCCGCTTCGTCCACGGTGAAAGCCGATCCGGCGATCCACAGCGCGAAGTCGATGTATTTCCTCAGCGACCAGCACAGATCAGCTCTAGGCATGATGAAGCGGATATCGTCCTCTTTTGGAAGACCAAACAAAGTAGTTTCACTTTCACAACGAAACACACAGCGCCTTCACGACATGGCGGCAGCAACAATACTACAGCGAGAATAAAAGTTACGCCTTCTTTCTTTGCGTGAACATTTGGGCGGCGTTATGCAAACCTTCCCACATCATGACGTAGATATGTGGAGGCGTGTTAGAACGAGCCGTTTTAGGTAAGTGTGGTTGACTCTTAACTTTTATAAAGAATATCTCTTTGGATTTGAGACTTTAGTCTTTGCAACTTTACAGATCTTCTTTATGCACCAAGAGCTTGTAACACTCCAAAGAGAAAGGAAAAATTGAAATCGCATCATATGACCCTTTTAAATTATTGCTTTTATTTTTACATTTATATTAAATAAAATGTATGCTATAATTTATATTAGAATAAATGTATACATTCTTAGAATTCTTGATAAAATTCTTAAAAAAATAAATTTATTTATTAGTTATACATACAATATTATTTATAATATTCATATTATATTATTAATAATAACATAGTAGATATAACATTTATTTTAAAAAGAAAGGAGGTAGATGGACAAGGGTGTCTGGTCACTCCTCTTACCTTGTCTGTTCCTGCATATGGCAGAAGTGCAGTAAGCGGTAAATACTTTGCTTTGGATTCCCAAGGCAGTTCTGATATACTGTTCAATAATTCCACATAAAGTCTTTTATCTGTGTTCTCAAAGTGCAGACAATCCTTGTCATAGATCTCCATAAACAGACAGAAAGCACTGCGTGCCACCTCTGCAACACCATCCAACTACAATAAAAGTAATGAACAAAAATACCAGCTGAGTGGATGTGTTCCTGTAATTAACTTTGGTTAAATGTCTGGTTTTATCATTTAATATGGATTTTCTCAAGAAAGTATGACTGGTTCTTGCCTGTACAAAACTGCTAGGGAGTTCTGAGTGGTTTTAAAACACGGCCCAAGGAGAAATAGCCCATCTTACTCCATACTTAGTGTTCAAACCCATATACCTTAAAATAAAGTATATTCTGTTTCATAGTGTGCAAAAGGCTTACCGGGCTCTCAGCATTGCTCCAGATGATTTGTGTAAGGTGCTGCTGGAGGTCTGAATCTAAAGGAGCACCAGTAACTTCCCAAACCTCACTGAGGCACTCTCTCAGCCTCTTCAGCCAAATAGTAAACACTACAAAGAAAACACATATGCATACAACTTTAGTCACCCACAGTCATGCACAGACCCAGCAATCTACAGAATGACGCATGAGGATAGAGAGCTTGTACCTTGAAAAACATAGTAATGACAGTCAAGCTTTTCTTCACAAAGAGCTGAGATGAAGGGGAACAGCCCATTCAGGAGAAGACAAGTCTGATAAAACAAAAGAAAGAGTAAGTAATTATATGTTCCACTTTGGATCATTCTTAGAAAAAGCAGTCTATGCGCTGCTTGCGTACCCCTTGGTTGCTATGGTGACTGACAAGAATGTCATTTCTGCAGCAAGTTAACAACCCCCTGCATACAGCCAGTCTGTCCACTCCGTCCTGACGTCTGGGACGACAGTCCACCTGTAGCTCACCTACCGTCAATCTCCACGGTTCTGAGACATACAACATTCACATATCACAAAAGACAGGCAACTATCAAAGCAAACTAGTAAGTTAATTGTACATTATAGATCAAGAAAATACATTTATATAGTCATATTGTTACAAAAAATGTATATTTCAAATGAAAGCTTTCTATTTATCAAAAGCAACACAAACATTTTCAACACTGATAATAATAAGAAATGTTTTTCAGCAACAAATCAGAATAAACAGAGAAACAATAAAAAAAAAGAAAAAAAATTAAATAAAATAAAATTTTAATTTATCTTTGCCTTTACAAGAATAAATTACATTTTAAAATACATTAAAAAGTATTACAATTTAAATAAAAAATAAATATTACAATTTCATTGTATCTTTTTTTACTGTATCTTTTATCAAATAACACACATTCCAATTTTTTTTTAATCTTACCAACCGTTATAAAGAATATCTCTTTGGTTTTGAGACTTTAGTCTTTGCAACTTTACAGATCTTCTTTATGCACCAAGAGCTTGTAACACTCCAAAGAGAAAGGAAAAATTGAAATCGCATCATATGACCCCTTTAAACGGTAGTCATATGCCTTTAAACGGATAGTTCACCCAAAAAATTAATTACTCAGCCTCAAGTCGTTCCAAACCCATAAGACCTTTGTTCATCTTCATCATTTTTGATGAAATCCGAGAGCTTTCTGACCCTGCATAGACAGCAATGCAATTGACACGTTTAAGACCCAGAAAGGTAGCAAGGACATCGTTAAAATAGCAGGGTTCTTACACATTTTCCAAATTCAAATTCAAGCACTTTCAAGGTGCATATTCAAGCTTTTCCAGCACTTTAAACTGTGGTAAAAATTACATGTTTACACACACACACTTGAGTTTTTCACTTTAAATCAGATGTTACTGTGCTATTAAAAACCACCGGTCTGGATAGCATATAGCATTGCATAATATAAATAGCCAACATACAGTATATAAATTATAAAAATAAAAAAGAAAGAATTTACAGGGTATCTGCAGGATTTTTTAAAATAATATTTAAGGCTTTTTACCTTGCAAAAATAAAATAAATACTGTATGAGTGGGGTAGGGCAATGTCTATTGTAACATATTAAACCATAAAATGACTTTAAAAAACACGATTTGCAGTTCAAATACAAATAGAAAGAGTTGTATAAAGAGACAAAACTCAAATTGACAAACCTCAGCCTTTAAAATATTTTTTAAAAATAAAGAAAATTTCCCAACAAGGTCCATCGCCCAACACAAAATGAATTTGCTGAAGGCAGAATAAACTGTATTTTCCTGCGCTCAAACCTGCCAATCTAAAGGAAACACTGTGTATGGCGTTTGAGGTCATTTGTGAATTACCATAGTCTTATAGTCTAAATAAAACAATTTGCAACTATTACTGTTATTACACTTGTATACAAAACTTCGTATTATGCTTGTTATAAAGAGCGTGGCGTCACGTGCACTACCGCCGGTGGCAGTAGACAACGTGACGTGGTTGTCACGGTGACCGTCACAGCCCTAGTAGTTGCGTTGCTGTCTATGCAGCAGGGTCAGAAAGCTCTCGGATTTCATCAGAAATATCTTAATTTGTGTTCCAAAGATGAATGAAGGTCTTACGGGTTTGGAACGACATGAGGGGGAGTAATTAATAACAGAATTTTCATTTTTGGGTGAACTATCCCTTTAAGTGCAATTAAATACTGTAGCTGACCTGTGTTGGTGATTTGCAGCAGACTCCAGGCAGCTGATCCTGCACACTGACTGTCTGTCGCTGTGGTGAGCAGCATTGCAACCGCAGTGCCAGCCAACAAACATGTATCTCTGCTGGAAACCTGAGAAACACCATTAAATGACACAAAATTAGACTGCTAGATAAAATCATTTTAGTTTTTTCCAAACATACAGTTGCGACCACAAGCACCAACCTCTCCTAAGATAACGCTCATCAGGAACTCCAAAATATCTCTCAAACTCATTTTTGCACTTTCCTTACTGTAGACCATCAGGGCCACCTGACCAGGCAGCAGCTGAAACACCTGCAAACAAACCTGAGAACAACACAACAAGAGCTGTGAGGATGCAGATTCACATCAGCTGTTGTTTAATCAATAACTAGATTTCCACCTTGACAGTCTGATAGCACAGTGGCCCATTTCTGGTTGCTTCATCTGACATAACAGCAGGAATCAGCTCGGCGACTTTATTAAGCAGAGTGCTGCATTCTGCTTTGAGAACCTCTCGTCCCGTAGTGCTGTCCTCCAAGAACATACAGACTGCCATAGGACACACACCACAGCTATTACAACACAACAGCCATGACTACAGATGTCTGTAAAGTAGTAGCGAACTGATGCACACTCACCTATCTGAAGATCTTTCAATGAAAACAGGAGGAATGGCAGAGGATCCCCAAATCCATGTGTGAAAAACTTGTTGCATCTTTCCCAAAGACTCATGGCTGTATTAGATCAAAAGGGTGCTTCTACTAAATACTGAGCATTTTTCAGTTTTTCTTTTTTAATAAATCTGCAAAGATGTCAACAATTCTGTGTTTTTCTGTCAATATGGGGTGCTGTGTGTACATTAATGAGGAAAAAAATTAACTTAAATGATTTTAGCAAATGGCTGCAATATAACAAAGAGTGAAAAATTTAAGGGGGTCTGAATACTTTCCGTACCCACTGTATATATATATATATATATATATCAAATAAAAATTGTATATAATATTACTACTATTATATAACATTAAAAAGTTACTTTTTAACCTGTTTTTGGTGCAAAAGGGTCAGCATATATTGTTTAACTTCCTCAAAGACTATGGAGCAGTTTATTTCAGCCAAAACCTGCAGCATCTATAAAACAGAGTTAAGAAGGTGTTGTTTTAAGGGAAACCAACAATCAGGAACAAAAAAATGATGGCAATGTTGAAGTAAAGGTGAAAATTACTTGGTCTAATTTGCGGCAAGCGGATGAAGAGGTCACTGCCTCTAGCTGTAAGGCCAAAACAAGCTGAACAAATTGATGAAGAGCAGCAGGCTGTAAGGAACCAAGTGCTTCTTTTGGGATCTTCTGCAGGATCTGTGAAGCCTCCTCCAGTGAGCGCTCCCTGCTCCGTTTGCCTGCGCTCCTGTCAATAAAACACTCTCTCTCATTCACAAACAATATAAGGGTGTTTTTAGTCCTGTGGACTAGAAATAACCTCTTAAAATAGTTTCCACACTCTTTCTAGATTTGTCCAGGTAACACTTGACATGTCCAAATAATGCATTGCGTTTAATAACATTTTTAATCATATACGTCTCGCTAAAGCTAATTTCATAAATAGCATTACAGTATATTGCTTGTAGTATATTCAGTTTTCAATTTCAAGTACATTATTGGCATGATTGTGTTTACATACACACAAGAAGTAACGATAAGAAAACGAAATATACAATATAACAAATATAAAAATAATTAAAATAAGGTATACACATAATATAAATAAGAAAATACATATATAATTCACAAACATCACAAATTTAGAGCTTGTACAAAGAAATTCAAAGCAAGCTCAAAGGGCTACTCATCCCAAATCAAATTAAAGTGTACTTGGAAAAAAGAATAACGAAACAGCATGCAACAGTACTTTTTAACAGTAAAATATTGTTGAATGCACCTCTCTAACTCCCTAAGTTACCTGGCATTTTCTGTCAGCTTCTGCAAGAAAATCCTTAGCGTGTCTTTGACATCACATGGTATTTGATCTTCTGAAACGACAGATTTCATAACTGCATCAGCTTGTCCCGAAGAAAAAATTAAAATCGTCATAGTTGCGAGCTTCAGACTTGTCAGTTCACACCAGTGTACACAGCTCCATGTGTAAACTCAATCTCATTCTACAGCGAGTGTCACGTACATGATTAGCGCACTCCAGCGCCCCTACCGGCGCGACTGTATGGCTAATACAGTATCAGTCTGTAAACAGTCTCTGATGCTGCAATACGTTTTTAAAATGAACAATCCTTGAATCCAAATGAACAATTACTTGCCATGTTTCCCCTCTGAATGGGCTAAAGGTGTGAGCTAAAAAGCGGCAATAGTTTAATTGAATGTTGCATTAGCTTTCAAGAAGTCAGTTTTATGCTGGCTTAGCTAACAGAGAATGTACCGGTTATACATTATATTTTCCGCACTTTTGTGCTTTTTGATATTGAAATGGCTGAAACGGAGAAGGCATTCCATGGATGTGAAGAGGTTAGATGGAAAAACGATCTCATTCGATCTCGATTCAATATCAATTCATATGTATTGTACATATAAGGGGATACAAATCTATTGTTGAATGCAGTTGAATGCCTTTTTCAGCACCATTTTAAACTTTTCTTAAATTCAATATTTGCTTGCATCCATGATTATTCACTGCGTGTATACGTATACGAGTATGAATAAAAGTTAAAAAAGGATGTAAGTTATTAATTTCGGATTTAAAAAAAATAGTGTTTAATCACGTCTAAATATTTATTCAAATGCAAAACTTAAAAATAAGCAAGCAGGTATGACCTGCAATACTCTTTTGACAAATAGATACATGTATATTTATTAAAGAGCCATACAGGTACCTAGTGGGTAAAACATGACATTAAATGAAATTTTTTTTTTTTTCTGACCACAAAATGACTCTAATTTGCCTCTTTGCATTGTAATTTAAAACCATTTATTCTATTTTAACCTCAAATACTACATAAATTGTAATAGAAATATTAGAAAAAATATTTTAAGTGGTCATTAATGGACCATAATTATTGCATAAATAGTATTTAGTACCAAAAGATCTCCTCAAAATATTAAATAAATATCATTGAACTAAAATATAGAACATTTATTTAACTAAAAAATAGTTAAGGTGTATGGTCACATTATAAGTAAGGAATTCCTTAAGGTTAAATACAAGAAAAACATATTAATGTTGCCTCTCCATCACTCTCCAGAATAAAATGATACAGTAAATGTCATCGAAGTAATAATCAATGCATGATAATATGCTGTAATGTTTACCAAAAGTTGCTGCAAAGACCTGTGTAGTGAAGCTGTTGTCGTCTATCCTGCTTAAACCCATTCAAATTGGCAGCGCTGGTTTGTTTGGAACTATTGAGCGCTACTGAACCACGTGACCGCGTGGCGGCGACGCCGGCGAGATCAAAGTGTCATGTCGCAACAGTTTTTCAATGGCTCTGGCTTTAACTGAGGCGCTACAACGAATTGCCAAAACTGTATTTATTGTTTGAATTTCGTATTAAAATTGACAAAATCTGAAAGCTGAGACTTTGTTTCATATCACAAGCAGAGTTGCCAATTTGGCGTGAGATTTACATGGGCAGCGTGAGAGCGTGAGACAGAGCCTGAAAGCGTGTCTCACGCCAAATGCGTGAGAGTTGGCAACCCTGCGATTTGTATTATTACATATTTTCCTTGCATATTAAAAGCCAAACCATCATCTAAAGTGAAACCACATTAGCTGAATGATGAGAATCATGTGTTACTCTGTGTTGTTCTGGAGTAACCTTTATAGGAAGGTCATTGCTATTGTGTGTTTGAGAAGTGTAAAGCTCCTCTGCTTTTAAGAGCCTCTTTTATTCTTGTACATGTCATGTGGCATGGCAACTGTATGTTTCAGGTGGGAACACTGGGATCGGGAAGGAGACGGCTGTGTTGCTGGCTTTACGAGGAGCTCGTGTGATCATGGCCTGCAGGGATGAGGAGAAAGCCAGGAAAGCCATTCGAGAGATCAAAGCCAGGAGCCACAATATGAATGTGCTGCATATGGAGGTCGACCTGGCCAACATGAGGTCTATAAGAGAGTTCAGCAAAACCTTACAAAAGGAGAAGCGGCTGGATATTCTGATAAATAATGCAGGTGAGGATTGATATCCGGGTGGCAATTGATGATCTAAACCTGGGGTCCAGGGACCCTCGAGGCAGTGCTAGTTTGGTAACACTTCACTTAAAGCCTTTATAAATAACGCATTATAAAAGTAGTTTTAATGCATGAATTATGCTTTGCAATGCACCTTATAATGCAATGTATGATCTCATGACTATTTGTAACCACAGTTATAATACATTACACTTATTATTGCTTCACCTTTAGAAAGTATGATGCATTAAAACACATGACAAGCACACTTTCAAATATTGTAATGCATTTTAACTTTGGTTATAATTATTTATGAAAAGATATAATGCATTACAGCACACATTATGAATGCCTTTATAATGCATTATACGTAAAGGCTTTAAGTAATGTGTTACCAGTACTTTTAAAAGTAATGCATTACAATATTGTGTTACTCTGTAAAAAAAGTAACTAATTGTGTTGTTACTTTTTATAGAAAGTAATGCATTATGTTACTTTTGTGTTACTATTTGTCACCTGGGCTGGGATGTCAGTGAATAAATGGGGGGGGAAAGTATTTGAAAATTTTATTTGAAAAAGTAACTCAGATATGTGACCCTGGACCACAACACCAGTCATAAGGGTCCATTTTTATAAATTACGTAGGCATGCCCAGCGTTCTCGACTGGACAGATGATGATTTCTCCATGTGCTTTGGCGTGAACCACCTTGGCCACTTCTTACTGACCAACCTTCTTCTCCCGCGACTGAAAGAGAGCTCACCGAGCAGAGTGATCAATCTCACCTGCTCCAGCTGCAAGTACCAGAAGATCTCAACTACAACCTGTTTCCGTTCTTCACCTACTGCCGCAGCAAGCTGGCCAACATTTACTTCACACAGGAGCTCGCTCGCACGCTGGAGGGGAAAGGAGTGACTGCGTACGCCGTTCACCCTGGTGAGATATAAAATATAGGCTGACTTTCTCATTTTTACAACAGTGGAAAAGGTTGCTCTGCTGTTGCTGAAGTCTGAGCAGTAATAGTAGTGATCTTTACCGTAGCAAGAACCTGTAATTGTCTGAACTGATTATTGTGAAGTTCATCTTGTGTCTTTTGTCTCATTCAGGTTACGTTCAGAGTAACTGGATCTGTCATTACTCGGTTTTGTTCCGGATCCTTGTGCAGGTGGTGATGTTCATGACGGTGGTCTACTGCGCCGTATCAGACGAGGTGCTCGAGCACAATGGAGGATATTTCACTGACTGTCAGCCGGCTCACCTTCGAGTCTTCGCTAGAGATTCTGGAGTAGCAAAGAAACTTTGGGAGGCCAGCAAGAGACTAGTTAAACTGGCCTGATAACAGTATACAGCGCTTTTTGTTTGCATGTTTGATAAGCAGACTGATTCTTATGTTATTCATAGAAAGCCATGTTAGTTTTTGGTTTGTAAGAATGTGATTTTTAGGGCACCGTTTAGAGTTTTGTGCGAGTTGTATGTGCTGTTTTTTTTACAGTGTAATTTATTTAATGATTGACGTGGTTTCTGACATGCAGTATTGAATTGCCCATGTTTTCGTTAAACACTTTAATTAGTGAAGAATGTAAATAGGTCACCACAAATTCCATTTAAGATGGAGGGTGGCTATTTATAAATGCAAACTAATCAAAGCCTGAAAGCGCACAAATCTAGAATTACAAAGGTTTCATTAATGCATTTGGCGTATGCTTTTATCCAAAGCGATTTACATTACTTTTGCATTCATTCATTTGATCACTCCATGTCAAAGGTGAAATTTTTCACAAAAAAATAGAGGAAAAACCGTATTCATTTTCCCTAATGGTAGAATTTTTAATTAAAATGCATTTTAAATGCTAATGAAAAATAAAGATAAAGTGATTAAGAAAGCAATTTCCATTTGCATTACAAAAATATGATTTTACTTATTTCCATGACTTCTGCAGGCCTGTTTTTAAACTTTTTTTTTTTTTTTTAAACGGTTTGTAAAACTGACCTCCCAGCCAGGTTAAGGAAGTAAAAATCCCATTCATTTTCTCCCAAGGGGAATTGATTTTTAATATGTTAAAATAGACCTACTGTGAGCTTAGAGGTTGTTGATTGATGGTATAAGCCATCAGCCTGCATTATTTGAAGTAATTCCCAACTCTTTAGCAAAAGAAAAATGAATGAGAAAAATTCCAAGCCTGCTAAAAAAAAGTGGAACACTTTAAAAATATATATCGCTTGTCAATTTTGAATGCACATGTACACAATTCTTCAGTATTTAAATCATCTCATTTATTTATATATCTTTTGAACACATTTGCTTAAGTCAGGGAATACACGGAGCATATTTGAGAACAGAGCAATAACAAGAGTAAGAATCATCAGAAATCAAAGAGAATATTATCTTATACAGAAAAAACAAAACTAACAGAGGGCTACTGTGAGAAAACTCAACTTCAGAGAAACTATCCGGAACCGTTTCCAATCAGAGAAATGATATGACGAGTGAAACGGAAACAGTCCTATGCTAAAAGACGGTGCAGGTAGAAATACTCTGGATCGACCGAGCTGTAATTGTTAAGTTAGTCATAAAAGACCGATAGAAGTCAGAAACAATCCACGGTTTTATTGGCCATTCAGGTTTGGTGAATATCTGCAAAGCACAAACAGCAGAACTATGTCACTGGCTCACTGCCGATACAAATTTAGCTAAAAATGATTTTGAAAAACCCATGCATATTTAGCTAATATTGCAAGTGCTTCTCTGAAGTCAAGCAGTCTCATACTAATGAGTAATCTTATAGTCGTTAATATAAATATCAGTCACCCTGCATTGACAACAATGAGCTTAATACAAAAGCATGCCGTAGAAATATCACCATTCCAATGATCTTAATATCATCGACATTTTATAGCTATAGTCTTCGTCATTTACACTGCCATTGTCAGCATCATTTTGGGACAAAAATGTTATAATATATGCACTTAACAAAGCTGGTAAAACAGATAAGAGAAAGGTTTAGGTAAACCAGCATTCAATAGAAAAAATGAAATCAAAAAGATAAATAACACCAAACCTAGTGTTCAAGTGACTGTCATGCAAAGAAATTCCAGCTGAAATGCAAGTAAACTGCAGTTTCAATACTGCGTGTCCTGTTTTAATAGTGATGTGCACTTTCACTCGTTAACATGTTTATTTTCGTTGCTACACACACAGAGAACAGTACACTTTTTACATGCTGTTTTGTTTTTTTGTGATTTTGTCTTTTTTTTATTAGGGAGAGGACAGGCGTGGAACTCTGATGACTCATATAAACACAGGTGAAGTTTTGAATGAGATAAATCATCCAAGAATGAGACGCAACTGTAACAGAAGCACAAACACACAAACACGTGCCTCGCGGGGTCGCTTTGTTTGAGAGAAATATTTTGATTGGATTTGAAAAGATTGCCTCTTTTTATCTGTATGAGAGGCGCTTCGGACGATTTCTTTCAAATAATAACAAAAGATCAGTAGTCATCATCGATATGACGTGGCTCAAAGCTAGTGTGTTCAAACATCAGTGTGCAACACACATAAACTTAAGAAGCACGTAAGAACTTGCAATAATATAATCAAATAAATAAATACAACCTGAGGACACAATCAATATATAAGGTCAATAAAATAAGTCACATGACCGGGCGATGATGTCACACCGACACGTCAGTTCACCACAATTACCAACCCTTTAAAAGTAGACTGAAACCAGCATAAAGTTGCATGAGGTGTGCCGTATACTTCATAAACTACGTCTCACCATCTTCTGAAATATAAAACTATTGCTGCCGATTTTAAACCTCTTCATTCTTCGAAAGTTTTCACACACCTAGCACTTTGCCCATCCAAAGAGTAAACACACTATAAAAAGGATCCAGGGTAACAAATTTTTCACTCCTTAAAAGTCTCACACACAGATGACAAACAAAATATATATAAACTCTCAAAAATAGAATGAGTAATAGTGATAAGTCAATACCATATGGTGCGAAAATATAAGAGCAAAAAAACGCAAAAGAGCAAAAATTGTAACTCTTTCAGTTAAAAACCACCGAAATCTTCATTTTTAAACGAATTTCGCAAGTTCCTCTAATCAGCTGCTCTTTAACGGCCTCCGATGATTATAAATCTCTACTATGACTAGCGTAGAGATACAATAGTTGTTTTTTTCTCGAACTCCTCTAATGTCATTGGATGTCCACATCTTTCCATAGTCCGAGAAAACGCATGAATGAGGAGGTCATCTGGTACACCTACTGTATGTTCAGCTGAGGTATGGATTTTTAGTTTGATTCAGTCAGTCCAACTGTATGGGCGCTTTCCGAACACCGCTGGCTCAGCTGAAGTAGTAACGAAAAAAAAAAAATCCAAAAAAGCGCAACACTAATATCTAATTCCATAGACTGTAAAAAAAGATGGACGACGACATCTCCTATTCCTTCCACTATATAAAAGTGAAGCCAACGCATCTCAGTATGGCCGCTGCCATCTTGAGTAAATGATGTAATTTGGAGCCAGAGTCTGCGCAGTAGAGAATTGTTTGGAGCCCAAGTCTGCGCAGTAGAGATTCGTTTGGAGCCAGAGTCTGCGCAGTAGTGTCGTAAGGTGGAGCGCGGTATCAAACTCCCACCCAAACTCCTGCAGACCCAATCAACCTTAACGACACGCCCCGTTTTTACAGCATCAAATTACTAGCTAAAATCAAACTTATCACAAAAACGAACAATTGAACATATATCAGCGTGATAACAACTACCTTAAATGACCAAAACCATCTTTCGGAAAATTGTATTGGAAGTGTAATTAATTTTTTTATTTTGACTCAAGTCCCATTCGTTTACATGGAGAGGGCGGGGTTTATGACCTGTACTGCAGCCAGCCACCAGGGGGCGATCAAAGAGCCCGCAGCTTCACTTTTCAGGACGTGTGAGGCACACCCGTCTAATACTAACGTTGCAACTGGTGTCACAGGTTACATATAAAGAACAATTGTGGCTTTCCAGAACAAGGAGTTGTTTATCCAATACAAAGTTCGCCAACTGACAGAAAATCTGCCGAGTTTTCCCAAATCTGCACTAATGATGCTAGAAATAACGATTAAAGCTGGAAGACCCCGAACATCACGTCGTTTTTACTCAGGCTCTGGTAGAATCTGCCCCAAAACAGTCACACATACCAACATATGTCCACTAACGTTTAAACACATGGACAGATGCGTCGGTTGGATATGAATCACACTGAGAAGCCTGTACATAAACGGTGGCCATTATTTCTCTATATCACTGAGGCCGCTTTGGATATACAGAATAACTCATGCTCGCCAAAAATGTTCGGAAAAGAAAAGGCATAAATTAAAAATCATTGGCATCCAGAACGTGAATTGTGTAAGTGACACTTACAATTGCCTTTGTATTTAATACTAATAACAACAGTAAGAACAATATTAATCATATTAATAATAACAACAATAATATTGAAAATCAACACACTGTAAGTGAGGACGGCGAATCAGTGTAACATTATTCACACTGGGAAGGTGCGACGGAGAGCATGGCATTTCACAGACGACTCGCTGAGGCCTTATTATCCGTACTAATCAAAGACTGTCCAACTCCACACAGCACATGTGCACAACAAAGGGAGTCTCTGCACGGGTGTAAAGATATAGGGACGTGTCTGGGAGCGAGGGAGGGAGGGGGTAAAGTTGACGGTAAGACAAAAGACGATGCACAAAAGTGATTGGCAGGTGAGGTGATTGACAGGCGAGGGGGCCGGGCCCTGTGTGGGAGGGTCACTTTCCTTCCTCCCTCTCTCCAACTTCCCCCCTCCCTCACTCTCTCTCTTTCACTCTTGCACTCTCCATTTCTGGCTGGGCACTCTTGTTAGATGTGGCTACAATGAGCTCAACCTGAGGAAAGAAAAGATTGTTAGCTGTGTGTCATCATCACTTTGTACAACAACAACAACAACAACATTTGTTCAAGAATGTGCAATGAGCAGAGCAAGGCTACACTAAAAAAAAAAGGGTTTAGAAACAATTTTCACTTAGAAATTGCTAGTCAATTTCACAATTAATTACAAAGAAATACTGAGTTAAATGGAACATTTTGAAGTAGAAAGACGTACTCCCAACAATCTGTTTTATTTACAACTTCAAAAGGTATTTTTATAGTGTAACTGTCACAAGGGCTAAAAGACCAAAATGTGTTTTCTCTCTCACAGTGGTGAATTATATCTTCCAAACTAAAAATCTGATATCATCATATTTCAAGGCAACTATATAATGAAGATTAAGTTTTTTTTAAATTTAAGCGCAACTTTGAGGCAAGCTGTCACATGTCCTTCAAATTTGTTTACTTTTTGTTTGCAAATCTAACACATTTTTATGACTCTTTATAATTTACTTTTAAAGTAAACATAGCTAAATATAAACAAAAGATATGATAGAGAGCATTTCATATTTCAAAAATCAGTGTTAAAAACCAGATCTACAGGTCAATGTGTTAAATGTAGCCAAGATTTTAAGACACAGAAAATGACTTCAATAAATGAACCTGCCCTAAAAAGCGAGACAACTAGCCCCAGTCTCTCTATATACAGTTGTGCTCATAAGTTTACATACCCCTTGAAGAATATGCAAAATGTTAATTTTCACAAAATAAGAGGGATCATGAAAATTGCATGTTAGTTTTTATTTAGTACTGTCTTGAATAAGCTATTAAGTAAGCAGATGTTTATATATACTCCACAAGACAAAATAATACCTGTATTTATAAAAATGACCCCGTTCAAAAGTTTACATACCCTTCAATATTAATACTGTGTGTCATTTCCTGGATGATCCATGACTGTTTTATGTTTTCTGATAGTTGTTCACGAGTCCCTTGTTGGTCCTGAGCAGTTTAACTGCCTGTTGTTCTTCTGAAAAATCCTCCAGCTCCTGCACATTCTTTGGTTTTCCAGCATCTTCTGCATATTTGAACCCTTTCCAGCAGTGACTGTATGATTTTGAGATCCATCTTTTCACTCTGAGGACAATTGAGGGGACTCATACAAAACAATTACAAAAGGTGAAAACATGTACTGATGCTCAAGAAGGCAACACGATGCATTAAGAGCCAGGATTGAACAGGATGATGATGTGTAAATTTTCTGATATTTATTAAAGATCGTATTTTTTTCATTTAGTACTGCACTTCAGAAGCTACATAAATACTTACATGTTTCCCAGAAGACAAAATAAGGACAATTTACCCTGATCATCCAATTCAAAAAGTTTACACCCCCCCGCTCTTAAAGGCACAATATGTACCAATATTGGCTTTTTTTCCCCACATACGCACGACCGGAAGGAGCGGAAGCGGTCGACTGTGGCATAATAAAAGCTCCGCTGCTTTCGAGCCATGTCGCTCTCGTCTCTCCTTAGCAATTGCTTCAGCGGACTCGTTTCGCTTTGACGGCTTTCAGCCTCACTCTGTTTCATACTATGACGTTAATAAATCTTTAATACATTAGCTCATCCATGAACATGTTTTCTGCCCGGGTCGCGTCGGATTGCATCGGCTGTGGGGATGAAGACGACAACTCCCATGATTCCACACTCAGTCACGGCGTCATCAAACTACGCCTTTGTCTCTTTGTTTATTTTGAATACGCGCCCTCTAGCGGCGAAAACGTACATACTGTGCCTTTAATGCATCGTGTTGCCTTCTTGAGCATCAGTAAATGTTTTGACCTTTTGTAATTGTTATGTATGAGTCCCTCTATTGTCCTCAGAGTGAAAAGATGGATTTCAAAATCATACAGTCACTGCTGGAAAGGGTTCAAATATGCAGAAGATGCTGGAAAACCAAAGAATGTGCAGGAGCTGGAGGATTTTTCAGAAGAACAACAGGCAGTTGAACTGTTCAGGACAAACAAGGGACTCGTGAACAACTATCACAAAACATAAAAACAGTCATGGATCATCCAGGAAATGACACACAGTATTAAGATTTAAGGGTATGCAAACTTTTGAACGGGTTCATTTTTACAAATTCAGTTATTATTTTGTCTTGTGGAGTATATATAAACATCTGTTATGTGAAATAGCTTATTCAAGACAGTACTAAATAAAAAAATAACATGCAATTTTCATGATCCCTCTTATTTTGTTAAAATTATGAACATTTTGCATATTCTGCAAGGGGTATGTAAACTTATGTACACAACTGTACACTACTATTCAAAAGCTTGGGACGGCTACGATTTTCTATTTGTTTTTTTAAAATGCTTACCAACACTGCATTAACTTGATCAAAAATACAGTTCTGTCATGACAACTCTCGGAGGGATTGGCATTGTAATGTACATGACAATGTTAATGTATTTGGTCTTGTCGGAATAGATCTGCTACGCTGCTGCTGCGGCAGACTGCCAATACATCCACAACATGCTGCGGAAAGCATGTAAGAAATACTGCTGCTGCACATATAACATATGAATAACCCCCATATAGTAGGGCTGTCAAAAAAAAATTCGAATTTCGAATATTCTTCGAATTTAAAATAAAAATCCACATTCGAATGCAAAAACGTTGCATTCGAATTTTAGCTGTGCGTCAGGCAGCCCTATCAGTGGTGCACGAAATGCGACGACAATGTAAGTGTCGTTGCATTTTAATGCTTTTGTTAGCATGTCCATTTGAACCCACTAGATGCGGCGCTGCTACGTTGTTCATTCAAAATGAACATTCAAAAAAAAGAGAACAATCAATGCGGGGAAGATGTTAAATGAAGAAAGTACTCGTGATTGGTTTTCGGTCCTTTGTATTAAACTATACATACATGCATAATGCTGTTTTGTTTCTAATTGTTTAAGCAACTTTATTAATTATATATGGTTTATAAACATTATTTTAAACATTATGCACTTTTTTCAAAGATAGTTGTGTTATTTTATTATGCTTTGAAGAAACGTGCATACTATTTTGCTCAATGCGCCCTTTTGTGGCCTCAGGAGAGAAGCCAACAGCTTTTTGTCCCCCTAACTGAAATTATGCCTTTTAAATGTGAATATAATTTGAATATTGATAATATTTAAGTAATAAATTCGAATTTAGTTTTTCATACATTTTGACAGCCCTACCATATAGCATACATGAATCACCCCGTAGCAGATCTATACAGGTGGAGCTGGGGAAGGTGGAGAGTTTCTGTGCGCGCTGCAAACTGCTACAGCAAACAAAAGCCATTTGAATATTGAGCAGTAAGCTCATTGGCTACCGATACAGGAGAGAACCAATCAGCTGCCATGTGACAATGATGTCGCCAGGTCAGATTGAGCTAGACCTATCGGACTGCGCCATCTAGAGTTTCATGCCAGAACTCTGTATTAAAAACAGTAATATTGTGAAATAATATTACAAGTTTAAATAGCAGTTTTCTTTTTTAATTTAAATTCAAATTCAAACTGAAAATTTGATTAAGGCACAAGGATAATTTGTTAAAGACTCTAGCATTAAATAACATTATATCCGTCTATACGAGGATGTACCTTCACTGTAGAGGGGCGGCTGGAGCTCCCGAACAGTGGAAATGGACATTCTGCCATTTGGAGTCGCGACGATGCCACACCCTCGTCTCTTCCGATTGGCTGCTGCGCGGCCGGCCCTGCCCATCCACATATTGCGTGAGGCGGATGTAGGCGATGCAGGCGGCCTCCTCTCCAATCAGGTGCACGTGAGGGTTGAGGATGGTGGTGTGGATGGGCTTACTGTTCTTAGACAGCACTATGACCGAGTGAGAAATGGCCACACTTTAATGAACAGACGTCAGGATAGAAGTGAAGAGTAATCAGACTCAACTTACAGTTCTCAAAGTAAAATCTGTGGAAGTCCATCCCCTCCACCAGGTTTCCCAAGGCCTCAGGTTCAAAGCAGGTGAGTCCATGGTCGCAGATTTTACTGGAAAGAATTAAAATCATTGTTTCAGTGCCATCTCGTTTACGGTATAGTAAATAAAGTTAAAAATACACAAGTGACTTACGCATAGGCTTCAAAGTCGCCATTGTTGATGGCCTCAATAAGCTGCTCAGTGATTTTGATGATCTCCTGTTTGCGTGCTGTAGAAAGAGGAGGTCAAGTGTTAACAGGAGCCAACTTATCTTGTACTAGTATGCGCAGGAGGAGCATTATGGGTAAGCAAAGTCATCTCCTTTAAAACATTCCACAGGTTCACTCTATGTTATTCAGCACTCATTTATAATGTGTTAAACAAAACAGAAAAAAAACAGGTTGTTTGAACATCCACCCAAACAGATTTCAGCCACCTACTCTACCGTCCATGCTCTCTCACACAGCATTTCCTTTCCAACTCTGTTAGTCACAGGACTCTAAATACCACAGCTCAAATAACTGAAGGTTACATTACAACTCAATATCTACAGGCAACACAATGCAATAATTCTCTGTAAAACCAGGTGGTCCAATCACAAATGGTTTGTTTGGATTATTTAAATATATAATAATTATTATGTTGGATTTACATTTTACATTTTTAAGAAGAAAACTGAATTGGCTGCTGAAAATTCAGCTTTGCCAATGCAGGAAAAATGACTTTTACTATTTTAAAATATATCAAATTAGAAATCTTTTTTAAATGTAATAATATTTCACAATATTACTGTTTTTACTGTATTTTTTATCTAATAAATGCAGCCTTGAAAGCTAGGGGTGGGCGATATGACCAAAATCACTATACGAGTAATTTTCTTTCACAGTAACGATATATATCACTATATATTTATTTTTGCTTTAAATAAGGTCTTTATGATATCAAAAGTTTTGATACCATAGAAATATCATAATTCTTGTCACCAGTGTCAATATCACAAAAAATACTAATACTAGCCAAAAAAAGTTTTTTTTTTATAAATCTAGCTCACTGAAGACAAGTAAACAGTCAGCAATTTAATAAGAATAAGAAACTAATTACAAGCAATAGGACAAAAAATAAACTACAGTAGAACAAATAAATAAGAAAAGCTACATACATGGTATAAAGTAATTAAATGTATAAAACACTGCATATTGTTCACTGTCTAAATTAAATATATATTTCTTCTTATTAAAGTTACAAAAGTGATTTAGTCAAGAGCAGTGGGAGATTTTCTCTCTTTTGTTGTTTGATTAACATGAATGACAGACAGCAGGAATATGTTCACTGTCTAAATTAAATATATATTTCTTCTTATTAAAGTTACAAAAGTGATTTAGTCAAGAGCAGTGGGAGATTTTCTCTCTTTTGTTGTTTGATTAACATGAATGACAGACAGCAGGAATATTAGACTGCTGTCACTTTAAGAGCTGCCTGGATCCAATATACTGTTGCACATGTTTTCTTTCTCAGTTGTTTGCTTTGACTTAACACTTTAATTACTGTGGATGTGGATTACGAGGAAGCTTGCAAAGATGGGCATTTTGAAACATACAAGTGTGTGTATTTACCCATTCAAGGCTTATAAAGCGGCAAAAATAACTCTCTCAGACAGCGCACGCATATAGTGAAATGAGTTCTTTTTCGCTGCTGACTGCATTTCAGTGGCTTAAAATCACTTGTTTTTAACCCACAATGCTTAAAAACGTGTGCAAACGATACATTTTCGTCACCACGTAACACAGCAAAGTCACATGAGCGTGTAACCGCGATTGAGATGATAGTCTGAAATCTCTACCGGTTGACAAAATTCTACCACTTAATCGTGTCTACCGGTATATCGCCCATCCCTATTGGAAGCCATGAGAGACGTATATATAAATATATATATATATTAGGAGTGCAACGGTTCTCAGTAAAATATCGAACCGTACCGTTCTCTACAACAACACGGAAATCTCTCACTGCTCTTGATTGAATAACTTTTGTAATTTTAATAAGGATTAATCTTTAATTTATTCAGTCAAATATGCAATGTTATTTTACATCGCTTGAATGGACAAATTCACACAAAAATTATGTCAAAATGCCCGTCTTGGTGGGTATCCTAGCAGACATAGTCGGCTGAACATACTGTATCGCGTGACTCTAAAACCGTGATACAAACCGAACAGTAAGTTGAACCGTTGCACCCCTAATATATATATATATATATATACACAGACACACATTATTTTCTATTAATGTTATTTTAATAAAGCCCTCAACTCTGGGGATATAATTTTGTGTGTGTGTGTATGTGCTGTAAAAGCCTGCAATAACACTTGTGAGACACTCTCCTCTTCATAATACAAAAGTGGTCACAGATGATGCATTTGAGACACGACACATGCTACTCCCAGGTGTACACAGCAATGTGATTAAATCACCCGTGAAATCCACACTGTATGCATGTTAGCCCAGTAGCATCACCGCTGCCTTTCTATACTCCCAGGAAATCAAAAACTCATGCTGCTGTGCCAGTAATGCAAGCACAGACACCTATACCACATACTCACAATGTGCTGACGGCAGGGGGCTGGTGGACGGTTGGGCAGGGGAAGGGGAGGGGTGTGATGGGGCAGATACTGGGGCAGTAAGGGGTCTGCTGGCTGCTGATGGCTCACTGTCTGTATGAGGGGCTGTAGGTCTGCGCACACTGCTCACTAGGTCAGTCAAACGTGACACTGGATGCATAATTGACGAAAGGCAGATGACAGAAAAAAGAGAGATAAACAACTAGCTGCTAGGAGAAAACATGGCGAATCAAATATGCAGTGAGTGACAAATTTGTAATAAACATGGAGTCAGCAACTTCTCCTGAATGACCTCTCTTGCATACTGGTCCATCAGGGACTTACTCTGTGTGGGAGTGCTGGGGGTCTGGGGAGTGGAGGGGGCAGAAACAACAGCTGGAGTGATAGTGCTTCCCCCCTCACCATCAGATGTGGGCACCGAGCCCCGACGTACCACACCCAATAGATCAGTGAACTTAGTGGCAGCTGTGGGCCCAGACAGGGCAGGACAGAAATAACAGAGTGGAGTTGAGCTTAGAAAAGGAGCGGAACAGGAATAGCAGTGGCATTAATGGAACAGTTAACTCAAAAATGGGTATTTTATCATTGTATACAATTCAATGATTTTTGGGTATCTGAGCTGCAGTAGAAGTAAGATTTATTAGTAAATAATTTCAGCCTTTTTACACAAAGTTACCATAAGACCATAGCAAATGAATGAACCACCCAAAAATGAAAATTCTGCCATTAATTACTCACCCTCATGTCGTTCCAAACCCGTAAGACCTTCGTTCATCTTCGGAACACAAATTAAAATTTCATCAAAAATATCTTAATTTGTGTTCCGAAGATGAACAAACGTCTTGCGGGTTTGGAACGACATGAGGGTGAGTAATTAATGACTGAATTTACACTTTTGGGTGAACTTTCCCTTTAAAGGTAATTAGGAATAAACGGTTTTCTATTTTCTATTCATCAAAGAATCCAGAATAAGAAATGTTTCTTGAACATCAATTCAGCTTATCAGAATGATCTCTAAAGGATCATGTAGCACTAAAGTAATGCTGAAAATACAGTTTTCCCATCACAGGAATAAATCACATTTTGAAATATATTCAAATATAAGTTATTTTAAATTGTAATGTTATTTCACAATATTACTTAATTTCTGAAATTTTGATTAAATAAAAGTCTCAGTGGGCATGCAATACTTAAAAAAAAAATCTTAAGTGACCCCAAAATTTTGAACGATAATGTGCATATATATATATATATATATATATATATATATATACACACACATTACATATATATTTATAATATCTAATTTCTTTTTCAGGGTACGTTTATACAACAACAATAAGCTAAAAACGGAAAAGCTTTTCCTGTGCGTTTTTTTGTGCACAGACGACAACTTTGTCAAAAACGATTCCTGGATCCACGAAAACAACTTACAGTGCTGTATTATGCATGCCAGGCCAGTAGTTGGCAATATCACTTTTTAAAGGAACACTATTCAAACACGTAATACGCATGCCCATGACATAAAAAAATTTGATGCTAATATTCGAGACTATAACAGTATCATTTTCAAAAACTCGCACTTTGAAACTTGTGTAAATGAATGGCGAAAACACATTAAAGGTTTTCCATTTTTTTTGTTGAAAATGGCATTTTGTGTAAACACCCCCCTTAGAGGAAAATAAACTCATACACGCTTGGAAGAACATGAAAGTAAGGTGAGTAAATGATGACAATTTTCATTTTTTTTGTTGAATTATCCATCTAAATAAATCCAGAAAAAACACCTGAAAATGGTTAAACATTTAGGACACAGAAAACTGCTAAACTAAAAACATTAAGGTATCCATTTACTAATGAGAACACAAATTACAACTACAATCTTCATTAATGCTTCTCATTTGATGGCACAACTTTACTAATTTTATTGCTGATCGGCATCACACACATGCAAAAGGGGATTATGGGACGGTGGATGAGGTCACGGCAGTCAGAGGGCACTTACTGAAGAGAGCGGGGGAGGGGCCGGGAGGTGTGTGGGCGGAGTCAGGCTGGGTGCTGGGGTTTGACTGAACTGAACTGTTATCTACAAGCTTTCCTGTGACACGCCCCCCAACATCGCACAGAGAGAGAGAGAGATGGGACACAGAAAGCATACTGATGTCAACAGGGTTGTTGCAGCCATTCTCAAGCCTAGAAAAGGCCGGAGGAGCGAGATGCCTTCATGTGAAGTGTGGTGTTCCAGCTAAGTGTTACTGCAGTATACAAGACCAACGAATGATATGCAATCCAAAAATTCTATTTTTAAATGAAAGATACTTAATGGAATATGTCACCCAAAACCGAAAATTCTATGCCAGTAGAGTAGGTCTGACTTCATGAAGTTTGGTTACAAGACACTTAAGAATCAGAAATTTTGGGATGAAGTATTCCTTTAAAACAAGACAAGTATATGAGAAGCAAAACTGGACACATTATAAAGACTTGCTTTCAGAGAATCTATCTAGAATATAATTAATTATTTTGTCTTGTTCCACTGGCAGATTTTTTTCATTAGTTTTAAGCATAAACATCTCTAAATGTTTTATTTCGTAAGTTCTACCAGCTATTTTCTGCAGCGCATGAAATCTGCTTGTATTACTATCAACAGGAACGAAGCAAAACAAAGACTGAGCAAAAGATGACAACCAAAACTTAATCAAACAGTACAGTAAATATAATGAAACATAATACAATAAAACACAACAAAATAGAATATTTTCCCAAATCAAATCAATACTGGACTAAACAGGACTAAACTGGACTAAACAAACTAAACAGGACCATAAAAATCATGCTAGCAAGTTGCAGAAATCAACGTGATTGACTCAAAAACACATATTCAAAGCTTGAAACTAATCATTTACAGTCCTTATAAACTGCCTCTATTCAAGTGCTTTACAGTCAAGCTAGCATAGATGTTATAAAGCTAACTTTGTAACAGCTGCGCCATAATTCATCACTCAACTATTGCAGCCAGATATTTCCCAACACCACCTAGAAGTAACACACACACACACACACACACACACCCTTCTCACCGTCTCTTTTGTGTGATTGCGAAAACAAGACATCACACTCCTGTCATGCACGCTGTCTGCCCAGAAATTTGGCGGCAAGTTTTCTGCTCATACACACACTCGCACACATGCTCTGAAATAGCCAGGGTCTCTGTTTCCCACTGAGCTTAATTATAGCACAAGGTGCCCTTGCCTTGTTCTGGGGCAGAGAGAGCTGACACCAACCCAGAACACAGTTTTGAGCCCAGAAGTGAGCACCGAATGAGCTCAGGATAAAAACTTCTCACTACATTTCTCAGTTTACTATTAATGGACCATGACGTGAATATCAAATGTTTATAGACTTTTGTTTCTACTCTGCATACACTACCATTTAAAAAGTTTGAGGTCGGTAAGATCTTAATGTTTTTTAAAAAATTTTTTTTAAGAATTCTCTAACGCTTTCCAAGGCTGCATTTATTTGATCAAAAATACAGGTAAACCAGTAATATTGTGAAATGTTATTACAATTTAAAAGAACTGTTTTCTATTTGAATACATTTTAAAATGCAATTTATTCTTGTGATGGAAAAGCTGAAAACTGAAGTCTTCAGTGTCACATGATCCTTCAGAAATCATTCTAATAATTTCTGTTCAATTCTTATAAACAACATTGAAAACAAATGGGCTGCTTAATATTTTTCCATTTTTTTTCCCAATTAATATAAAGTTCAAAAGAACAGCATTCATTTGAAATAGAAGGCTTTTGGAATGTTATTACAATCACTTTTGATCAATTTAATTCATCATTGCTGAATAAAAATGTCTTTCCATAAAACAAACTTTTAAATGGTAGTGTAAATCTGATTTGTTTTTCCAAATATGAATATGAATATTTAGGACTGACGGTTTGCTTTGTAACTATGTAAAATCTGATTTTGACAGTGTAGTCAACATCTCTCATCAACTATATATTGCTCGCCATAAAAAAATACTTAAAGTGATAGTACACCCAAATATGAAGACTCTTTCATTTACTTGCCAAACCTGTATTTTACTTCTGTGCAACACAAAAGAAGATATCCACAAGAATATTCCAAAGAAATTTTTTTTTTTGTCGTCTATGCAATGACAGTCAATGAGGTTCAGTGTTGTTTTGGATCCCACTGACCTTCACTGCATGGAAAAAACTGTTAAAACATTCTTTAAAATCTCTTCTTTTGTGTTTTGGAGAAGAAAGCAAATCATACAGTCATAGAACAACACAAAGATGAGTAAATAACTATTCATTTTAATTATTCAATACAGAATTTCCATTTTTGGGTGAACAATCCCTTTCGAATCAGCCCGATGTGAAAAGACATACTGTAAGAGAGGAGATGTCATTGCAGAAAGATGACACCCTGAATGTACTGAACAAAAATCTGATTTTAATTGGATTTCAAACTACATTATATTATCTTTGCTATTCAGATTACAAACAACTATCAGATTGTTGCAGCCTGTCTGAACAAAAGCTTGTGTGTTGTTCCATACAAATGCTGATAGTTGAGTCTTACCTTTCATTTCCTCGTCCTCCACTGTGGCATTACTGCTGTCTGATGACTCCTGTGATATTCAGACACAGAGCGCCAATTAGTTAGACAATATATTAACATTTTTCAGAAAGAATTACACCAGCTAGTGCCAAAGCCCCCTCTCAAATTGTCATACACACACACCATAAATGAACACATAAACAGCAGAACTCTGGGGAATCACACGCACAATTAACCGTTCAATGATGCATGGCCATTAGAAGAGGCTTGTTATGTTTGTTATAATCCCACTCACATACGTAATGATATTAAACACAGGCCACACCTCCACCAGGAATGAACGTTATGAACTCAATTCTCTTTCCTAATTTCACAATATCCTGTGCTGAAATCTGAGAGCTGAGTACAAGAATACTGCAAACGCTTCCACGCTCCGAGAGTAATATAAAACAACATATTCTTGGCCTGCAGCAGTCTTCTTTGGTGCATACTGGATGCACATTTATTTTGCATCATGTGAATTCATGTTCAATTTCTTAGATGTGATTTGATGGGTCTTACTAAGCAGCCTCAGAACTTCTGACTGAAAAGAAAAATAAAGTGTGGATTTGAAAATTGGGGTTATGTCCAACTGAATGATTGAATATATTCTGGCATTAGAAGACGATCAAATTCTAATCCTAATCTTCAAAAAAACTTGACCAAAATATATAAAAGAAAAAGTAAAAGCATAGCATATATTTATTTAATGCCATGTCAGCATCAAAGGCTATTTTCATGGCAAAAACAATTTAAAAAAAAACAAGTCTAATAAATACAATAAAAACCAGCAAACAAACAAACAAACACAAGTTATATCACACAAGATTTTTTACATTAACATGTGCTAAAAATTCTAAAACTTTTCCTAGTAAAATTTGACTAAACTCTTTAAGTGAGTTCGCTTCATAAAAGAGTTTTCTCTGTACATTAAAAGCTGGACAGTCCAATAAATTATGTTTAACAGAAAGGAGAACCTTGCAAAACATACATTGAGTAGGGTCAAAAAGTAAAAGTAAATTAAATCAGTGTTATTTCTGTTAACTAAAACTATTTTTTAACATACTATTATTATTACCTAAATCATTTTTGGTAATTGAATTATTGAACAAAGCGGAAATACAAGCCACACAAAAATCTGAAATAAAAAACTTTATATAAAAAAAGTTTATATATTTATAATTTTTATTTCAGTTTTGTAGTTTTTTTTTTTGTTATTTCAGTAGATCAAGTTACACTAATTGAAGTTTAAGGGCTTAAAAAGTTCATTTTTTAAAAATTTTTTTATGGTATAATGCTATAATAACCCTTATTTTAATATTTAAAAAAGCTTTAAAAAATGACTATGTCCACCTGTATGATAAATAATTTTGGTCCTGTGTTGGGTCACCACTTGATGTCTAATTTAAAACAGAGTCCTGATGCAAAACCATTGCAATAAAATTCTTACTAAAATAAAGTCTGAACAAATATTTTGGATTTTTAAATGAGCCATGCCGTATTGAGAAAACAGTCAAAGCTGAAGGGTCTGCAACAACACCTTGTAGCTGTAAGTATTTACGCACCGCAGCACTTCCTCTTGTACCTTATTACTCAACTGAATTCATCGACAGAATGATGTCTCAATAGGAAATGAGGAGGAGGAGGAGGGCATGGTCACCTGAGAAACGGGACCGTGCACCTGTCACAGTGTAACCGTAGCGATCACCAAGGACACCAGCTCCTGCTGTAAATAGGCCATCAGTATGTGGGGCGATATTATTAGGTGCTCTTGAAAAGGCTTTTGTTCTGTCATTCCATCATCTACGCTGCGCTACAGACCTTGTTACACCTGTACAAGGAAAGTGTCAAACGTGGTGAAATGGACAGCTTCCCACGCAAGTGTCTAATAGCTCATATTCAAGGGGGAGATTAAGCCCAATTCAGAATTCACACAGAACAGCAACCGCTGGCAGAACAACTCGACCCAGATCTACACTTCACTACAGCCGCCTGGGAGAATCGACGTGTTGCTTCTGCACCCACTTGCCTCTGTAAAATCTTGCTTCAGTAACGGGATAAATTCAATATACAGCAGCCAAACATTTTCTTTGCTTTCGAAACACATGCATGAATCTTTAACATTTACATTTTCATTGTACTGACAGATAGTTAAATTCATGGTTCTGTGCCTATAAATTCAAGTATTTTAATGAAGACATTGTTACTCTTAGCACAAATGAGCCACTTTTCAGTTTTGTTTTATTTAAAAAGCTGCTTGCATATAAAATTATGTACTGTAATCAGCAGGCACAATCCCTAGTAAATTCACGACAACTCTGTTTAAAAATATAAATTCATTTAAATAATAGAAAAAAATAATACACATATATATATATATATACACACATACATATATAATTCTTTTTTTCACGGGTGCATTAAATTAATCAAAAATGACTGTACAAGTATTACGAGAAATTCTATTTCAAAGAAATATCTACATTTAAATGTATTCCATTTAATTTCTATTCTGTTTTATTTTTTTTTAAAGATGAATTGTGTAATTTCTCTTCCACTAGAAGTACAAAATGCAATAAAAAAAAAGACTTCATCAGGAATCATTTTTTAATGTCAAGGGAACTTGTTTCGCAAGTGGCACTTTCAACGACCCCCACAAGAGGTCTCTCTGTCACACAGTCAGAAGCAGAGAGACCCGAGACAGCAGGTTTAATATTCTTATCATGACACAGATTTCCAACTGTTGCTCTTCAGCCTCATACTGCAAACATCTGATGTGTCAAGAGTCATTTCCCATCGTCATAATCATTCATAAACATCACTATTACAATTTATCTGGAAACAATCAGAAAGGAGCGGCACACAAACGACTCGATACTTCGACACCACATGCGTTTCATTAGAATACTTGTTTGCATGTTATGTTTAGGCACAATTTGTTAATAGTAATGAGTTATTGAACCAGTTTCAAAGAGCACGAGTGCAAGTACACATTAAACGTCAAAAGAGTCACTCATGCAGCCAACAGGCATGATGTCATAGTCTGTAGTCACATTAGCAGAAATGCATTGTGGGGATGCAGATCAAACAGAGGACGGATGGTGGGAAAGAAAGAAGAAGAGTGGTGGTGGTGGGGTACCTTAATCCCATCCACTGCATTATGGATGACAGTGGTCTGTGACTCCTACAGAGCGACAGGGGAGGAGGGGGTGGAAAAAGATGAGGAGAAAAAAGAACAAGAGAGAGAGAGAGAGAGTGTGTGTGGGTGGATGGGTGTTTGTGATTGCCAACCCAGTAAAAATGAACAAACAAAACATGCACAAAAACCACCAGAGGTTCAACAGCGGAGAGCTTCATAAAACAAATGATTGCACGCTAGGCTCTAATATTTCAAAACCACCGACTACGAACAGCAACGTATCGCTGAAAGTGAAATAGCGTGATTTCGACGGACGCTATCGCAGTGGCTAAACGAACATGTTTATTTTATGCCGTTAACCCCGGAAACCTGCTAGCTAGACGCACATCAGAGCGCATAAATCTGTAATGCCCACTTCTCTCTTGCAGGAACTAACATTCCCTCACTGGCCAATCAGCAGCCTGCGCTCCCCATCATTATGGGGTATTCATTGCCATGACAACCGTTGCCCCGTGCAACAGGCAGCAGTCGCATACTAAGGGTCTATAAGTCTATAAGAATCTGGAAATGCTGACAAAAAATTCATTTTTAAAGGGATAGTTCAGCCTAAAATTCTGTCAATTTTTTTAATGCACCCTCAAGTTGTTCCAAACCTGTATGAATTTCTTTGTTCTGTTGAACACAGAAGATATTTTGGATGAATGTTGGTAACCAAACAGTTGACGGTAGCCACTGACTTCCATAGTATGGAAAAAAGACAAACAGAAGAAACATATTCATACAGGTTTGGAACAACTTGAGGGTGAATAAATAATGACAGGATTTTCATTTTTGGATGAACTATACCTTAATAAATTAATTTTTATTGTCATATAGCTATATATATATATATAATGTCTTATGACATATTATGCATTACGACAGATGTTTTAATGCTGTCTTTAAATAAAACAGTGTTAGCATTGATAGAGTTCAAACTGTCCTGTTCAAACTCAACACTTCATTTGTCAGTTAAATGACCATTTTCCAAATACTAAAACATTTTAGTAAAATATTCAAAATATAGAAAATACAAGTGGATAAATATTGTTGTATACTACCATGCATTGTTATACTGGCACCTGGCACATAAATTAGTTAGAACAGTTTTTTTTTTTTAAGATTTAATTATTATTAATCTTTTTTTTTAGTTCTTACATACAATATTTTGAGTATCCTTGGCTGTTTGGTTAAAATAGCAGTTCCTCTTACTGGGTGAAAAAAGAGAAGGCAAAGCAAATTTTAAATACAAAACCATAATATGGAGATATATATCAAATAAGGGTACAAAAGAAAAATATCACCCAGTCCTACATAACCGTACAGTTGATAGTAAAGCTGGAAGGGAAGCAATGAAACAAAGCACTAAGGCTAGAGTCTTTACTGACCATAAACACCTCCTCACTTCACTTCAGGGTTGAGTAACTCTATCTGCACTATAAAACGCACCATGTACACACACACAAACTCCACAGTGGCAGCATTAAAGGGCAACTATGAGAGATCCTAAAATATTCTGATGTATTGGGCCACGTGTTGCAATAGCTGGATGTGTTGAAACGCATGTCATGTTTCCATTAGGAGCTTCCTTCCTTAATGCTTGGAGTTCACTCTAAAACCTCTTCACAGAGCTTTTACAGACCACAGAAATCGACAAAACTCCCCTCAGAACATAGACTATCCATCTATATCCCTCAAGCATATCATTAAACATTAAACAATCACATCATTCATGTACCCACCACCCTGGCATAATGACATTTATTAAATTCCCTGCCAACTCCAAGCAACAAACAACCTTCATCATCCACCGGATCAAAGCAGACACTGAAAGGCAAACTTACGGTGGCCGAGAAGTGCAAAGCAAATCACAATTCTGAAAACAAAATAAATTACAAACGCAAATGCAAGTCTAAAAAAACAAAATATTATAACAAGTCAGAAAACACAACGACAAATCAGACAAACCGGAAGAGGTAGGTATAGTTTGAGACAGCGCCATTGGTTTGGGATTACTCACCGCTGACTGGACGAGACATCTGTCAATCAACGTATACAGGGAAGAACCAGCCGAAGAACAGCATAGTCGTGGTAGAAAGTTCGGAGATGGTATTAAAGTAGCTCAGTTTAAATGTATTGTATGAATTGCCCTTACTATGGAATAAAAAATACGGGGTGTCTATTTACATTTAGTTAAAAGTGGCTGTAAACCATCAGCTCCAGTGGCGCAGATGGATAAGCGTGTGCCCTTGGCTTTTTGACGCGATCGACCTGGGTTCGATCCCACCTTTTGCT
>NW_015633174.1:161758-190128 GCF_001515625.1 Sinocyclocheilus rhinocerous | reverse complement strand
AGCGCTTATCCATCTGCGCCACTGGAGCTGATGTTTTACAGCCACGTTTAACTAAATGTAAATATACACTCCTTATTTTTTATTCCATAGTAAGGGCAGTTCATACAATACATTCAATACATTTAACTGAGCTACTTTAATACCATCTCCGAACTTTCTACCACGACTCTGCTGTTCTTCCCTGTATACGTTGATTGACAGATGTCTCGTCCAGTCAGCGGTGAGTAATCCCAAACCAATGGCGCTGTCTCAAACTATACCTACCTCTTCCGGTTTGTCTGATTTGTCGTTGTGTTTTCTGACTTGTTAATTTGTTTTCGAATTTGTCATTGTGTTTTCTGACTTGTTATAATGTTTTCTGAATTGTTGTTGTGCTTTCTGAATTGTTATTTTGTTTTTTAGACTTGCATTTGCATTTGTAATTTGTTATTTTGTTTTCAGAATTGTGATTTGCTTTGCACTTCTCGGCCACCGTACAAACTGGCATTATGCAATCAAATAAACAACCCCATAAATGTGTGACTAGAGTGTATAGTAATATATCAGAATGTCAGAGAGCAACTGAATAAATAGTTGAATAAACAGCTTAACTGGGTCCATGGACATAGATATAAAGCATAAGGCTTAATTCAAAAAACAACTGTGCCACTTTAAGACTGGGTCATTTACAAAACCTTATTCGAAACTACCTACTTTGGCATAGTGCTGTGCCTTTAAATTTAAATAATATTTTTATTTTCAGCACAAACACACCTCCTTTCACTTGGTGAAATTAGCATTGCATACAACAGAGTTTTATATAAGAGATGCTTGCAAATAAAATAAACAGTGTATTCATAATGTATGAAAACAGCAGGCACAATTCCTAGAGAATTCACAGATCTCTCAAGTATAAAATAAATAGTACATATACACATACACACAAACATATTTGTCAGTAAGATTTTTTTTAAATAAATTGATCGCATAAATCAAACATGACATTAAAGTCATTTAGAATGTTACAAAAAATAATCAATTACATATAAATGCTGTTCTTCAAACGCACGCACGCACACACACACACACTAATAACACACCTGCACTGCTCAGGGCTGTAAACATTCAACTCAATTGACAACTACAGTATACTAGACCCAGTGGATTTAAGCGAGGAACACCATTAAGGATCTCGCCTCTTCTCATCACTGCAGCCAGGAAACTGTAAAAACAGTTTATGGGCTGATTCTAAGAGCTCCAGAAGGAGTTTCTATCCCCAAACCAATCCAGATCTTAATGATGATACTGCAGACGCCCTGAACACTGCTCACTGAATATACTGAAATATAACAGCCCCAAAAGAATCTGGTCACTTTAGACACTTAAAAATGCAAGAATGTCATTGCATTAGATAACTAATCATCAAACCAAGTGTCTTGTGTTTCAGAAAAGATATCAAAAGCACTTTTTGTTAGGTTTCAAACTGACATATTGTTAAAAATGAATGCATATGGCCACATTGTGGTTCTCAAACCATAGTGGAACATGTTCATCATTAATATGATGAACTGCATGTAGTTACTCTTTTAAGACACATTTGAGAACTTGAGAAATAGAGAACTTCTTACATCCTCTAAAATCATCCTGAGACCAGTTGGTTAAAAGTAATAGCGAAAATGGCTGCATGAAAGTTAGTCCTTAATATCAAATGCCATTGGTTGAACTTCATACATTTTAGGGCAGCTACAGTGCACAAATATAATTAGAGGCCACTGTATCTATATACAGTTCATCCATTTTATTCTCTGCTCTAAACACCAGATCTTTGCATTTCATGTCTGCATTATAATATACATAATGTTTATATTATTTACTTTTAATTGCACATTTTTTTTCACAAGGTTTGTACTCATATGCAATAAAAAAGTTAGCAAAACAGCTCAAAAGAAAACAGATTGCAAGTACAGTCACAGGCAGAAGGGAAAAAAGGATGGAGTGGAAGAAAAGAAAAGGATTAGAGAGGTAAATACCAGTGCAGGAGAGGGGAGGTTTCCCTTGGGACTGGTGACTATGCTGTTTTTGGTGCTGTTTGTCTGGGGCTGTGCAGGGAAACACAACATACATTCGGTTAAGAAGGAACGAGGGAGAGATCGGCATGCACATGCACACAATCACACTCACACATGCAGTAGGCTACAGTCATTATCTGTTTTAAGGTAACTGACTGATGTAGTGCCAACTACCTATTTACATGAAAACAACCTTATTCATCGAGACACAATGTTCTCTAGCAGCGAGAGGGACGGGAGGGTCATTATTAAAGTCCATAAAAATGCTTTTCGCCAATTAGGCTTCCTAAACTAATCCATTATACTAATTAGCCACATTACATGCAGAGGCGGATTAGCAATGGGTGTTTATTTGTACTCGGGGTCCCTCAGGCCTCACGTCTATAAGCTTGCGGGGATATCGAGGCAGCTAACGGTGCGTTTCCCTTCGTACGGCTCAGGCACTCGCGTGAGAGGTGTCGTTATCATGTGTCTATGTGCGGAAGACAGGTCAAGGGAGATGAATGAACAGCAGATCATGACTACTGGATCCTCACAAACATGAAATAAACCCACATACACGAGCACAAACACATCATGAAATGACTTTGGCACTATGGGCACACATTCAAATACATATTGTTCCTAACTGGACCATATGATGGCTAGCAGACTTAACAATGTAAACATTAACAATTCCCCAAAACTTATCGCAGATGGTCATGGGTCGCTATGGAAGTCCAACTTTATCCAAGTATACAGGGATATCGTAAGGAAGGACAACCAGCAATGCTATCCCTCTTACGGGAACCATAAGAAAAAAATCCTGAGCACAGAGAACATAAGCGTCAATCCTGCAAAGGAAGCAAGCAGATTTGGTGCAGTCAGAACCCTGGGATGTGCATAAATAGGATCTTCAGATCCTATGGAAATATTGGGAAAAACACAGGGTCTTATTCTGTGTGTCTTTTCCATTGCCTACCTGTGTATGAGCAGAAAGGACTCTCCTAAACCTGCTTTAGAAAGCTTCTGGAGTGGTCAGTGTCAACCAAAATACATCCGATTACCAACATGCAGAATGAGACCCAGGGGGTATGTGGTGTCAATAGGAGCTGGTCAAAATGATTCAAACAAGGTAAAGAACAGCAAGTAGGAGGAACCCAGTGTTTGTCAGAAAATTCTAAAGAAAGCGGGGACACATTTACTGGGTCCAAGCGGTCTCACAAAGCAAGTAACAAAATCTATGAGAGTAAAAAAAACATGCACAGACAAATCCAAATTAAACCCTGCGGCTCGTGACGACACATTGATGTCCTAAGACACGAAACGATTGGTTTGTGTGAGAAACCGAACAGTATTTATATCATATTTTACCTCTAATACACCACTATGTCCAACTGTCTTTGAGCGCGCGCAACGTATACGCGCGAGAGATCACTTCCGGCGCTTGCGTAAACTACGCCAGAGTGCGTACACACCTCACGCACCGGATGCCGTGCGCGCGCCCAAAGATAGTTGGACATAGTGGTGTATTAGAGGTAAAATATTATATAAATACTGTTCGGTTTCTGGCACAAACCGATCGTTTCGTGTCTTAGGACATCAATGTGTCGTCACAAGCTTCAGGGTTTAATTTGGATTTGTCTGTGCATGTTTTTTTTACTCTCATAGATTTTGTTACCATTGCCATGCATTATACGACTGATAGACTGCAACGGCTGGAGTTAAAAATCTCCGTTTGTGTTCTACTGAAGAAACAAAGTCACCTACATCTTGGATGCCCTGGGGGTAAGCAGATAAACATCAAATTTTCATTTTTGGGTGAACTATCCCTTTAAGGCCTGTTTACACCAAGCACAATAACTATAAAGATAATGCTAAAGATACAGTTCTAAAAATTGTTCTCAATATTAAAGAATAGCAGAGTCCACACCACAGCTATAACGATAAAGGCACAGAGAAACGATATCGTTGGAATCACTGATTCCAGCTGATGAACGATAAAAACATTGACTGCCAGAATCACCTGGCAGGCAAGCGTGCGCTTACAGACAATATCATTCGCTGGTGTGGGCGCTAATATCTTTAAAGTTATCGTTCTTGGTGTGAACGGGGCTTTAGTCTTTTGTCAAATGTACATTTTTGTTATTATATTTAGTCAACCTTATCCTGTTTTTTAGTAAGGTTTTAGTCGACTAATTGTCTAAGCATTTTAGTCAATGAAATCGTAGTCACATTTTCGTCATGCTGTATAACAGTTAAACTGATAAAAAATATTTTGCTCAAAATTATAATCGACATATTTATATTTAATTATAATATACATAATTAAAACTTTATAAACCGTAATCTCTAGCTTCTGCTAACTGTCGCACGCGTGTTCACGAGAGAGTGCCGTACCCGTAAATATGGATATCCATAAATATGGGTACTTTTCTTACACAAATGCATCAATTCGCTTCAGGAGGTCTTTATTAAAATAATTTTTGGGTGAACTATTCCTTTAACTATGTAGTTTTAGTAATTGTTCTAATTCTATGAGCGTTATCTTCCATAAGTGTGGAAACTAACATAGGTACTGTTATCATTCTTGATGTGAAAAAAAACAGGCTAAAGTCAGCCAATCAGACAATATGATAGAGTGTATGCTCAGTGGATAGAGTGTGGGTGGCCTGTGAGGCGGAGACTAAGATCCAAGATTAGTTGACCAGTAAAAAAACACCATTTTATTTATTTATTTAAACAGAACCAGTCTGAGTAGGTTTAATAATGGCCATCAATTCATTAGGTCCCACAGAAATGCAGGAAGTACGACTTTAGAGGAAAGTGTCGCACAATAGCTGGTACAGTAGGTGGAGGTACAAGAAGAGGAAGATGAAAGAAAACAGAAGGGTGTAAATGAAACAAGATTCTCACCATGTACTGAATGGTAGAGCTCGACTTCCGCTTCTACAGAGAGAATGAAAAGGAGACAAGTGAGAAAAATGGAGGAACCTGTGAGACAATATGTATAAAAAAAAAAAAAAAAAAAACGCCTCCAATTCTAAAGCAGAATTACATAACCAGCAGTCGTGCAAAGATTTAAACACTAAGGAAGTCAGCTTCGGTTAATTTGTGAAATAGTGATAGAGACTAAATAAAGAGCAGCTCAGCTGGAACTTTGAAGACGGAGCATAAAGGTGAAGGAAGGAGAGAGAGCACAAAGTAGTCGTGAAAAGGACAGAAGAAATGTATTGAAATGGCTGGAGAGGGCGTGGGGGAGCCTGTTGCTAGGAGATGAGAGGAGCGCTGTGCTGCTATTTTCGTCTCAGAGTTTCAGACTCACGGCTATTCTTGGAACCAGAGTCACATTCCCCGCTGAACTATTTCTCTGCTCAAACACATACATACACATGAAGAGAGCAGGTGGGAGTCACAGAGGTGGGTTGAGGGTAGAAACAGGTAGGAGTGTGTTTGAGTGTGTGTCTGCGAACACTCCCGTAAGCGCTAAGTGCAGTTCATCTCTGAAAATCCCGTTTCGTGAATCAGATTACTCTGGCTCCTCAATGGCATCACAGCCGTCGTCGTTATATCATTCTCTTAAACGTCTCCCACATGCGCTGACGGAAATAAAACTTTCATTTCATCTCATCTTTCAGTGCTATCGCTGGCTCTGTGACCGGATAGAGCAGGGGTGCCGAACACGGCCCACAGAGGTGTCCAATCCGGCCCGACATTTTGTAACTTTGCAAAAAAACAAACAAACACATTATGAGAGTTTTTCAGTGCCGGATGAAGGCTATCAGTTTACAATATAATTCAATATATGGGGGCAAAAATAAAATGCCCTGTAAGAAATTTAGTTTTTAATATTTATGTCGTGATAGTTACGTAATGTCTAACTATACCAAGAGTGTTGCTTTCCCGAATGTCAGCGCGATCGCAAATGAATTGATTTTATATAACAGCTCAACAAACAAGACGCTAGTATTAAGTGTGTTATATTAGTCACAATGCTGTTTATCTCTTTTTTGGCAAGAAAATTTTTTTAACAAGAGGCAGCACTGTGTATATTGTTACTGAATTAATCTGTGTTTTTGAACAAATTATTTGAGTTAATGATTCAGTGGCCCATTCATAAAGACAATCACTAGTTTAGATTCTAAAGAATCAGCCGTTTTGAATGAACGATTCAATGGATCACTCATTAAGACGACAATATATAATAAATATATTATTATATATTGGGATATGTAGAGTAATATTTATATGCATTTTATGTTAGTCTGATACACTGTCATGAAGGCCTTACAAGCTGTCAGAATTTAATCTTTTTTGGTTTATATAGACATATCAACAACTGCACCAAATTGCTCATTTTTGCTCAGTTTGGGCCTTTGATTTAAACTGAGGGTTTTTTTCCTCCTGGAATATGAGCTCCATATTCTCCATGAAAGCCATTAAAGCTTGATGTATCAAATTTGATACTCACCAAATTTTGTTTTGTCTAAAGGTTTAATAAACTGTTCCATTCCATCAGGCTTTACAGGGCTAAAGCACATCCATATAATATATCATATTAAATGATGGTATATTAGTTATAGTTGTTAATAATTATATATATTTAATTCTAAATTAGTATGTTACTGTTGGTAGCAGATCTTATGGTATGGCGTATTGTGTGTCTATTAGTGATGCGCGGATGAGCTAAAACGTCACCCGAATCCGCAGCTTCAAATAAATTATCCACCCGCCAACCGCCCGCACCTGTATTTTTGTCTGATTTAGATAACCGCATCCGACCCGCACCCGATCATCACATTAGGGTTCGTACGGTCATTAAAAACCTGGAAAAGTCATTGAACAGCAATTTCCAGCCCTACAAAGTTTTGTAAAAATAAATAAACTCAAAAAGTTTTTGAAAAGTTTCATGAAAATCTATTTCACAATTCTCTGTATAATAGAATTATGTTTAATCAGATCCTGAATTTCGTTGCGGGATTGCGCATACATCGCATTACTCATTCCCGCAGCTTTCGACTTTAAAATGAGGGAAATTACTGCAAAACCTTTATTCAATATAGCGTGTAGGTTAGATGAGTAAATAAATCCACACAAACCATCAGATGAAAACAGCGTAAGTGATTCAGCTGTACCGCGTCTTCTCTCTTTCTTTCGCTTCACATCGACGCATCTAGAGCTGCTGCACGCTGCGATAGAAGACTTTAGCTCGCGTTTCGGGACAGTTGACAGAATTGTCAATAGCCTGATTGGTCATTGTTGCATCGTCACAAAAATGTATTATTTTCACGTCTTTTTAAGCCATTCGGTACTCGCGCTCTCCAGAGGCGCGTGCGCTCACAGTCACATCCAAAGTGCGTACTGCGAGTACCAAATTGAGAAAGTACTGTCGGTTTTGTCTTAAGTTAATGTAAACAGTTGCAAAACAAAACGCATGAGTATCAGTATTGGATCCGTGAAATAAGTCTTGTGACATGCAGCCTAATAAAGCTGTGCCGTCTTTTATTAATGTTAATCAAACAACAAAACTTACTGCTCTTGACTAAATAATGTTTTGTTGAATAACTTTTAATGTTAATTTACAGTTTATTCAATTTCTGTAGCCTATTTAAAACACGTTCATAATTTAGAAAATGTAGTTAATACTTAAAAATAATGATTTATTTTATCCACCCGCGACCCACCCGCAAATAATCAGAATGCATTTTTTTATTACCCGACCCACCCGATCCGCGGATAAAACCGCCATCCGCGCATCACTAGTGTGCAATATTAAACGACACTTTGACGCACTGGACAGCTTCGCATGGAGAAAGTAAATGAGCGAGGAGTGTGCAATATTTATTGTGTACTATTATCCTAACTGTTGTTTTAATGATGTGTGAGTTGACATTTTGTAACTTTGCAAAAAAACAAACAAACACATTATGAGAGTTTTTCAGTGCCGGATGAAGGCTATCAGTTTACAATATAATTCAATATATGGGGGCAAAAATAAAATGCCCTGTAAGAAATTTAGTTTTTAATATTTATGTTGTGATAGTTAAGTAATGTCTAAATATATCAAGAGTGTTGCTTTCCCGAATGTCAGCGCGATCGCAAATGAATTGATTTTATATAACAGCTCAACAAACAAGATGCTAGTATTAAGTGTGTTATATTAGTCACAATGCTGTCTGTTTATCTCTGTTTTGGCAAGAAAAGTTTTGAACAAAGCCGAAGTAAGACCAATTGTGTGTCTCCGAGGCAGCACTGTGTATTTTGTTACTGAATTAATCTGTGTTTTTGAACAAATTATTTGAGTCAATGATTCAGTGGCCCATTCATAAAGACAATCACTAGTTTAGATTCTAAAGAATCAGCCGTTTTGAATGAACGATTCAATGGATCACTCATTAAGACGGAGACTTGCTGCCACCTACTGGCGGCTTTAGTGTCATATTTATTTATCCATGACAGGCTTAAAAACCAACCAAGGTGCTATCTCAAAAACACACTCTGCAAAATATGGTAAATTATCACTATAAAAAAAAAGACATTTTGTGTCAATTGCACACCCCTAAAATAACCAAGCATCATCTTTAAAAAAAAAGTTGTCCTAGATTTTAAAAAAAAATTATATTGTAGTTTGTATGGTTAATATTAATGTAATTGTGAGCAAACTAGGGTTTAACAAAAGGTAATTCGGCCCGCACAAGGGGACATTTTCTCCGATCCGGCCCTCAACCTTAAATGAGTTTGACACCCCTGGGATAGAGCTTGTTACGGTGTTTGGTAACACCTTATATTTCCACGCTCTTATGTCTGCTAGAGAGCCCGGCAAATACACTGCGTAATCCACACTCTATTTTTTACTTTTTGAGCTAATGTGTGATGGGATTTAAATATGGGGAAATGTGTTAAAGGTTTTATCGGTAGCTAAATAACCATATATTTCAATGCTCGCATGACTTCTAGACTGCGGAAAATTCACTGAAATGCTCCTCGCCGGGTTCATACTTTTACATTTTCACACTCATGTGTGGAATCCTGGGAGCCGGATTTAAATATGGTCTTACTGGTAGATTAATAAGGGATTTAGAAGATGATATTCACATTTTACCTTTAAATGAAAAATCGGCGATAGTTCACCCATTTTCTCACCATGTCAGTCTAAATTCGTTTTCTTTCCTTGGAACCACAAAAGGTGATGTCCAAGCTTTTCTTTTGCTTATAATGAACGTGCATGGTGATCATTAGCTGTCAATGCACAAATTAGCTATATGTGACCCTGGAGCACAAAAGCAGTCTTAAGTCGCTGGGGTATATTTGTAGCAATAGCCAAAAATACATAGTATGGGTCAAAATTATAGATTTTTCTTTTATGCCAAAAATCATTAGGATATTAAGTAAAGATCATGTTCCATGAATATATTTTGTAAATTTCCTACTGTAAATATATTAAAACTTAATTTTTGATTAGTAATATGCATTGCTAAGAACTTCATTTGGACAACTTTAAAGGCGATTTTCTCAATATTTTGATTTTTTTTGCACCCTCAGATTTCAGATTTTCAAATAGTTGTATCTTGGCCAAATATTGTCCTATCCTAACAAACCATACATCAATGGAAAGCTTATTTATATAAATCTCAATTTCGAAAAATTTACCCTTATGACTGGTTTTGTGGTCCAGGGTCACATATTACAGGTCTTCTGAAGACATACAATCACTTTGTGTGGAAAAACAGAGACATTTGATTTTGGAAGAATGGCAATACAGTATACAAGCATCTGCTTTCCTTGTATGAAAAAGTGCAGTTTAAACATATTGTGCTAAGCTCACTTCAGCTCATTTAGTGTTTAATGTAACAATAACATCAGAATCGGAATTACATGTATATTGAGTAAATGATGAACTACCCTGATCGTTTGTCATTTTTTTAATCATGTCAGTAAGGTGAAATCAGTTTTGAGGAGAGTTTGACTAGACTTAATTGAAACGGTACTGAAATATAGTTTAAAGGTGGGGTAAGTGATTTTTCAAAAACGCTTTAGAAAACTGATTTGGGCCGAGTAGCAAAACAAACTTGTAGCCAATCAGCATTAAGGGGCGTGTCTACTCATGATGTGGAGGAGAGAGCGTTCAGTGCACAGGACGGACATTAGCCGATCAGAGCAACAGAAAGATCGAGATGGTGGATAAAAAACAAAAGAGGAAAACGCCTGCGGAAAAAAAAGAAGGCTTAAGGCAATAAGGCAAGAAGTAGGACCCGTGTAAATATCGGATCAGCTTTCCAGCGCTGGAGAGAACTCAAGGAGAGGAAGGCCTGCGATCGGACGCCGAGGTTGCTTTGTTTCTTCTCGATAGGTGATTAACACCGTGTCTGCGCCGCAACAGCTAAAGTCTGTCTAGCACACTGGACGCGACAAAGCGACCGTTGAAATCATTTGAAATGTGTGTCAAGACGTCATAAATAGAACACAGCAGCAGTTTTCTGTCGGGGATTTGTCGTGTCGCGCCGCATCCAGTGTAGACCATAGATATGTATATATATCTATGGTGTAGACAGCATCACTGATTATAATGAGTTCCATAGTATTTTGTCGCTCCGCGCCACTCGTCGACTTGATTGCACAGATACAATTCGAACAGAGCTGAGCTGGATGAAGACATCACTGAATCAATGATGAAGTGACTTTAACTGGAAAATTACGTGTTTACTATCGTCTTCTTGCAATATCAACGCACTATTTTCCTGTTTAATACTGTAAAGCAGCTTTGACACAATCTGTATTGTATAAAGCGCTATATAAATAAAGCTGACTTGACTGTCAGTGATCACGTTTTTTCGTGTCCTAAAACACACACACTCATAACCACACATCAAACACAATATGAACGAACTACATTTATGTATAAAAACAACACAATCATGCAATAAAGAAGAGACACTGACAGATTAGCCAGGGCAGAGAGAGAGAGTAGTGAAAAGAGAGAAGGTACTAAGAAGCCGTATGGTCATGTCTGGGTCACAGAGGTCAGAAGTTCAACAGATCTTCTTACCTTAACGTCTGCTTTTTTGTTCAACAAGCTCTTGGCTGCTACAATGGGAGGAAATAAGAGAGAGACGTTAAATCAGCAACACCGTAATACAAAACGTCAACTAACCCACCGGACGGGCAGTTGAGTTTAACCAAGGCTATATTTCCTAAAATGAAACATAACACTGCAGATATTAATCATACCTATAATCTATCTGGTAAACCATAACTAGGCCCAAACAGGATTCTGCACTCAGTTTGGGGAAGAATTGTATGGAATGGATTTCAATGTAGTAAATATGTTAAAGATGGTTGAGAGCTCTAGGCTCCTACCGGTAAATAATCTAATGATCAAGTAAGCTCAAAAGAGGCAGGAGATTCAATTCAAATTATGCAATAATATCCAGAACGTGCTGCAAGGACAGATTCTGTGTTGGCCTACTTATACACATGATACAGCATTGATGAGTCATTAACAATACATTATATAATTCTTATTAGCTCAGCAGTCAATGTAGATATGAATATACACTACTATTCAAAACGTTGGGAGTTAGTAAAACATTTTTTAAACGCTGTTCTTTTGAACTTTCTATTTATTAAAGAATCCTGAAAAAATTATCACTTATATGTATAACTTCCACAAAAATATTAAGCAGCACAACTGTTTTCAGCAGTGAAAACAGCAAAAAGAAATGTTACTTGAGCACCAAATTAGCATATTAGAATAATTTCTGAAACATCATCTGACACTAAAGACTGAAGTAATGGCTGCTGAAAATGTAGCTCTCACCCAAGAAATAAATTACATTTTAAACAATATTACATGATTATTTAACATTTCATAATATTACTGTTTTTACTGTATTGTCAATAAATGCATCAAATAAATACAGCATTGGTGAGCCTAAGAGCCTTCTTTAAAAACCATGAAAAAAATGTAACCAACCCCACTTTTGAAAGGTAGTGCGTATGAAATTAAATATATATTTCAATGTTTCGTGATATCTAGCTATTTGATTGTCCAAGAGCTAATGACCTATTAAGTATTATATAAAAGTAACAATGATTTTTAAACATTAAGATTTATTATAAAGTGTTACTCATGGCCTCTAAGATTGAACAATTCAAAAATCTATAAATAAATAAACAAATAAAATACAATAAATAGTTTTTGTCTTATAGGAAAAATTGTGGTAGAAAAATCCACTAAGCTATACATATTTATCTGCTTCCTTATCACAGAAACAATGTTGCCACAGATATCTCATTACTCTGTGTACATTTTTTTTTTTACTACTTCATAAATGCTTGTTTTCAGGTTTAGCCAAACAGTTTCCAGACAGTGTAGCTGACCGAGGAACTTTTCAATCCAAGAAATATTAGGATTGATAATTATATAATAATAAATTATATAATAATTTATTTATTATATAATAAATAAATAATATTTATTAATTAACATTAAATGTTAATAATAAATAAACAGCATCATGGTGAACAACACTTTTTAAATCAATATAAAACAATCATTCATGAGTAAAAAGAAGCGTCTGACACAATCACTGTCTGTCATTGTAGGTTCTTGTACTATTTTATATTCAGAATGCATCTCTCACTCTCTCAAGCACCTCTGAAGCAGTTCATTCAAACACTTCTTTTTTTAGCATTAAATCACAGTAACACCATCACATTCACATCAAACTCATTCGGCAAGTCTGTTTGCTCAAAGACTTTTACAGCCAGAGTTGGTTAGTCTATTAATAAAGCACAGAAGAGATTTTCAGCTTTATCCCTCAGGTTATACATGGGGATAGGCATTCATACTGCAAATATGACACTGTAAGTAATCCCAAAACAAAACTTTTTTTTTTCTTTTGAGGGGAGAGGGGGTATATTTGTGTACAACTGTCACTGGATTTTTAATCACAGTGAAATGTCTTCAAATCCAAATTCAATCAAACTGAGTTACGAAACAAATGTGTTTTTATTACTTAAAATTCCGAGTACTCGGGTACTTGTGTCCATCCCACTTGTACACCTTGAAGGATATCTTAACCAGTTTCTACTAGGGATGTTAAAGGGTTAGTTCAGCCAAAAATAAAAATTAGGCTGTGTTTTACTCACCCCCGATGCATCCTAGGTGTATATGACTTTCTTCTTTTAGACGAATCCAGTCGGAGTTATATTAAAAATTGTCTTTGATCTTTCAAGCTCTATCGTTGTACTCAGCGGGTGTTGCATTCCTTCAGTCCAAAAGACGTGAAATAAAAAGCCCCCTTCCACAAAAATAAAGGCAAACCTTTTACAATTCTGATTATCTTTATGACTAAAAGAAGTAGTTGTTTCCATTGTTAGATGGAAAAAACTCAAGTGATTGCGCCAGCGCCGCATGTGCACACACAGTTAAGCATTATTTGCTATATTTTGTGTGGAATGAGAGACCCAACGTTGGTTTCAGTTTCATTTTTGCCTAAACGAATTTGTTTTGGCTTGTCGTTTATATTGCTATAGCTTCTTATATTTTTAATTCTTGTTCTTTTCTAAATACTGTTAATTGAAAGGCGTTGTTGTGGAGTGAGGGGAACTAAAATAGCCCAGCTATGTTTACAGTATTTATTATAATGTTTGTAAACATTTCGCATCGGCATTAGGACTATTTCTGAATGAAATAATAAAATGCGACTTATACGGAACTTATGTTGTTTTTCTCTAAAAAACTATTTTTTTTATACGCGTAGCGTATTTTAACCACGCAGCAAATCTTTTTTAATATTTTGATAAGTCACTGAAAAAATAAAATAAAATGACTTTTTAAACCGTTTAACTGATTGTATTAATCGGTCAAAATTCTATACGGTCGGTTAACGGTTAACCGGTTATGAACATCCCTAGTTTCTACTTATCTAGGTACTGTTCGTTTAATACAATCAGTTCAGCAAAAACCCTGTCATTTAGAACATTTTGTAAAATGATCCCACAGATACAGCTCCGTCACCAGCAAGATGGCATGAGCCGGCATTATGCATTAAAAAAAAAAACACATAGCAAGAGGTTGCACAAAGAAATTAAGTCTAATACATGTGCTGTACTTCTGGTCATAAACTGAAAAACAGGGTCACTCAAGGTTGGTATTTGATACGGATCCTCCTAGAACTGGTGGCCCAAAGAGATCAGTGAGAAGAAATGAGCATGCGTCTCTGTAGAAAGAGGAGTTGTGAAGTAACATCTAATACTCTAGAGTGAGTGGAGCTCCTTACCTTGCCATTAACACAGAGAGCAAGAGCAAGAGAGAATGAAGAGAAAAAGAGAGAGCAATGGAGAAGAGGTCAAAATACCAGAGTGCTGTCTCTATGAACGCTGATGTTAAACGACTATCGATGGAGCTGTATATGGGGCTCAAGAACAAAACAAAAAAGTATGTCAACTTGTTTTCAGTACAGTCATCATTTTTCTCAGAGTTGATCTACTTTGCAGAGAGTCAGCACAAACAAGGTTTAGCAAAAAATAGCAGGCAAATACGTTTGTGCCAGGCTGTTTTGTATAAGCAGTTACACTACTCTAAAACCTAGTCCTCAATTGTTCTCTAATGCTTTAAAAACACATTACATATGAAAATATTATTATTTACATTAAATAAGTTAACTTAACAATTGCAATATATTTATACAAAATACAAATATATTTATATATTGACATTATCTTGACAATTTTAATGCATCTTGTGCAATGTGGAGTAGTTGCACAAGCAAAACTGAGCATTATTGTCTAATGATAACGCAGCTTTTCACTACATGACAAAAAGCATGTGAACTCCTTACCTATTTTTACACCTTTTGAACCTTGATTTCAAAACTATGGGAGTTGCATCCCCTTTTGCTGTTATAACAGCTTCCACTGTAACAGCCAAACTTAGGGGTGTACACATACTTGTTTATAACCTAAATCATATTAGTTTCACAATTTGAGTTGAATTACTGAAATAAATGAACTTTTCCACGACATTCTAATTTATTGAGATGCACCTGTATTCTCTTATACGCACTATATAAAAGTCAAACGTGAGGATTTGGAATGATCCAGATGTCAGTCCCATATGTAGTGTAACTGCCTATAGTGCAGTAGTCTGGTTGCTCAGGCTGGGGGTAGCAGAAGGACAACAGAGAGAGGCAGCACTACATAAATATTTGATTGCAGGCATGTGGAGGGAGCATCAAATATGAAGCACAGCCTTCACATTGAGCCACAGCACACGCTCAATGTACCAGCTCAACCCTTCTAGCATGATGCACTCTATGTTAAAAAAAAAAAAAAACGGAAAAGGAAAAGCTGAAAAACATTTAAACCTGAATCATTTTTTGCCCTCTAAAAAAGGTAACCAGCAAAACAATGCCACTAGCTTCTCCTCCAGAGCAGCTGTTAAGATAAATCAAGAAATACTAAATAATCACGTTTTACCTTTAAGCTTAAATGCCAGTGCCAGGTCAAAATGATGCTTTCACTGACAGAAAAACATAATTCTAAGCCATTTTAGAACAAATAAATAAATATTAAGATATTAAATATAATTAAAAAGCTGAAAATTATTTACAATACAGTCAGTCAATCTACAATTTGGACCACACATTTCAGAATAAAGGCCTGTTCACACCAAAGATGATAACTATAAAGATTACTATGTTAGTGTCCACAGCAATGGACAATGATTATTATTAATATTAAACAGAATTTTAAACCTTTAAAACTATGAAACAACACAAACTGTAATGTTCAACAAATCAAAACTAATCTTGTACTTCGTCTTCTGCTTTTCTTTTACTATCTGGTCAAAATAAAACACTCTGAATAAAATAAAAATAATTTGAGCAGCTTGCTCTGGCATTGATTTGTTTCGTGACAGATTAGCAAAGATTGGTTTTCTTTGTATCAGCTCTGGAGGAGATGCAAGAAACAGAGTCATTAAAGTAGAAAGATTCCAAATACAATGTTCTTGATCAAACTGAAACTACAATGTTTTATTACAGGCATGTAGGCCCAAGATTAACTTTGATAAATTGCTTACTTGAGTGTAGTGCTCTAGGTTAAACCCTGCAAAATAAAATAAATGTACTGCAACAGTAGATTCACTACAGTCTAATATGGAACAAAAAGAGATACTGTGCATTTCCCTTCATACTGTAGATCCAGTATCTTTAAGTACTGTTAATTGAAATTCTACAGAATTCTACATCCTGTCCATGTCCATTAAATAAGAAAAAAAGACTACATAAAAAGAAGTACAGTTGTCAAGAAGCTTTGACCATGCACAAGTGCACCAGATCCGTTCAGCCCATCTCACCCCCAAGTTAGTGAACATGCATTAGTCCAACCTCCCATGCAGCATTGAGCACAACAGCAGGCAGACTGTTCCACCCCCTGAAAGAGGGGTGAACTTCAACTTCACAGACCATATTAAAGACAGAGTAAAGGAAGGAAGAATACAGAGGATGAAAGTGAAGATGGCTTATGGGTGTCAGATAAAAATGGCAAAGAAAAGTGATGAGGAGGAGGAGGAGGATAAGAATAAACCAGAAAAAAAAGGAAGAGGCAGTGATTTATGGCACATACTGTATGAAAGGAAAAAAATGATGGAGAAAACAGGACTCAAAAAAAGAGAGTGGGAAGGGACAATACATTCATCATGTAGGGATCTTGGTGTAGATCCTCTGTAAAATAAATAAAAGATGAATGAAGTGGTGATGACAGTGATGACGACAGACAGCTGAGGGAACCAATAAGCAAATACATATGATATTAGACATGAACTGCAAGAGAAATGAGATGAAAAATGACACAAAAGTGTGGAGGACAAGAAAGAAACGGAAGAAACAGCAGGTAGAGGTAGAGGGTGAGTCATCATGCATGCTTTAGCCCCATGCAGAGACAATCATGGACTAGTGAGAGACAGAGAGGATGATGGGAGAGGTTGAAATACAAAAATGTTTCTTTCATAGAAGAGATGAAAGAAACTGGAAAAAAAGGTGAAAAAGTTTTATTAGACAAACAAGAAAAAAAGGAAACCAAACAGGAAATAAGAAAGGAAATTAACAGGAAAATGGGAAAAGAAAAGGGGTAAGGAAAAGGAAAGGAAAATGGAAAGAAAGGGGAAAAGCAAAGGAATATGAAAGAAAAAATGAATAGGGAAGTAAAAGGGAAATTGCAAAGGAAAGGGAAAAGGGAAAGGAAAAGGGAAGAGGAAAGGAAAAGGACAAAGGACATAGTAGGGGAGAGACAGGGAAAATGGAAAGAACTGGGAAAAGCAAAGGAAAATGAAAGAAAAAATGAATAGGGAAGTAAAAGGGAAATTGCAAAGGGAAAGGAAAAGGGAAGAGGAAAGGAAAAGGACAAAGGACATAGTAGGGGAGAGACAGGGAAAATGGAAAGAAAGGGGAAAAGCAAAGGAAAAGTAAAGAAAAAATGAATAGGGAAGTAAAAGGGAAATTGTAAAGGAAAAGGAAAAGGGAAAAGGGAAGAGGAAAGGAAAAGGACAAAGGACATAGAAGGGGAGAGACAGGGAAAATGGAAAGAAAGGGGAAAAGCAAAGAAATAAGAAAGAAAAAGGAAATGAATAGGGAAGTAAAAGGTTAATAGGAAATGAAAGGAAAGGAAAGAGGAAAAGGAATGGAAAGGAAAATGTATTAATTAAATGAAAAAGAAAAGAACAAAAAGAAAATGGAATAGGGAAATGAAAAGAAAGGAAGAGGAAAAGGGCAAAGGAAATAGGAAATAGGAAATGGAAAAAGGAAACAGAAAAGGGCAAATGAAAAAGGAAATGGGAGGAAATTATATGGGAAGTGAAAAGGGAAAAAGAGAGAGAAAGTAAAAGAAAGAACTAGAATTTCAAAGGAAAACAAAGTAAATAGAAAATAGAAATGGAAACGAAAGAAGGAATGGGAGGAATATGCAGAGAGGAGCATACAGACAGAAAGGGGCAGAGGAATTGGGCCCTGTAGGGCGGCGCTACCTTGTTCCACCAGCCCTGCTGTGGTGCCTGCAGCCGCGGCTACTGCAGCCGCAGCCACAGTGACCGAGGCGGGAGCCGTGGTCTGCCTGCTACCCACTAACACACACACACACACACACACACACACAAAATCACAAACAAAATGAGAGAGAGGGAAGAGGAAAGGGGGCAGAGTGAAAGAGAACCATTCATTAGTCTATGGGAGAAGAAACTGTCAGTTATAAGAACATGTCAAACCAATTTTCTTTTTTATTTCTTTGAGACAGGTGGCTTGTAACAAAACAATCCCCACTCAAACAAGAGCCATATTTTCATTACAACAAAGACAAGACTCTGACCCAGAGGGATTCATCCCTCCTAACATTCAAAACCACACGTTTATCAACGTTCTCTGCTGGACCATCATCTAGAGGTTACAAGCAGAGCCCTGACATCACAGATGAGATCAAAAGACAGAAAGTGCTACTATAACCGTTTGAATTCCCAATAAGGATGCAGTTAAATAAAGGAGAATTGACAGAGAGAGAGTGAAATTACATGTGCAGTGAGAATGCATGTTATTTTGCATTATGCATGATATCTGTGAGGTCCGAGCATGAAAACTGCAACTGTGTATATAGAGAGTGGTCCCAGAAAGTATGTGGACACTTAAACCACACTTAAAAATGTATGAGCATCATATTAGATATTGACACAAGTGGCATTTAGAAGTAGTAATTTGTTAAAAATTATTTAAAGATATTTAAACCATTCAAAAGTAAAATATAAAATGTTAAGAATAGTTCACCCAAAAATGAAATTTCCATCTTTTTTGTGATTTTTGCATTTAAAATGACAGATTTTTTTGGCAGTAATTTCTTGCAATGTTTTTTTTTATTTTTATATATATAGGATTTTCTCGGCAAAGGAGAAGTGCTCACTAACACAGATTTAGACGGATTTGTGAACAATATTTGAGAGAAATAGGCCTTTTGTGTACATAGAAAAAGTCTTAGATCTTTGAGTTCAGCTCATGAAAAATGGGGGCAAAAACAAAAGTGTTGCGTTTATAATTTTGTTCAGTGTATGACAAAAAAATATTCTTATCCACTTCTATCACAAAACCTTTAGGAAAATTATTGTTGTTATTTTTTAAATAAGAACAAAGAACCAAATTACAAACAATAAGACAAAGATACAAATGAGACTACTTAACATTTTTACAGGTGCAAAATACTACAGAAATTGAATAATCAAATTTAAAAAATTTTTTACTTTACTTTTTCATTCATGCATATTTGTTTATTACACTACTGCATCAATAATTTCACATAGTATTGTGCTTTTTGTGATTATTTTGCTTTATTTAGCTTATTTTCATTGGCTTATTAGGCGGCATCACAAAAATGCTACATTTTATTGATTCCGCAATAGTAGAAACGTGGAAAACTGAAGGGACCCTCTAGCATTTATTTTTGGGTGCCATTTGGTTTGATATCTAATGCAATAACAATATACAACTTCAAGTACAACTTAAGTCTCTAAATACTTGTCAGGGCCACAAAATCTGTGTATAATTATATAAACCCTGTATAGCATGGACAATCTTGCCCATGAGTTACTTTTATTTGAACACAAAACAAGTACATCTTTGACACACGACATCACATCAAGATGGAGTGGGGATGTAAAAGACACACAGACGGTTCCCTGGAGAGTCGTAAGAACATACACAGACCAATCAGAAATCACACACACCTGTCAACTCAGCTGTCAATCAAAACCATTCTAAAGTTAATTTCCATCTGCATCATACCCGAGTAACTTACCAGAGAAGTTCCGTGACACAAGCATGGTGGTGAGGATGGCCCCCTGTGAGGAGAGAGAGGAAACATAACCTCTGCGTGTGTAAAATTAGAATTGAGTGAGCATGTGTGTGTGTGACCATGAAATGCACCTTGAGTTTCCTCCTGGCGTTGAACTTCTTCAGGCATTCCACAGTCTCTTGTCTGTGCATCATGGAAGCCACAGTAGAGCGTTGCTATAGAAACAAATAGGGAAAAGATTTTTACTGTACATCTAGACCCATGTTTTGCTGTTTTCGTGTTTATATGTCTGCATGTGCGGGTCGATGAATACGTACGCAGACCCATGGGTGTTTGAGAGCTTCCTGTGCAGTGATTCTCTTGGCAGGGTTTATGGTTAGCATTTGATTGATGAGATTTTTGGCTTCAGGAGTAACTGTGTCCCATTCTGGAGATGGAAACTATTAAATAAATAATAAAAAAGATTATGATTCTACAACTATAACTTTACTCTGTCAACAAGCGCTGCAATGCATCAAATAAAACACCTGTTGGAATTTGCAGTTTGTGTAACTTTTGATTCAAAGTCATGCCTCTCCTAGAAAAATAAAATCACCTGTCAAAGTGAAGAATTCCTTAATTTCCTGAACTGGTACTATGCAGCTATACGAGTCAATTCTGGCTCAGCCAAAATGGCGCATATCGGGCAAAAGTGAGTATTAATTCACATTTTTGAACCATTTCAAACACATTTTTGAACAATGTAAAATGATACTGAAATTACTTCATATATAAAATATGATCAAAAATCACACACTCATGCAGGGCCGATACGATACCGATATTAGGGAGTAAAAAATATTCTTTGTGTATATACAAAGTACAGTACCAATCAAAAGTTTGGACACTTTCCCATTCGTGTGTCCAAACTTTTGACTGGTACTATATATAGAATACAGTATATACATAAACAGAATATATATACATAAACACATTTTTTGCAATGATCACTCAAATGTAGGGGTGTGCGATATTGACAAAAAATTATATCTCGATATTTTATGGGATTTTATCGATAACGATAATTAGACGATATTTTGCTGAGTGTGTTATTGTGCTGGTACCTTAAGGACTGCCGAAGACAGCTGACTCCTAATGTTTTTAATATTCTTCATATTCTGTGTGGTGGTCAGTTCATACTGATAGAAATGAATCTTTTCCAATAAGTTTAAACTGATTTTTGCATTTTATGGGCATTTTAACCTTTATAAAGCCATTTTTTCTAAAAGTGTCCATTATCTTTTGAGTCAAATTCTTACATTTAATCAGGGAATTAGAATAATAAGACATTTGGGCTGTTACCAAGCAAATTAAATCAACACAGAAGCTGCATCTGAAGTGGCATTTAGATGTATTTACACACATGTATTTTGTTTAATGCAAGACATGAATGCATTTAACCTGCAATTACAAATGCAACGGTCGAATAAGACAACGCTTGAATGCTGCTGCCTGAACAAGAGACCTCCTTACTGAAGTGAAAGTGTTGGCTGGTGTCACTATCTCGCGAACGCGGCGGCGGATCTCCACCAAATTCGGGGGATCCCTTCAGCTTGAGGAGCCCTCTCGAACGCCACCCTCCATGCATCGGTAGCCACCCGAGATCGCCAGATCGGTCGGTGTCCGACCGCGAATTTAACTGCCCGTAACTCCCGGACCCCGGGGGCTATCAATGCAGGGGTGGTCTCATTCGAAAGGGGGCATCGAGACATACACTCGATTCGGCGTTCGAGAGGGTTTCTCGAGCTGAAGGGATCTCCCGAATTTGGTGCGGATCCGCCGTGCTGTTACCGTTCAAAGTTTCAATGGTATTCCATACACCTAAACTTTAAAGCGTTTCATCCAGGTCGCCAGTAGCAAACAATGGAGCGTGCTCTGCAGGACAAACTACGTAATTACACCATTTACAAGCATTTTATCTGCATTTTATGTTCTGTAAAAAAAAATTTCATATCAGTGGCATATCGGCGGCATATTCGCCGATACGATATATGTGCGACAGGCTCATATCGGCCGATACAATCGGCAAAACGATATATCAGTCGGGCTCTAGTTTTTGTAATGAGAAACCTTTAAACTTAAAACCTTTATTTGAAATACAGTATTTTAGCAAAAAAACTGAAAAGATGTTAAACTCACATCATAAGCTCCTGCTTTGATCTGTTGGTAAAGTTTATGCTGATCCTCATCCCAGAAAGGTGGATATCCAACCAGCAGAATGTACAGAATCACACCTTAATAAAGAGAATGAAAAAAATCTGAATAATCATTCTGTTGTTATTAACATTTTTGAGGCTGTTGCATACAGTATAGCCACCCTATGCCATCATTTATTTACAATACGTTTATTTCATACTAAGCATACCATACTTCAAATCCATTAACATTTAATGACATATCACTTGAGACTATTAATAAGTATTGTATGATCTCTGAATAATATCAGTCTTTAAATGCAAGGTATGTAAATTGTACCTGAAGTATATTTGCAATAGTTGCACTTTAGCACAATCAAATATACTTAAGTATATCTTTAGATGGATTTCAGCACTATTTCTGCATAATTAAAGCGCATTAAGCACAAAACTAATTGTTCCAATTTAGCAGACTTTAAGTATACCAGTTTAGTATACCAAATGTACAATTGCAGGATATTTTATTAAGCACATACATATGTAAAACCCTCTAAAACCAGACAACCAGACCAGTTTGACCAAGGTAGGAGTCCAGCTTTAGGAGACCTTTTTTTCAGCACAGTGGAGAAGGCAGCAAGACAGCTTAGTTTTGATGGACAGCACAGAAAACTATTTCTTCGGAATGAGCATTTGCTTGTCACTGTATTTGAGTTTATTTACCGCAAGCCCAGATGTCCACGGGTTTGCCATATGCTTCCTTCCTCAGCACCTCGGGGGACAGGTAACCTGGTGTCCCTGCAAATCCTGTAAAATGCACAGTAAAATGTGACAATAAAAGCATCAGCAGTAAGTACAATCAAGTTCTAAAGTGTTTGTGACAAGTCACATGGGCATCTCTCTATATCAGCCTACAGGTTTGCAATGTTTACATACCAAACCATGCCTGCTGGTCTCCCTGCACCTCAATGGCCAGTCCAAAGTCGGCCAGTTTCACAGCGGCGTTCTTGCACTTACTGGCCAAGAGCAGATTCTCTGGCTGAGGGGAGAATGAAGACATTTCTCCTGCCTTAACACACAACTTTACTGCCTCAAACACACACACACTTACACTGTGCATGCTGACACACACTTCACAACAAAAATAGATAGTCAGATAGCTATCACATGGTCTTAACATAAAACCAGTGCACATTTAACACAGTGTATAATCAACCTCCCAAATCTGATTCTGTGATATTAGTTGAAGAACTTTCTGACTGCAGATAGTTTCTAAATGAAGAATGCAGGGGAAAAAAATTATGTTTGTCTTCACTGGTAATAAGAGTGTGTGCGTGTTTTCCTCCCAACTGACCCAGATTATCTAGCTCTAGCCTCATTATTCTCTGTCACTGAGGGATGCTAATAATGTGATATCCCCTCTAGTGCCTCCCGATGCTTCCGCTAGCACACAAATGACACGATCTTATAAATCATAGTGCTAGCAACACTGATCTATAAGAGCAGGCTAACAAACCAAATACACACAGTCACACACACCTTAAGCACTGCACCAGATAGTGAAATCTCAAGCAGCTTTTCCTGCATTGCAGGGTCTGCTGGATCTAACATTCACTTCCCTCACTTTCTTATTCATGTTGGAGAATACAGCTAAAATGATTCAAACTGTGACAAAAATATATACACTACCGTTTAAGAGTTGGGGTCAGTAAGATTATTAAAAAATCATCATAATAAAAATACTTTAATGCTGCTAGGATGGATTAAATTGATCAAAAGTGACAGTAGAGACATTATTTATCGTTATACATTATAATGTTACAAAATATTTCTATTTCAAATAAACACTTTCGTTTAAACTTTATATTCTTTAAGAAATTTAAAAAAAAATGTATCCTGGTTTCCACAAAAATATTAACCAGCACAAATGTTTTCAACTATAATAATAGTAAGAAAAGTTTTTTGACCATCAGATCAGAATATCAGAAAGATTTCTGAAGAATCATGTCACACTAAAGACTGATGCAACACAGGAATAAATTACACTTTAAAATATATTAAAATAGAAAATTGTTATTTTAATAATATTTCACAATATTACTATATCCTGTATTTTTTAACAAATAACTGTTGAACAGAAGAGACTTTCTAAAACATTACAAAATCAGCCTTTGAAGTGTTTATATTAGAGCTGCACGATTCTGGATAAACTGAGAATCATGATTTGTTTTATTTTAAATAGAGATCACGATTCTCCCACGATTCTGAACTAAGCAAAATAACATGTAATTTACTAGAGGCTGTGACAAAATATTAATTGCCCCATTCTATTGAAAACTGTTTAATTAATTTGAATGAATTATTAAAAATTTTTTTTTATGAATAATTCAATGACTCACATAAATAGGCTACTTTACTTGCTCCATTACTGAATGAATCAGCAGTGTTGAACAAATCTCTTGAATGAATGATTTAATGACTAAAGCCCGGGATACACTGCACGATTTTTGGCTGTCCCAGACGAAAGATTGCCATCGTGAAGCAATCGTGGCGATTTCTGTGATCGTGGCTCTTAATCGGTGGTCCTATGTCGTACAGTGAGAGAGGTTCAAAGACGGGCGTTTTCCCGGTCTTGCGACCAAAGATAACCTACGATAGTTTTCTGAGAGTGTCAGAAATTCAGCATGATCAACGCACAGTGTGTTTGCTGCAACGACCTGCGTCTACTCAGCAGCCAATGAAATTGCAACATGAAATGACGTATTGATCCACGCGACCAGCGGCGCTACAATTTCAATGCCATGGAGGCAAAAAAAAGTAGAAGGTATACTGGTATGTGGGATACCCATAAAGAACAAATTCTTGTTGAGTTGTGGCAGCAGAGGGCATGTTTGTACGATGTGTCCTCTAGCTGCTATCATGACCGCACCAAAAAGGACATAGCATGGAAGGAGATAGCGGAGGAACTGCAGCTGCCAAGCTCCCTGTGCAAAACTGGCATCCCAAGTTGTCCTCTTTTCCCGAGCCATGAGCGGGTCCATATTGCCCTCTTCCGCCGGCGCCTCTTCTTTGTTTCAGCGCACATGAAAAGCACAACTGCCAAAGCGCGATCCATCTTGATGTACCGGTATTTGTTTACCACTAGTGCATGCTGATTGCGCTAACGTGTGTCGCAGCCGTCGCAGCCTACGATTCAATAGGTGTCATCATCGTACAGTCTACATGCTTGTCGTACCCAAGTTTAAACGATCCATGTCGCACAGTGCGATAAAGTAACGATCTTATAGGATTGCTAAAATCGTGCAGTGTATCCCGGGCTTAATGCATTTTTTAACAGTCACTAGTCGTCACCTAGTGGTGAAACAATGTAATCAACATTGTAATCAACAAACGTTATTTGTCTAGACACAGAGGAATTGTCATTTAGAAATAAGATCGCATGGGTGTTTGAATCAAGATTGCGATCTTTTAACAATGAATCGTGCAGCTAGTTTATATGTATATTCGTTCATATATAATAAGGTCACTGCTTTCATTAGAAATTAAGAGCAAATTGACAGTAGGGTTCTCTGATGATCAATAATATTTAACAGAACATCAACCAATATTTTTTTTAGCATATATGTAGAATTATCTAACATTTATAATTATAACCTAAGTCCTATGAAAATCATCTACATATTAATACATGTGGGTAACTATGGTTGCAGATGCAGAGTCAACTTGCTCTCAAGCGCTCACAGAGCAGCTTTGACCATTCCAATTTGGTGGACGTCTTACATACAGTGGCTAACGAGGCATTTACAGTCGCTAACGAGGCATTTACAGTACATATACATATCTATGGAGCAAATTTGGCTCCTAAATGTTTCATTTTGAGCCAGGGGGTATTTACTACTTTTCTACATTGTTATCCCTGTTCCATAATGCTCATTATCACAATCACCTCACCACCATCCCTTCATTAAAATTTCCTAGATTGGTCTCCATCCTCAGCAGCACGCACATAGCACAGCTAATGCAGAGTGCTTCCAAAAAAAAGGTTAAACATGCGCACTGCTGAGGGCTGGAACACCAGCAGCTAATCCCAGCCTTAAACCTCAGTAGTGGGAGGAATTTTGATGAACAGCAACCTCTGAGAACAAATCTAGCAAAGAAGATCTACCAAAATCTCTCTCCAACGCTCTTTCATAAGCGTATAACCTCTGCAGTGAAATCCATGACTTGACTTTCTAGCAAAAATCTCATCAGCATGGGCACAGCTATGAATCAAAGTACATATATATGCATACACTGACAAACACAGCTGGATGCACTGCTTCAATTGGCTCGAGTTGGTTTAGTTTACTTGCTTAGCTCAGTAAAATCCAAAAAAGCATGGGTGTTGATAGACGTGTCGTGTGCTATTGGGTCTGTGTGTGTGTGCAAGATCGCTGCTCTTTTCTGCAGTGGCATTCCTGTCATGCCCACTCAGATTCCCGCTGTGGAAGAGCGCGTGCCCCAGGTTTCCATTCAGAAGGGCACTCCAGTGTGGGCAGACACTGATAGCGTGAAACCAAAGTGCTGGTACTGTCAGAGTAGAGTACCGAGCTGACCGCAACAATGCTGTTTTTAGCATTTACCTGGTTTCTTTTTCTGGATACTGCTACAGTGAAACTGAAGCTTGAATCTAAATGGATTAAATCTAGCAATGCACCAAAATTTCACAAACTGTACATATTTGAAAAATCAAAAAAGAATGAATTTGCAGTTTTAAATGAAAACGTTTTGGAAGGCCAAAATCATTGACTCAAAAGAGTAACGATTGTAAAGAGTGACACATATTACCATATTTTATCCACAAAACTTAGATAAGCCACAACAGGTAAGCATGTCAGCATTATGGACACACTAAACCATGATGAAATATTATGCTAAAATAGCAATATTCAAAAGTAGTTCAGCTGAAACATTGAGAGACGGCTTGTTGCTTAAGAACTTTACTACGAGAACTTGGCACTTGATTTTTGGTTTTGATTTTCTAACATTAATTCTAACCTAAATTCTTTGAAAATCATCTGCTGAAGTCTATTGCAGATCTAGACATTAATACATGTAAATAACTATGGTTGCAGCTGAACTAGGGAGGTATGTCAAGCATTCATGATCCAATATTCGGATAAAACAGCAAAAAAAAAATATAGTAATACATTTTTGGTTTCAGACGAAATAATTTTGAAATTCTGAGAGGTGACTTGTTCCAAAGAACTACTACGACTGGATTAATTTATCATCTGAGCTTGAACAGCATACAGAGTTCAATTATCCAATTACACAAATGTAATTATTACCAAAACCTTTCTGTTTTCAGCTAAATGACAACTTAAATTTTGGTTTCATATTTCTATGCTAATTAAATCAGATTGAAGCACCTGATTTATTGATATACATCTGGATGTAATTTCGCACGTGCTCTTTACAGACTCGACATGTCAATAAAAGCACACAATACAAAGTGCACCGTTTTCAAAAGGATCTGTGCATTTTGAAGTAAACCTGCAGATAAATGTGCATTTATAAAGTGACATTACATATATACAAGTCACAATCAAACCACTTACACATGCATACGAGACAAACAAACAAGACAAACGAGCAAACCACATTAAGAACAATTTACAAGATTGCTATCAACAGATAAACATGCAGCATGCATTCCGAAGCGGCTTCTCTTCGCCGACAAACCGCAAAGCGCTAACTATGTGTTCGTACAGAAGGCATGGGATATTTTTGGCAGTTATGATAAGCATCCTAGGCTCATTTCTGGCCGGTTCACACTGTAATCTGACTGCAAAGCATGCCAGGTACTGTAGCGTGAGTGACAGACTGACAGTAGTTGAATTACATCTAGGAACAACATTTCCCAGAAGCACACTGCATTTTAGAAAAGGTCAAAGGTCAGAAGGGAGCAGTCAAATGCCATTGTAGTGCACTCAAACCTGGACATGACAACTGGTCTGGGACTGGGACCCTGATGTCTACACTGACTCTCTGGTCAATAAAAGCAATCTAGATAAGAGTTATATTCATAGTTAATTAAATTTGGTCTATTTTTATTTATATTATTTTTACAGACATTTTTGTGTGAGCACTTTTGAAGTTCAAAAGAGACATTTATCTTGATTGATAAACTAAAATCAATGTCGCTCTTCAAGTCAGTCCAATTAGCGCAGTCTTACCTGAACATTCACGAAAGTGAATTTATCACCAGCAGCGGCCAAACACAGCAACACACAAGCACATACGCCATGCACTATCACTGTGTGAAATCGGACTGACCTCCCATGTATTTCTCAATCTC
>NW_015633174.1:155395-161611 GCF_001515625.1 Sinocyclocheilus rhinocerous | reverse complement strand
ACTCCCCCCCCCCCCCCGTTTTCGCAGGGAGACCAAAAGTGCCTATCAGCAATTACGTCAGTCAAATCGACACAGCGGTAGGCACGGATTTCTACATACCAACTTTTATGAGCACATACACAAGTTCACACACTCGAAGGGCAGCGATGACATCACAACCGTCACTTACCTTCAGGTCTCGGTGCACCACGCCCATTTGATGGCAGTGAAGCACCGCCTCCAGGATCTGCTGGATGCAGTGACTGCATGCAAACAGCAGGGGGCGCATGTTAGTCTGAGCAGCGCTACAGTCCCGTGCACAGGCCAGGGGTGAGGGGTATTTGGGGCAGGTAAAAATGTAAAAAATAAGGGGAAGGGCATCTCTCTCTGGACTCAAGCCTTGCCTCCACGTAGCTAAATATTAGCATACATTAATAGCTGAAAAAAAACCACTTAAACAGCTGAACAACCGCAGGTGGATTTTAGCACTAATAGTTAGAAAGCAAAACTTCTTTAAAGGGTTAGTTCACCCAAAAATGAAAATTCTGTCATTAATTACTCACCCTCATGTCCTTCTAAACCGTAAGACCTCCGTTTATCTTCGGAACACAAATTAAGATATTTTTGAAGATATCGCAAAGAAAACAAAAATAACGACTTTATTCAACAATTCGCCAGGGTGACGCGGAGGAGACGAATTGTTGAATAAAGTCGTCATTTTTGTTTCTTTGAGCACAAAATGTATTCTTGTAGCTTCGTAAAATTACGGTTGAACCCCTGATGTCACATGGATTATTTTACCGATCTCCTTGCTACGTTTCTGGACCTTGATCGTGGTAATTATATTGCTGTCTATGGGAGGGTCAGAGAGCTCTCAGAATTAGGGGGGCTACCGATCACTATCGGCCGATAATCGCTTTGGGATGATTGATCGGTGGTCTCTAAAAAGGCCGATCTCAAAAAAACGATCTCAAGCTGATGACGCGCCTGCCGTGAGAGGTTTGGCACGACATGCAGCAGCACAGTCTCAGTCTCTGTCTGGCGCGGGTAAAATAATTATTATGCTGAAGGTGAGGTGCAACTCATATTTCTTCATTAAATAACTCTTAAAGTAATTTGAAAACCTTCTGTGGGACATAATTTCACAAACAGCGTGAGTGAATCACCACACGCGCTCTTTTATTTTAAATGTTTTGCCACTTGCTTGAGCAACTTTTTGTGCTGTGTGTAAGCTATTGTGCAACAATTGCACGAGTGTAAAAACAAAAATGTGCTGCATGATCGAATATTTAGGTAAGATAAATATATATTTTTGATATCCCCTCCACCCCTCAAATTAAAAAAATCCCCTCTCACAAGAGTCACCTATAAGAGGAGAATTCCCCCCATTTTCAAAAATGAAATTCAGGCCCTGAATAAATTTCCAATAAAATTCCTGATTGGAGTATTACTATAAATAATTCTACATGATAAAAATAAGGCTTTAAAAAGATCGGTATCGGTGATCATATCGGCAGATACTGCTTTCTGTGATCGGCCTCAAAAATCCTGATCGGAGCCACCCCTACTCAGAATTCATCAAAAATATCTTAATTTGTGTTCCGAAGATGAACGGAGGTTTAGAACGACATGAGGGTGAGTAATTAATGACAGAATTTTCATTTTTGGATGAACTAACCCTTTAATAAGCAAAACTTGTTTAATATAATTTGATTCAATTGCGATATATCTAAAATTGGGTACAATAGTAATATTATTTATGGAGGCAATGCTTTGCGTCTTTTGAGAGTTTTATTTTATTTTCTAATGTCAACATATGTAGGACTTCTCCCATTAAATTACTGCAAAGTATAACAGTTCCCAAAATATATATATTTTTTTACATTTTCTTTTTTTTTGTTTGATACAGCAGGGTTGTTATAATTTAGTGTACAAGTGGTGAACAGATCATAGATTTAGATATTTACAAATCAAGTGTAAGTTTCCTATTGCTTTTCCACTGGCCTATTATTATGTACTTTGAACCGCTTTCGATTTTAGTTTAAAATAATGATAATAATAACCATAAGCCTCATATTTTTTCTTAAAGGCAAAAATCTTCTCATGAACTGCTCATGTAATGGATCGGAGTCCATTACATGAGCAGTTCATGAGATGGAACTCAGTCTAAAAAGCCAAGAATGCAACAAAACTGCATTTACATACACCACCATTCAAAAGTTTAAAGTCATTAAGTAAATTATTTTTTTTAATTAATATTTTTATTCAGCAAGGACACATTACAAGTGACAGTGAAGACTTGTACATTGTTACAAAAGATTTCTATTTTAAATAAATTTGCCATTTGTTTACTTGCTATTCGTCAAAGAATCCAGAATTTCTTTTATCTCGTTTGACAACTGTTGTAAACACCCATAAGAAATGTTTCTTGAGCAGCAAATCAGCTTAAAGAATGATTTTTGAAGTATCATGTGGCACTGAAGACTTGAGTAATGGCTGCTGAAAATTCAGCTTTACATTAATGTGGAAAACAGTTATTTAAATTATAACATTATTTCACAATATTGCTGATTTTACTGTATTTTTGTTCAAATAAATTAAGCACTGGTGGGATAATAGACTTTTTCTAAAAAACAAAACATAAAAAAAAAAATCTTACTGACCCCAAACGTTTGAACAGCAGTGTAAGTATTTCACTTTCTTTTCCAAAATTTAAGCAGGCGTGCACAACACATGCACACTTTGAAAAAGCATCTGAAATAAACAGCAAACTAAGGTAATAGCCCAAAACCTGTGGGCCATTCATGAGGTTGATTCGCACCATTATTTACATGACCTAGACATAGGTAAATAAGCATAATCAGTGTAATATCATACATTTAAAGCCGTTTAATTCTGCACTGCAACACTGTAATATTTAAATTGCGAAGACATGCCACTAGGTCCATTTCATCTACAACATTACGGCAGCTTCCTATACCCTCTGGATTCTGCTAATTTGCTGCTTGCAGCTCTACACCTCTCCTCCTGCCTAGGGCAGTAAAAGAGGGTTTTGGAAATTAAACCTTAAAGTAATTAATACAGAGTAACACAGCTGTATATCTATGCAGTCTTTCATAAATATAGTGTCATGAGAGTGCAACGTGATTGCGGTTTGAGTGCGTATTGAGGAGTGTAGGATAACAGCAGCAACACGTGCACACACGCATGTGAGCTGGATGCCAAGAGACCCCTGCATTTTGCTATGCACGGGTACAGCCTACACCAGGGCGAAAGATGCTTTCGGTATTTAACAGCCCAAACCCAGATCCGACACCCAAGTGATAATACACTGAGGGAGACTGAGGTCGGCGGTGGAGGAAAAGGCGACATCAGTTGGGTAAATCAATTAACGCTGTAAATGGCTCTCTAGGTCAAAGCTATTCCAATATACAGCATATCCCATGAGTCAAATCATTCAGTGCTGGAAGAAAAAGATGGGGGCTGCTATAGCTGTTCTACAATCACACACAGCACATGGAGGGTGAACAGTAAGAGAAGTGAGAAAGAAAAAAACCTTCTTTCACACATACTGGAGGATGATTCTGTCATTCTCTCCCTACGAAAGGCAAAACGGTATAAATTATTAGATTTACATAAAACTACATAAAAGCTATTTAAAGCAATCTAGCCTTAATGACCATATTTAAGTTTTAACGCAGCACTTTGAGCATGAACATTACTGATAGGGAAAGTGCTACATAAATAACGTTATAGCTGTGATTATTATTATCCATGTGCAGTGTGCACCGCATGAGTTTACTGGCATGTGTGTAAAGTTCTGGCATGGCAGTAAAGTTCAGGGCTGTAAATTAAAGTGCTGCATTTGCTTTCTAAATGTCTCCCATTAAAAGACCACGGAGCATGACATATGGTCACGGCAAATGTAAGACAGACCGTCAACGAATAAACCCATTTCTCAGAGTGAATCTGTCTGTTTACTCTGCCTTTAAATGCATGAATGCATAGAGGGATATTTAGATATTAAAAGCATGTAAGGTTTTGTGCATTCATCATAGTGTGTGCCTTCACACCTCCCCCAGTGTCAGCTGCTGATCATGGCTGGACTGCAAGAGAAGATGCGTGTATGACTGTGTGATTTTGTGTGCATGTGTAGGGGTGAGACAGGAAGTGTCACTGTGTTTCAGCACAATATCTCCACTTGAGAGAACTGCTGTGGACATTAAAATGTCTGAAAACGTACAGAAACTCACTGTGCTGCCTTCTCTAATATTAGCTTTATTCCCTGTACTAACGTCACTAAATATTACAGTATTTGAGTCTCTTCTCCAACCCTTCATGAGACAGAGAGCAATTTAAAGGGGTCCTATTATGCTCTTTTACAAAGTCTTGATTTTGTTTTGGGGGTGTACTAGAACAGGCTCTCATACTAGGCTGTTCGAAAAACACATTATTTTTCACATACATTACATTATTACAACACCTCTCTCCTCAGTCTGGCATGAATGGCTCGAATAGTTCCTGAATCAAATGAAGGCCCGCCTTCTGAAATACAAAATGTGCTGCGATTGGATATTTGTGATATCACAAATCCTGGAAAATATGCGTTGTAGTCCAAACGAGTCATTCGTTGTAGTTTTTGAAAAGTTTTCTGTTAAATAAAATATCTCCTTTTGAAGTGGACTTTGAGCTTTGTAACTTTGCAGATCTTTTTTATGCTCAAACAGCAACATTACAGACTAACTAAAGTTGTAAAAGTGAAAAAGCATAATAGGACCCCTTTAAGCACTAACTTTTGCAATGAGAAGTAAAACTGCAGTTACACTTTATTTTAAGGTGTTCTTGTTACAGTGTAATTATACATTTATGTACCGAGTAATATTAACATGTACTTACTATATGGTTAGGGTTAGGCTTAGGGTTACTTGCATGTAATTATGCACAATTTAATGTTATTACAATAGTAAATACATGTAATGTGTAACAAGCACAGCTTAAAATAAAGAGTTACCAAAATTACAAATCTACAAATATAGTATCTGCGGAAAGAAGACAGTAAAACCTACTACTGTTTAAAGTCAGAGAATGACTGGCAGTTCATAATACTGTTGATACTATTCATTCAAATATTGAAAAAAGCTAAAACTAATAAAACAAGATGATTTGCTAGAAAATCTCCTTTGCCAAGGCATGCTGACTACCTTAGGGCCCTATGATATCCGTGATGCCGGAATCACCAAATCCAGTCATAAAAATGGAATTTACAGTAAAATGCGGAATGCCAGAGTTTGGCAATATTTGAATGAATAAATCAAAAATAGAGCTGCACACAATATAGACTAGTGTCTGTGAAAATTAAACCGCAATAGACTGCTATTGAAATATGAAATCTGCATGTGCGTCTCTGTGTGAAAAAGTGACACGGTTTTGTCTACTACACATACTTAAGCATGCTTGTGTTTCCAGCATCTGCCGTCTCACTAAGTGAGGACGGTCCACATGAACTTCATTTCATTTCATGAGTATTTCTCCATTTCATTTGATAAAAAATATTGATAGATACACACAGGAAGTCAGAGGTCTACATTATAACCCGCCAAAATAAAAGCTTGGCTTGTCTTTTAAAAATTTTGACATTATAAAATATATTACTATTGTACAGTAGAATGTACTTAAAGTAAAAACAATAATATATTTCACTGAAACGTTATTTTTAAGGAATGTTGCATAATATCACAATTTATCGCCCATGTTTTAATTTAAACAGTAAACCATTTTTGTGCAGCACTTTGTTTGCCAAAAAATGAGAGGAATTGTTCAAATGTCATTACATTTTAAAAGATTGATTAAATTGATAAAGTTTCATGCATTTGTTTGATTACCACCGTTTTTCATAAGAAATTTGTGTTAAATTTAGTGCTGTCAAACGATTAATCGCGATTAATCGCATCCAAAATAAAAGTTTTTGTTTACATAATATATGTATGTGTACTGCGTTTATTTATTATGTATATATAAATACACACAGATAAAATATATTTTGAAAATATTTACATGGACTTACATGTATATATTTATATAATTTATATTATATATAAATATATTTAATATATAAAAATGTATTTAAATATACACAGTATACACACACATATTATGTACGCCACAGCCATATCACCCTACAGCCCAAGACTGGTTACCCACTGAAGCTAAGCAGGGTTGAGCCTGGTCAGTACCTGG
>NW_015633174.1:152366-155333 GCF_001515625.1 Sinocyclocheilus rhinocerous | reverse complement strand
AAATACACAGTACACACACATATATTATGTAAACAAAAACTTTTATTTGGGATGTGATTAATCGCGATTAATCGCTTGACAGCACTAGTTAAATTATAAAACATAGAATCCAGAAAAATTAAAACAGACAACACAATTTCTGGAAATAATTAAAACATTTCATAGCGCCCTATTATTAGGGATGTAACGATTCACTCAAATCACAATTCGATTCGATTCACGATTTTGATTTCACGATTCGATTCACAAATTTTTTTTTTTTACAAAATTTGATTTAAGACAAATTATAAATTAAATGTGTCCTTTTATTATTGCTTGGACAAAATGTTGCACGTTTCTTTGTGAAATTGAAATATAACACTATAACAATATACAGATTCACTCTCTGCCAGCAGGTGGCGCTTAAAGTGTTTCCTTGGTTTCCGCTGTAAACAAAGCAGCGCTTCACTTATGGCAAGATGAAAAGAAAAAAATACCATCTAAACTTTTCTAAATACAGTAAGTTCCCCTCAGACATACATTCATATAAACTCCTACCCCTAACTGAATCGCGATTTGTTTAGCATCTCAACCGATTTGAATCGTCACATATTTGAATCGATTTTCAACTGGCTCGCGGTTAATAGTTACATCCCTACCTTTCATTGTCTAAAAAATTTTTTTTGTTAAAGTTATATGAATTCAATGAATGCAAGAACATGCAAACAGTTTTGTAACAACATGAGGATGAGTAAACGATGACAGAATTGTCATTTTTGGGTGATCTATCCCTTTAAACAATAGTAATAGAAAGTAAGAACGAATAACTAAAAACCTCACAAGCAAAAATTACCCATAACACCTTGAGAGTTCTGATCATCTGCACAACGGCGTCAAGCTAAAGATCAAGCACAGGAAGTAAGGAATCGGGAATTTTGGGAAAGCAGTCAATGGATTAAGGGAAGCCCATGATGCCATACACAGACGGACAGACAGACAGACAGACAGGCTACAGCTACAGACAGGAGCAAGCAGCGGCAAACAGACAGGTTGCAGACAGGCAGTGTGTGAGCTACATACTGACCTTCAGGTCCCTGTGCACTATGTCATGTTGGTGAATATGATGGACACTGTCTATAATCTGATGGATACAGTGACTGTGAAGACAAAACGGAAGAACAGAAAAAGAAGAGGGGGAGGGAGGGAGCGAGAGGTGAAGGGGGAGATGTGAGGATAGATGCAGTGAAATGAAACGATTGATGGAGTGATGGCAGTGCATTGAAAGAAAGGTGCGGAGATGATAGAGAAAACAAGGTGACGGGTTGAATCGATGCACGAGAGATGGGAGGAGTGACATAGACAGTGAGGGAAGAGAGGGAGATGAAGGGAGAGAGGAAAGTGAATGGTGGAAGTGAAGAGACAGAACCATTTAGACAAAAAACACACCACTGTCAACAACAAGAACAAGATCAGAGAGAGAAAGAAAGAGAGACAGAGAGTAGGTGAGGAGAAACAGGTGTAGTGTAGTGTGTGTGTTAAATCTGAGAATGTGAGAATAAAAGCTGGTGTGGTGTGGGGAGATTTACTATATACATTTACTGTGTCTTTGAAGGGGCAATCTTTCTCACACGCACACACACATATTCATGACAACATTGTGTTTTATATATTATATATATACTATAGTTCAAAAGTTTGGGGCTGAAGATGTTTTTGAAGTAAGTCTTTAATGCTCACCAAGGCTGCATTTAAAAATACAATAAAAATAGTAATATTATTAGAATTTTAAATAACTATTTTCTGTTTTAATATATTTCAAAATGTAATTTATTCCTGTGATGGCAAAGCTGAATTTTCAGCATCATTACTCAAGTCTTCAGTTTAACACCATCCTTCAGAAATCAGAAATATGCTGATATTGCTCAAGAAACATTTTTATCTGTTCAATATTTTTGGAAACCTTGATACATTTTTTTTTTCAGGATTCTTTGATGAATAAAAAGATCAAAAGAATGGCATTTATTTGAAATAGAAATCTTTTGTAACATTATAAACGCCTTTACTTTCACTTGTTTAATAAAAGTAATAATTTCTTAAATAAATAAATAAAACAAAAAATCTTAAAAATGACATAAAAGTGACATAAAAATACAAACTTTCTCATATGTTCAATAACTGATATGGATGTTTTTGTCCATCTGCTCTACTACGTTTAGCATTTCAACCTACTCTAGTAGATTTGACAATTTTGAGGCAAAACTTATCCAAAACTATGTCCTAACCTGGCACAATATGCCAAGTTTTCAGCGATTGGTTTGGTCCACACTGAATACAAAACTGCTACATGATATGATATTAATTTATGGTTATGACAGGACCTTAGACCAGTGAGAATTCACAGTGGGCGGGGCTAACCAGCACAAAGCTACAGAAATAGAAATTAATCAACAGAATGACCTTACACACGTCACCTGTCAACCACGTTATATTATCAAATATTTTTCTAAACCTTAAGGCCGTACACCTCTATGTGGTAAAATTATTAACTATAAACAACAAAATAATAATAATAAGAGATCTACAAAAAAAAAAAAAGATAGATGATTAGTAAAATGCTTTTCACGGATTTAAATCACTCAAGCTCGGGCCCGTTTCCATTCACAGTAGCGTCATACCCTGCTTCTGTCACACGTCCAACAACAAGAGCCACAACACTGCGGAGTAGAACACACACACAGAATCAGAGAGCTAAAGTATCTGAATAAAAGAGAGAAGGAAGACAGAAAGAGAGAGAGACAGGTGGAGAATGGGAGGAGGGGAGAAAGATGAAGCCCTAATTACGTGTGTTAATTGGAGCCCTAGTTTCTCCCTCTCTCTGAGGAGGCAGGGGGCAGCGCACGGCTGCAGGGCTTCACAAGAAGAGGGACATTTCGAGTGAAAGAGAGAACAACAGAGATGGAGAGGAGGGAAAGAGAGAGAGAGAGAGAG
>NW_015633174.1:146699-152329 GCF_001515625.1 Sinocyclocheilus rhinocerous | reverse complement strand
AGAGAGAGAGAGAGAGAGAGAGAGAGAGAGGAGGGACAGACAGCAGGTGGCTAGAAGCAGGTCAGCAGGAGACGAGCACAAGGAAAGAAGCGGCGATGTTTCCTTGCATCTATTCCTACAAAAGAAACAGGCAAACATTTGATTTCTCAGTCACATTTAAACTTTCTAAAGATATCTAGAAAGCAGTGTGGTTCACTTCTAACTGATCATTTTTGTAAAAATAAATTTAGATTTTCCTTTAACAAATTACACTTAAAAAATAAAATACAAATAGTAAATGTGTGAAAAAAAATGTAATAATTTTACATGATTGTCATTACTTATATTAATATAAATTTATACACGTAAATACATGTATATATTTTCAAAATACTGTGTGTGTGTATTTATATATACATAATAAATATACACACACAAAAGTACACACACATATATTACGAAATAAACGTTTTTGTTTACATAATATATGTGTGTGTACTGTGTATTTTTATTAAGTCTATATAAATACACACACATGCATGTATATATTTAAGAAAAATATGTTACGTTTATATATTAAATATATTTATATAACGTAAGTTATATAAATACATTTCAGTAACACTTTACTTTAAAGCCCATAATGTGCGTTGTAATACATTATTATCTTGTCATAACAATTCTAACCGAATTTAAAATGCATAGTGTTATAATGTATTAACTGTGGTTACAATTATTCATGAGATTGTACAATGCATTATAAGGTGCAAAATTAATGCATTTAAATTACTTTTATAATGCATTATACACAAAGGCTTTACGTGAAGGGTTACCGAAATTTCACACTCACAATTGTGCTGTGCCAACCTCCACTTTATTTGACAAGGATATCTAGGGAATGGATGCTAGCACTTGTTTCAAACACAGTTATCAGCCTATAATTTAATCTCCAGAGGCCAACGACTGCTTTATATATACCTATTATAAGAGCCCCTGTGCAATATACTACAGTAATTACAGTGTAAAAGCATCGTGCAAGAGCACGACAAGAGCGTAAACTGCCCTTTAGCAAACGCTCAGCTAAAGTGTAACGTTGTAACTAACAGCTGGGTCATGAGAACAAGAGCACATTGCTCAACTTTAATAATGGTGACGAACCAAGACAGTGAGGCTCAGTATCTGTGGTTTATACACTTGAGATTGAACCTGCAAACTTGATAACAATCAAGATCATAATGCAATCTAATCAGACACTAGTATGAGACATGTGCACAAGTAACCGACTAGTCAAGTACTTGTTTGCACCAAATAGTTGACCAAATGCAGTACTTAAATTACAAAAATATTTCTTCTCACTTTTACCTAAATTGTCATTTAAGTAGTTATTGTTATACATTTATTATAATTTTTTTATTTATAATATATTCAACCTCAATAAATAAACAGACATTTAAAAATAATTGTGTGTTTTTTAATGTTTACACAACCATTCAAAATTTTGGGTTCAGTTAATTTAAGAAATTACTACTTTTATTAGCAAAGATGCATTAAATTGATCAAAAATGACAAAGATTTCACACTGATGCAAAAATTACTTTATAATTCCTACTTATTCTTTTCTTATAAACCTTGTTTTCAAAGAATCCTGTAAAAAATGGCTTCCACAAAAATACTAAGCAGCAAAACTGTTTTCAACAATGATATTAAGTTAAGTAGTAAGAAATGTTTCTTGAGCAGCAAATCAGCATATTAGAATGATTTCTGAAGGATCATGTGACACTGAAGACTGGAGTAATGATGCTGAAAACGCAACTTTGGCATCATAGAAATAAATAGCACTTTTAAAAACAATTAAAAATAAATAAATTCAAAATATACTGTATTTTTACATCAAATAAATGCAGCCTTGGAGAGACTATATTATATACACACACACACACACACACACACACACACACACCTAAACAATTTAATTGTATTTATTATTGATAGATATACTGAGATATAATATATATTATATACTATATAGCATATACTGAGATAAACTCTATATACTTATTAATTTAGTCAAATGACACGCATACACTTACCTAAAAGAAAAATTTGGTTAAATGTCAAGGGCAAAATCGTGTTTTTGGATCGTCTCATCTCTAACTTTCAGTTAGCAGACCAGACCTTTAACTACTAAACCACACCTCTCCACACGAACGATACCACGGAACAAGCACTGGGTCAAAAAAACCACAAGAGAGACGGTCAAAGTGAACGTGGTACACACACCCACAGGAAGTCAGTGCGAGTCATTATGTGGAACTGCATACATGGGCTGGACTAACACCTTCGACTGCATACTGTAAACCCTGGTAACAAGCACACAAGCACACACTCACACAATGTGGAAAGGGATCTGTACAGGATGGTCGGGCTGCCTGTGTCTGTGTGCATATGAGAGGGAAAGAGACATAATGCATGATGAAAGAACAGAGATAGATCAGTGGGGGGAAAAAACAAGAGAAGACATATACATAGACAGAGAGACTAAAGACACAACAGCAACACTCTAGAATTGTATATTGTTGCACAAAGCACCTGAACTACACACAACAGCATACAGTTCATTTCCTCAAACAATCTTAGTGTCCAGTTCTGTCGTGCCACCTTTTTAGGCCACGTTTCACCCTAGTGTGTGTGATGAGCAAAGAGTGAGATTTGCGTGTTGCACTGTGGGAGATGCTATTTCAAATAGCATCTCCAAATGCAAAACAAACTCACAGTGAACGTGTATGTGATGGTGACGGGTGCAACAAGCTAGGGCCAATGAGAGAGGAGAAGAAAGGGCAGAAGAGAGGCACGGAGAAACGTTAAACATTAGGAAAAGCAGCCTTACCTGGCATCTGCTTCGCTGTAGTACTCTCTGGCTACAATGTCTTCAAACAGTTCACCTCCAGTCACCCTAAAACACAGGAAGTTCAGCCTGGCTATTTGCTAATTCAAACAGAATTCCTGTTCTAGTCCCTTTCCGAAAACTCAGTTTCCATGGAGACGAGAATCCAATGTAAAACAAATTCTCCGGAAAGCTAGAACTGTGAAAACCGAGGGGAAGGTTTTTAAGATGGCATGCTTTTGGGGAGGCATTAAATGTTTTTGGTTATTGCCCATCTGATAGCAATGTGTTCATAATATGGCATCAACATGTATTAGTTCAGTTTTTATGAATTATAACTCACGAAGCCCATGTATTCTTAAAGGGATGGTTTGGGAAAATAATTAAAATACATTACATGGCTTTTGAAGACTTTGAATACAGCACAGTATTCAATACAGCACAGTTGTTATTCTTAGCTAAAAAATAAAACTATTAAAAAATAACAGCAATTTAAAAAAAAAAAAAAGCTGAAATAAAATGAACTTTAAAAATGTTCTAAAAATGTCTAAAACTGAAATAAAAATAAGAAAAATTAAAATACTAAAATTAAAATTAAATCGAAAACTGAAAATATTAAAATTAAAGCCAATTTAAAATATTAGTAAATACTCTAATAGCATATAATATTCCCTTTCATCAGAAAACAGCAGCCTGTACGACAGCTAGATGTTTTAAAGTCATCTTGGTCATTGCCTACGTATAAGTATAAGTTTGAAAAATCATAATTATGATGTGATGTATGTTCCAAGTAATTTTGGTCGGAATAAAATAAATGTGTTGGTCAATTTTATTATTTACACTGCTTTCTGTCAAAGATATGAGCTTTATTATCTCTAGTACAACAAAATTAATAACAAAGGAAATGGGAGCTTTAGGTGTGGAATTGACACTTATCTTATCATGCTTGTGCTGCCAAATTCAGTTTTGCTATACAAGCCTGTCACTGCATAAACGGGCAGTATTTTCTGGTAAATTTGATCACTGGTCTTCATCACCAGCACACAAAACTATATTATACAATTAACATTAGCAATTACAACATACTATGATAAATAACAATTTGTGCATGTGTGCTCATCTCATAAATACAATCATTCAAACATGACTTGAATGCAACATTACTCGTTTTGCATTCATAGTGTTGTGAGAGTGAGCAGATGATGACAGCAGCAGTTTTTTATTTTTGTGTGAACTATCCGTTTAACAGTGCAGAAAAACAGAATGCTTATAAAAGGCTTCAGAGGCACATACTGTAGCATATGAAGGATGAATCATTTTAGGCTATGCTGTTCCTCACGTCAAAGCTAATTTGATGACAGGAAACGGAGGAACATTCTGACAGGAAGTACACTGACACTTACAAATCAAACAGTAGGTAGTGGAAGCCCTCCTCTGATATACTGTCATGCAGACGAACTAAAACAAAAACAGAGAATTGAGATTAGATTTTATTGAGGCTGTAGGGACAAAAATCACACAACATTCTCCTGAGCTCAAAGTATGAGAATAATCGACTGTCAACGATCCATTCAGAGTTTAAATGCTTAAAATACACTTTAATCATATATATTATTTCTGATTAGAATTGGTGGAGGTAAATAGCTCACCGATATTGTGGTGTTTCAGCAGACGACAGATTCGAGCTTCTCGTTCGAGCTTCTGATGGTCTGAGGGTCAAACACAGAAAGTGTTAAAGGGGTCATATGATGCGATTTCAATTTTTCCTTTCTCTTTGGAGTGTTACAAGCTCTTGGTGCATAAAGAAGATCTGTAAAGTTGCAAAGACTAAAGTCTCAAATCCAAAGAGATATTCTTTATAAAAGTTAAGAGTCAGCCACACCTACCTAAAACGGCTCGATAATGTACAGTATGTGGAAAATAATGTGTTTTTTGAACCTTAAACCGCATAAACACATTTCATTACATCAAATACACAAATTAATGTTCTTTTTAGCAACATCATATGACCCCTTTAAAAGTACAAATTATAAAACACTGAATGGTGTGATATAAGCTGCAAAAAAAAAACAGCCCAACATACTTGGTTACACATGCAAACACAGTAAAATGCTAAAAAATAAAATCAGTATTTGTAAATTATAATTTTTTTTTTGTTAATGTGAATTTAGGAATCACAAATGTACAATTTCAAGTATGAAACACAGATAATCATTTTGAGATCTGCTAAATCTGATCTAAATATAAAAATAAGCAAAAATAAACATGCATAAAATAAAATAAAATATCAGCTTTTAATTAACAACCGGGCATTTCAAGTAGTGAAAAAAAAGTTTTAAAAAAAAGTAGTCAAAAGTAAAATTTCGGGTAGACTATGAATAAACCACGTTCAAAATAAACATCACATAGCATTAGCCATCACATTGGTCATAGCTCCAGTGTAGAGTTACAGGACTTGTTTCCATTGGCAATTACATCACAAACTTGATATGCCATTATGCCTTTTAACCTTTTAGGCGCCAGGGATTTTTGGAAAAATGCTGGATTTTGACATCAAGATTTCAAAAGCTTGTGGCTTGAAAGGGCTTAAAGATAGAGATCTACTGTAAATCAGAAAAATGTTGGGCGTGACCGAAAGTTTATGTGGGGTGTGAATATACTCGTCTAATTTGCATATTATGACGTCATTAGGGGGCGCCATCTTGAATTTCATAATATTCAGGAAATAGTAGATATTGAATTGATGTTTGAACTTATTTGCATGTTT
>NW_015633174.1:138504-146020 GCF_001515625.1 Sinocyclocheilus rhinocerous | reverse complement strand
ACATCCTCACGGTACAACTTTTTATTAGCCATTTGGCGATTTTCTCTCAATCTCACAATTTACTCGCACGCTATGAGCTGAACTGCTTCCGCATCAATGACACGATAGCTCACTTGCTCTGCTATTTCCTCGAACACTTTGAATAGGAACGTGATGTAATTTTGGTCTAGAATCGAAGTACTCCATGTCTACCATCTAGTGGTAGGGAATACCATATTAGGAACTACAGTCTATTAAGCTTGTCACAGTTGCGCTAAATCAACGTCCTAGATCTCATTCAGTCTTAATAAAAGGGTCAGTGCGGCCCAGAATTGAGGGTGGCTAGATAGAGACTCAACACAATGTTTAGATGTATACCTTCACTTTTACTCCAGATTAGATTTAAGCTTCAGATGGTGAAAACCTTACTAATATCTAACCTAAGTTTCTTCTGAAAAGTCATCTCAGCCCTCTAGGCCTGGGCAATAAAACGGTATCGATATTTATCGACGATACTCCATCGATAACGATAGAAAAAATGTTTGATATAGCGCACGATATAGGCACGTGCTATGAGTGACGCAGACAGCACACACAAACACGAACACGAGTGCTGTGCCTGCCTGTGATGAGAAGATTGTGAATTAAAAAATTAATATTAGTCAAATTTAAAATACAAAAAATAATTGCATTTGAATGCAAAAATGGTACAGTCGAATGTTAGGTGTGCGTCAGGGAGCGTCATCAGTGGAGCACCAGATGCGGTGATGATGATGTAAGTTAAGTTGTTGCATTTTAATGTTTTGTTAGTCTAGCCCACGAGACGCGCCGCTGCTACATTATTCATTCAAAATATTAGAGAAATATAGAAGCTCAATGCGTAGAAGATCTTATTAGGTTAAAACCGAAAACAAGCAATTTACACAGAACGCAAATTCAGCGCATTTTTTAGACGGACAAATATGACTGCTGCACTCACGTCTCAAACAAGAGATGTATAGAAAGCCATGCACAGTTAAAACAATTTAAACGTTTAGAAAACATGTCGTGAATTTGTGGAGGTTTATTCCTTTTCACTGTCTCATATATGTTTTTAAATGCAATCTGTGTTCGGCGATTCGGCTCTTTTTTTTTAATTATTTATGCAATGCATAAATACATGATGCTGTTTTGTTCATAATTGTTTATGCAATTTACGAAATTATATTTGATTTATATATGTTAATTTAGACGTTATGCACGTTTTTTTATGGACAGTTATTTCATTGCATTGACAATTTAATACGCTGCATTATTTTGCTCATTGCGCCCTCCTGTGGCCTTCGGAGACAAGCCAAAAGTTTCCATAAAACTTATTTAATCTGCATATAACACATAAGAAAAGAGATATTCATTTAAATTTTATTTTGTGTTGGACTGTTAAAACAAACAAAACATTTTTTGTTTGTCTCAATATATTGGGTAAATTAAAAACACAGTGGTTAAATTAAAAAAAAAAATCTATTGCGCTTTGTTTTTAAAAAGGTTATAAAAAATGTCAATAATTATCGATACCAAACAATATGAAACATTATATAGTTGATACATTTTTTAGCTGTATCGCCCAGCCCTATCTATATCTACGTCTCATATATCTATATCTATACCAACAAATTATATAAGAGCACCCTGCTGGCCCATCTGGACAGAGAACACACTGCCTAGGCTGTTAATTACAATAATAATGATGATGATCCTAATGATGATGATGAGCTACTATAAGAGTGGAATAAATGCTCCCTTCTTGAAAATCAACAGAGAAAATCAACAGAGACAGCACTAAAACCCCATCAAGCCCAAGATGGATTAGGGCGATACAAAACATGTTTCTCAAGCTTATGATTCATGCTCTAGAAGGGCATCTAATGTTTCATCAAACTGATAGCAACACAAATAACGCCTCAGGACGTATCAGAAAAATTTAATCCAACAGCAACACACGCAATTAAAAATCAGGTTTCATTAATGACAGACACAGCTAAAGGCGACATCAACGATTTATGAAGAGAGCACAAAATGATCAACACAACTGGAAGTTCAGCTGATGTGAGTAAATTCACTACAGTCACCTAATGTAGATGCAAAAATAATAATAAACGCTGGAAAACTGCAATGCTGAACAATTAGGTGTGCAAAATTTCACCACTATGTTTTGTAAGTGAAAAGTGCAAGTAAGTGAAAGTTTGAATTCACAAGAATTCACAACACAATCCAACCCGTAAGGATACAGTCATGAAAACTTGTTCCACTGTTCGACCATTCAAATGCCATAATAAATATTCATATTTAATGTGCATATTTAATTTTAAATACCAAATAGAAAACAATTGATGACTTTTCCAAGAATTAATTTCACCTTACTAAATAATTTTTCTGATGATGTTTCCACTGTCTGACAACCACAAATATACAGTAGCTATTGTTTTATCTATACAAACTTCTTTTTGCTAACTGTTTCGCTTGTAAAGTGTGCCTGTGCTGTCTTTTAGATCAATCACACTTAGTTTGATCTTTTGTTATGTAATGCTAAGACAATACAAAAATACTGTAAAGAATAAGTGTACCTTAAATGTCCAAATACTTTTTTTGGGGAGTCACTGTATAATGCATAACCTCCACTGCATCAGTAGTTAAACACAACACTGTATGAAAGCAAACCCAAACATAAATCGCCATCTGACCTCTGTAAAACAACATTTATTTCAACTGACACTCAAGGTCACCAAGTCACACAGTGGAGTTCCGTGTGAAGAGCCAGTTAGCCTGTATTCAAAAGGTGTTGTTTTTTTCCATTTGATCATGTCCCACCTTTACCTATTGTTCAATATTTTATTGTCCCTATTCTCAGCCTTGCCATATTTTAAGATTTAATGGCTTGGCGCTGCCTCGTCTTACTCCTACTAACCCTAACACAGAGACAGGCTTCTTGATTGGCTGTTGGCCGGGTCTGGAATCCCGCCCCTTTGTCTGTCGCTGACGCTGATGTGCGTTGACCTTAAGCTCAGCTGCTGCATTCTCTGAGTTATACACATACTCCTGAAGCTGTTGCAACACTAGAGCGCCAACGCCGTCAACCCAGCTATGAAGCTCCGCTCTAGCTAATGAGTTCCCTGCAGAAGCTGTCGTCCTATACCACATTTAAATAATACCCTTAAACCACCACACACTTCATTTCCAAGACAAGATATCGATTTCAAGTTGAAAACCATGCATTGCTATTTAAAGGTTTTGGTGGTTTATGGTTGTGCAAAACTACATATTTTCAAAATAAACAAAAATTAATTGTTGTTTTCTAAATGCATGTTATTGATCTTCCTTTGAATGATTTGGCCAATCATTGAGTCCGCTTAAACTCCACCCATTTTTACAATCCAGCCATTCTGCCTCCATTCAGTCAAGACCTGATGGACTGAACCAATTCACTTGTCTCGTTTTTTTTCTTTTCCATAATCAGTTTCAGTTTTGTACATCACAAATTGGAAGAAAATATCTGCCATTACTTGTGTTTAGGCATGGGCCGGTATGAGATTTTGACGGTATGATAACCTTAAGCAAAAATATCACGCTTTCCCGTGTTGTTACTGCTCTAAAATGTGTTAATTTGAAATGTCTTGGTAAAAAAAACAAAAAACTGAACAATATATTTTGAGCAACATACAGAATATTTGGAACAGTAGTATTTGTTTATTTTTTCTTTGATTCGTTTCTGAATTGTGGGCTGTCCTGCAGCTTTTGATGTGGATGGTTGATTTGCTGCTAGAGCTACTGCTGCCCTAAAAAGAAGAAAAATAAAGACATCTTTGTTTAACCTACATCTGTAATTAGTTATTTAATTTTAGTTATATAATTCATATACATATCATTTCATATCATTTAGTTGTATAATTTCATATGCATAATTAGATTTAATAATAACCCAATTTGAAGGAAAAACAGAATGTTCTGACTAGCTTTGTGCAATGATACTACATGCCTGAACGAATCAAACAGCAGCTCTGAATGGGACGCAGATTCATTCTCTGACAGCAGGAGGCGCTGATACAGCGTTTCCTTGGTTATCGCAGTAAAAAAAGCAGAGCTGCGCTGAAACATTGCTTTAATGTGAATTATCCAGTGAAATTTTCAAATCGCGGTATACCTTGAAACCGGTAATCGGCCCATGCCTACTTGTGTTACATCACAACTTCACAATGGACACGTCTGTAAGACACACTCTTGCAAAAATTTGGACAGAGCACAGCAGATGTACTTTTAAATAACAGCATTTTTATAATGCAATGCTAGTGGCAATATCCTCGAAAAAAAAAAAAGTGCGATCACAACCATCTGAATTCGTAATTATAGGATACAGTGATGATGTTTGTAAAGACCCAACTATTTCCGAGATGATTGCACAACTATAGCGTGCTAAAAAAACATAAAAGCAAAAAATTATTAGTGCAAAAATCTAGATAAACTAGACTAATCAAAGACTAATTCTCTGCCTCTCTTTCACATGCGCGCACACACACACACACACACAGCTGCCAAGTGCCAAAGGTGCCTTCACTGTCAGCCTTCTCTTTGTGTCTTTCTCTCAAACAGTCATTCATGATGATTCCTTCTCTCTCTCCCTTTCTGTATATCTAGGTCACATTCCCTCTCTCATGCCCACCCTCCTTCTAACCCCTTGACAGATCATATTGTTTCTCTCTCCTCAGAGTAACTCTCAGCCTAAAGACAGTCACTCCTAATCTACACGACCCACCGCAACACTAGATTTTGTCAAATAAATGTCCATTTGAACACTGTAAACATTTATCATCCTATATTTGCTTTTTGTGACAAAACAGTACAATAACACAAAGCTACAATAAAAGAAAAAGGCTAGGGTGAAGCTCATGAAAGCTTTCCACCTTTCGGATGGTAGTGTATATGAATTCATGTCAAAGTGTAAAAAAATTTTTTTTAAAAGCGCACACACACACACACAAAAGAAAATATGACCTGGACATAATCTTGACAGGTTTTATAATGGCCAGTCTTGTCTGCATCAAGAAGGTTAACAACTAAAAGACTAATCTTACAACTCAACATTCCCAACCTTAATTTGATTTCCTCGGACCACGCAATCAGAAAGCAACGTGTCTCTCCACACAGGCTGTATTTAGAGGGCTGTTGGGCCTATTTTAAAATGGTTTTCAGTGCCTGTGGAATCAAATACATGTCAAGTGCTTGTTCTCCACATTACACATTCTCACCACAGTGATCACACAGCCGAGGGGACATGATGAGGATGACACTTTGGCAAAGCAACTGCTGGCTTCAAGTTTCAAGAGGGAGGACTTACACCCTTCAACAGCGGGATGCCGTAAAAACTGAAAATCTCTTTCTGCCATTTCATTGGTGTCTTATTGCCATGGTGTTTGGATCTGCTATTGGCGCTGATAGTAACCATGGAAGCAGATTTAAATATAGTTATGAGCATGTTGTGGAACTTTGAGTGTTCTGTTATTGAATTTCTAAGCATTTACAAAGGAATCCTAACATGTTTTTTTGGAAATGGTACCATGGTATCCTTTGACTTAAATACTACAGTACATGAAAATGGTCATTTTTCAGTACCATACTATATATAAAAGTACCATGTAGGCCTAGTGTTAATTTGTCCGCCATTTTTTAATTTAGCCTTAGTCGTAGTCTTTTCAAATTAGTCTTGTCAAATATACGCGAGTTATTATCATGTTTAGTCAACTTTGTCCTGTTTTTGTTTATTCAAATTTTAGTCGACTAAATGTCTGAGCATTTTAGTCAGTGAAATCTTAGTTACATTTTCATCATGCTGTATAATGTTTAAACTGATAAAATTTATTTTTGCCTAAATTGATTGGTGTCATTTGAGAAATTTATTTTTGCATTTCAGTTATTGCACTTTTACCAATTAGCACAAATCAACAGAATTTCGATTCGTACACATGGTTTATTTTACCTCATCTATTGTACTGATTTATAATAGGCTATTTATTATATAAATTCATATCAAAGACTTATGCACTCTCTCTGTCTACATTTTGAAAACGGTTAAAACAAACAAAAAATAATATTATAACAGTGAAAGCAGTATTATCGAGATCTCATGAGAGGACACAGACCGTCTGAATGACACTTTCATTTAAGATGAACAGAGATCGCTAAATTCCAACTTACTTGTTTGTCAGTGTTTTCAGAGCATAATCGGCGCTTCTGCAATGAAGTGCATGCGAGTGCGTGCGCATGGTTGCCAGATTGCAATAATTAAGCAAAACACTGGGCAGAAAATGTATCCTTTTAACAAAGAAGCTCTGAGTTGAGGATTTGAACTCTTGATATCTGGCAACCGTACACATGAAAGCTCATGCAGTAAAGATGTGTACAGCAGTCCGCAAGAATATTTTCCATGTTGATACAGTCACAGTTATCATTTATTGACCTTATTGTCGTCTCGTCATCGTCTTGTTTCAGTCATGGAAAAAAAGCTCGTCAACAAACATTTTTTGTCATAGGTTTCGTTTACGAAATTAACACTAGTACCATGCTATTACCATCTACCATCTCTGCACATAGTGAACTTGGAATGAAATGGAAATTCATCATCTGTTTTTTTAAATGCATCTTAATGAACTTACTGCGAACAATTCATGCACGTTTCATATTTTTAAGATTTTTTTTTTTACCTTTTTAATCACAATGTCATAACCAATGGATAGAACCAAGTTCCCATAATACATTTTTTTCTTTTTAAATAATCCGTCTCACTCGGAAGTATGTCACAATAAAGAAGAAATTATCTTTCGTTACTTTGGTAACATTGCAACTTTAAATGACCATGTTTCACATGTTCACGTTGTATGTTAGTTGTAAAATTGTTCCTAGAATTAAAACCCCTCCGTTATAGTTATGAAAAAAAAAAAAAAACTTTGAATGTTTCAGAACATCTTCAGGAATTGACTAACCTCTCGCGGAGAGTTTTTTGGTGTTGATGATCCCTGACATTACCTCCCCCTCCCGGAAGGCGCGTCCCGCACCGTAACATACCACCGGGGAGGGGTGGCGGGCGCCCTGGAGGCTAGTGCCGGACTGGAACAAGATGGAGATAAGGAGAGCCTCCCTGGCGGATCAGGGAGCTCCGGGAGCCATGGCGGAGCAGGCAGTTTGGGAGGCCACGGCGGATCATGCTCAACTTCACACATCGTCGCACCACTGAAAACGCTCCCCTGGGAAAAAACACAAATTAATTGAGACTTCAAGTATAAAGTCATGACAGCATAATTGTCACAGTACAGAAGGAGACCAGGGACGGAGAGGTAAAGTAAACTGTGAGCTTTATTGAACAGGTGCTGGGAGAGGGAGAGAGATATGGAGAGCCAACGGGTTAGAGCAACAGTCTGAGGAATGGAAGGGATCGGGCTCACGTGATGACGGGTTCCTTTGTGGATCGGGCTGAAGAGGATGGCACAGAGACAGGAAGGTATCAGGATGG
>NW_015633174.1:131787-138455 GCF_001515625.1 Sinocyclocheilus rhinocerous | reverse complement strand
TGAGGGCGATCTGGAGGAGGGGGCACGTGAGGGCGCTCTGGAGGAGGGGGCACTTGAGGGCGCTCTGGAGGACTGGACAGGACCAGCGAAGGCGAAGGCGACGACATAGAACTGAACGGGACCAGCGGAGCCGAAGGAGGCTCAGAGCAGCTTGTTAGCGCGGTTTCTGGGGTGAGGACGTTGATTGGTGGCAGCAGGTGCAGGTGATCAGAATTTAGGTGAGTGAGATCTGGTGATTGTGAATGTGAACTGGTGTGAGCCGAGGAGGATTCTGGGATATGGAGTCCAGAGCTGGTGACATGACAGATACTCCCTGACAATAATAGCAACATAGCCATAATAGTTCTACATGCTGACAGTGAAGTTTCTGTTGTATGAAAATTTGAATTCAAAACATCAGACAGACTGCCTCAAACCCTGGCAGCGTGTTTGGTGTTTGTTTTTAACATTTCAGGAGGAAATCAAGAGAAGCAAAGAGAGTAAGATAATGGCCCCCCCATGTTAAAGGGTTAGTACACCCAAAAATAAAAATTAGGCTGTGTTTTGAGCTTGAAAGATCAAAGACAATTTTTAATATAACTCCGACTGGATTCGTCTGAAAGAAGAAAGTCATATACACCTAGGATGCATCGGGGGTGAGTAAAACACAGCCTAATTTTTATTTTTGGCTGAACTAACCCTTTAAACACAGCAGATTATTTATTCATCGCAAATGTGCCTACATCACACTGTCGGACACTTTTGCAGTAGTGGCTGTTCGACTGTGAAGGCTGATGCCACTAAAACGAGAGCTAATTCTGAAGGCCTGTATTAATAAATTATACTCAACTGGGTTTGTGTTATATGAATAAAACGGTAGAGTAGGTTTGTCATGTTTAATAGGTTTTCACAACTTATGCGGAGTCAGAAAACCATAAGGTGAGAAAGACGTCCGTGCCTAAAACAACATCTTTGCAAAATCTACATTTATGCAATAATGAAAACCCTGTGATGTAGATGAGGTTTGCCTGTTTTTACACTCATCTTATGTTTATCATACATGAGTTTTGATAAAATTCAAATAGGCAGGATTTGTAAGGAATACATCTAATTGCAATTTTTTCTGATAATAACTGGGATTGCAATTTCCATATTAATTACAATAAGAATTTATAAAAAATAGATTACAATAATATTAGAATATTACAATAGTACATTTTTTTTTTTAATATTTCTTATTATTTCAAGTTAGTAAAAAAATAGTAGTAGTAGTAAATAAAATATTAATTAAAATGAGAAATATAACTTTTATATTTAACGGTAGAATTAAAATGTAGTATTTGAGAAAAATAAATTTATTTACAGTACTGATATTTAATGTTTATTTTTTTTATTTGTTAATTTCAAATGTGAAACCATCAACCATCAGGGAGCCATTAAAGCTTCTCTTTTGTTGACAACAGCCATTATAAGTGCTTCTCATTACAAATTTGTTTAGAGCAGCTGCAGAGATGGAGCAGAATTTGTTGGGAACTAAGCCGCTCTGAGACACTGAAAACACTGGATCATGGGCTGTTAGCGAGTAAATGAACACAGTGCTGCCACAGTGCTTGACTTTCTTAAAACATCCCTGTTCTTTGTGTGGACAATACATTGGTGGCATCAAAAAATACCTAAATCAACAAAACCACTGCCAATCATGTCTAGGCAGTATTTAACAAAACACAGTCACCCGTAAGTGCTCTTCAATAGGGCCTGTTTTTGTCAGGCCAGTTAAAGCCCTTAGTGTCTATTAAAGTGATTTATAAGAACTGTGTGTGTGTGTGTGTGTGTGTGTGAGAGAGAGAGAGAGACACAAAGACTCCAGCTCCTCCTCTACAACCACCTCTCCCTGCATTACTGGGACGACTGGAGCTACTGGGTAAAAGAGACACAAACACACAGGTCACATGCGATTCTGGACTACAATGTGCTGTCAGAGGTCACATAATATCTGCATATTTCTGCTGGTTTGAGCAGCAATGTGCAATTTGTATGATTCCGCTAGACCTCAGGCCTGAGGGGTGATGAGACTCCTGCCCTGCTGCCCCTTCAGATCCATGAATCATCACTATGTTTCCTCACCCAAATCCTTGCTGTTCATTTCTCTTCCACACTGTCTCACCATTCACTCACTGCTCCTGTAATACTTGATTCCCAGAGGGAATTTACATAACCTCTACATTCAATCCCAGTTCTAAAAAACTTAAACTAAAGAGATGGTCAAATCCAGACAGCTATGCACTTACACGCATATAAAGCACTGAATAACCAAACTCAGATTAATATTTCTACACATAAACAATGTGTCTCATGGTTATCAAGGCATTATTTTGGTTCTTACAAAGAATGATTTTCTGGGTAAATTTTATACGAGTTAATAATTAAGAATATGAAATAGGCCATCATAATAATAGCAGTTTTTATAGTATTTAGTCCTTCTCGCGAAAAACTCCTTCACGCGAATTGTTTTTTCCAAACAGTTTGTTTCAAAGAGCCGATTCAAAATAACAATTCAATGATTCCATTAGGCCATGACAGCGCAAAATATTAAATATTAGGAGCTCAAAAACGTTTAAATACACTGGGTTTGTCCCTATTTTACCCAGCACTGGGTTGTATTTAACCCAGCATTTTTTAGAGTGTAGTCATATCTCACCACTTCCTAAAATCAATGTGTTTTAGCTCTTAAAAGTTACTTACAGCCTAAATATTATTTGCATTTGCAATCCTAAAATTAAAATTCATTTACACCTCTTGGGTAAAAACGTTTTTTTCCCATTTGGATCAAATGCAACCTGTCATACAGTCAAGACGCAAGCATAGTTCCAGTACGTCTTATTTGTTAATAACCCTGCTACTGAAAGTTCTCCTCAAATTGCAAATATTCTATCGGTCCACCCCAAATGCATACAACATTTGAGAGTTCATTTGAGAGCCTCTCGCACCGATTCAGTCAGATTCGTGAACAAATAATACAGAAGGGTTTTGTGAAACGGATCAACCGAGTCCTTCAAAGGATCCGAATCAACGATTAGTTCACGATTAGACTATATCTATGTGACCCTGGAGCACAAAACTAGTCATAAGTCGCACGGATATATTTGTAGCACAAGGCAAAAATACACTGTATGGGGTCGAAATGATCGATTTTTCTTTTATGCCAAAAATCATTAGGATATTAAGTAAAGATCATGTTCCATGAAAACATGTTGTAAATTTCCTACCGTAAATATATCAAAACTTAATTTTTGATTTGTAATATTGCTAAGAACTTCATTTGGACAACTTTAAAGGCGATTTTCTCAATAGTTTGATTTTCTTTTTTTTGCACCCTCAGATTCTAGATTTTCAAATTATTGTATCTTGGCCAAATATTGTCCTAACAAACCATACACCAATTGAAAACGTATTTATTCAGCTTTCAGATGATGTATAAATCTCAATTTCCAAAAATGGACCCTTATGACTGGTTTTGTGGTCCAGGGTCACATATAGTCTACATGCAGTATATATTACAGATAAAGCACCGTGTCGTTGATTATGTGGAAATGCAAAACGCAACCCAAATGCACACTGAATTTTGCACGTGCATGTTTACTTTTACATCCGAGCATGAAATAGCAGCTTAAGGGGCGTTGCACTAATCAATATTTGTTGCATCTGCAAGTGGGTTGTTTTGAAATAATATTAGCGGGTCTGAGTGCTGGTCAGCGGATCTTGGCAGGGCTTGAGCGTGTCTATCTCCTCCCTCAGTGACAGCACGCTTATCGGGGCACCACCACACCTCGCGTTTGCTGTCAGTTCGCTTCCCCTGCCCAAATATCATCATGCAATCTCCGTGCAGGACAGTTCCACACATGCACAACCGACAACCTCGTGATACTCACTTGCCCAGCTCCTCGTACAGCTGATATTCGTCCGTGAAACGCGTACATGTAGTCGTGGCCATGTCTTCCCGTCTCGGACACGCTTCTTTAAGAAATTAAAATTCGTCCTCAATTCGGCGAGTAAGAGCGTCCTGGATATTCACCTCGATTTTGCGCTCCAAAAAAAAAAAGCCTGATATGTCTTGAAATGACAGGTTAACGGTTGAGTAGGACAGCGTGTATGCTGACGGCGGGCGTCCACACCCCCGCGCTGTGCTCCAATCGCCTGCCTTCAAAATAGACTGCGCGAGCGCCACCTATCGGCGGCAGGCGGAACTAGCGTGCGTGGGCGCTCCGCTGGGTTACTGTTATTGTAACTCCAAATAGGGACAAACCACGAGGGGGGCTATTTGTATTTCGATGAGCTCTTACGTAATCCTGATAGCGGCGTGTAAACCAAAAGAAATATAAATAAAGCATCGATGGTAGACGGAAATAAAATATTTAATGCATGCATAACAAACATCGTGAGTTTAGCATTTCGAAAACTATACAATATACACTTTTTACCTTTTAATCGTATTAATTTCATTGCATTTTAAGTGCGTATTTGTTTTTTATTTATTCTGTTTTGTACTCCCTTATGCACTTTGTGCTCCATTATATGCAAGGCTCCATACAAATAAAGTGTTATTATTCATTTCATATGCATGACAGGATCATAAAGTTGTCTTTTGCATTCACAAGGATAAATGGTAATAGGGTTTTTTCCACGGAGGGGACTGATGACTGACATGGTTTTTGTTGGCTTCCAATTACCTTTCACATGCAAATGCAATACACAAAGTGTTATCTTGTGAAATCAAGTATGAGAAAACTGGTTATTTTTAATTTTTAAAATGAAATGGTCAGATGCATTCAAAATTATTTTTTAGGTAATAGTTCCATCATGTTTACATTGCTCATTTAGTTCTGTGTGTGTGTGTGTGTGTGTTTTCAACCATTAGATAACGAACATGGACGCCCACTCGATATTTCATATTCAGCTCAATGTCAACATCATTAACTCCAATTACACTAATTAGACTTGGTATGACTCGTTAGGAGTGTTTTTCGCTGCCTTTCGGGTCTCTGTGGAGGAGAGGCAGAAATTCACAAGAACGTAGCATTGGAAAGAAGATCAATGCTAAAGAGATTCGGCCGAGAATGATTCAGAGCCAGTTACACATTTACAGTTATTTATTCATTTTTGGAGAGAAAAGTATCTTCTTCATACAAAAGAAATGTTACGTAAATTATTACAACTGTAAAGTGTTAGGTCCACATGCTGATGGCCCTTTGAAAAATATCAGGGGTTTTATCAAGACATTAAATATTGAGGTGTAATGAGACCAAAAATTCAATGAATATATTATTGCTTGAAAAATATTAACATGCACACTCTAACTCACCGCTGCCAGTTGGGCAAATTCATGAATTCAATTCAGAGTGCAATATTCATGACACAAGAGCAAATGTTAAATCAAACCTGTGTCTAGAACCAAACACACACACACACAACACACACACACACACAACACACACACACTTCAAATAGAGAATCATTAATCACTGAGTCTTTGATGGGAGTTCAAACACTAATCAGTCATTCTAAGCCCTTGAAAATTAAAGGACTAATAGTAGTATTCAGCATTTCTCCTAAAACAAGCTGGTCACATCGAATTTGCATTTACTAAAGTTGTAAAATGTAAATATTTCAGAGATAAATGTATGGTAAATCCAGACAGAACTCTTTTTCCTCATAGATTTAAGAACAGCAGCAGCAATGGCTATCGAGGAAACAAAAGGTAAACTACATTGGGACTGAACTATCACAAAGGACTTTACAAATATTCCACAGCCTTGTCTATGAGAAGAGACTGTCACACGACAAGACGCAATGCATTGACATGAAGGTGAAAAAGAAAGTCAGCGTATGAAGCTCCACCGTTAGGACTCTTGTCCTCCACCAGGAGGCGCTGCAGAGACTCCTCACAGCTGTCACCTTCCCGCACCAGTTTTAGCTGAACAAAAAGAAACGCACATTAAAATGACTTTTTTTTTTCAACTATTAAACATGTTTTACTGCCACAACTGAGTTTGAAAGGAAAACTGTCAAATCCAATACTATGGTTTGAGCTGTGCAGATTTTTTGTCGCAAAAAAAAAAAAAAAATTAATTCTGTGTCCACATCCTGTCAGTTCCTGAATTAAACATTGTGCAAATGAAGGGTGTGAGTCATTCACCTGGAGAGTAACAGCTGCTGAGGACTGCAGAGAGCATATGAGAGCTCTGGTGCTGATGGAGAGGGAGTTCTCAAGCACTGGAAGTTTGATCTACAGAAAAAAAAAAAAAAATGAATTCTGTGTCCACATCCTGTCAGTTCCTGAATTAAACACTGTGCAAATGAAGGGTGTGAGTCATTCACCTGGAGAGTAACAGCTGCTGAGGACTGCAGAGAGCATATGAGAGCTCTGGTGCTGATGGAGAGGGAGTTCTCAAGCACTGGAAGTTTGATCTACAGAGAACATACAACACACATGCTATGTACGAGGCTAAAGTGAAGTCAAAGCACTAAAATACAATAAGTGCAAAACACATTATGAAGAAAACTCCTTGAATGGGTACTTCGACATGAAAAGTGTTTCTCTCTCTCTCTCTCTCACACACACACACACACACACACACACACAAATACACACACAAATACACACACACACACACACACACATTTATAATGTT
>NW_015633174.1:123603-131662 GCF_001515625.1 Sinocyclocheilus rhinocerous | reverse complement strand
TCCTAGATAAAAAAAAAAAAAAAGGTATCAGTTTCCACAAATATATTAAGCAGCAACTGTTTTCAACATTGATAGTAAAAGGTAATGTTTTTAAGCACTAAATAATCATATCAGAATGATTTCTGAAGGATCATATGACACCAGTGGAGTAATGACTGCCGGAAATTCAGCTTTCCCTTTATAGAAACAAATTACACTTTAAAATACATCAAAATAGAAAACAGTTAGTTTAAATTGTAATATTATTTTACAATATTACTATATTTTTGATCAAATAAATGCAGCCTTGTTGAGTTTAACTTCTTAAAAAAGTGTCATTTAAAAAAGTGTCATTAATATACAATACTAAATCAGATATTACATTTAAAATAGTGTTTTGACAATTTAGATGAATGATTAAATAACCCATGACAGACAAATCAGATTCTAGTCAGAATCCCAGTAAAAGAGATTCATCTGAAAGGTAAATTTATTCTGACTATCTATATCTAATCCTATGCATAGTTCATGAACCCACTATTTGTCAATTACCCATTATCTAGTAGTCTATTATGGTAGAAAACAGCAGATTACATTTTAAAGTTTTCATTTAAAATATGTATCCAACCCTCAGATTCTCTCTTAGATGAACTGCTTCTATGAATTGTTCTCATTTGTCAGTCACTTCGGATAAAGTCTGCTAAATGCTAATGTAAACGCCAACGCAGTGTGTCCCTGTCTCACCTCTCCAGATGTGAGGTAGGAGAAGGAGTTGGTGTTGAAAAGCTGTAGAAGAGTGTGAGGAGGCACACAGCTGCCCACCCAAAGGAGCAGTGCCAGTGGGCAGTAGATCAGATACAGACCCCCTGGATCCAGACTAGAGACAGTACAGCGCACGGCTTCCCCTAATGATGGCATGTTGGCATTATCAGCAGAGACAGACTGCAGGGGTGAGAAGGGTAAACACAGAGACAGTGGCGTCATCATCCAGTCAGGAGAGAAAGCATCAATATTTTAGGAAGTTTGAGTTGGACTTAAATGTGACATGGATTTTTCTTGCTCTTTTTTAAGTTTGGTGTACTATGCAGAAAAAACTTTCATGGCTTTAAGCTCCCATTCAAGTCAAAAAAGACTACTACAAAGACTACTACTTTTAAAAGTACTGTACTGTACCTTAAAGGTACAGTCGCCTGTTTTTATTGGTTTTGACACTATTGGTTTAAAATTTAGTCTATTTAAGACCTTTTCAACTCAGACTGGCTTACTACATTTAAAAACGGAATGTGAACTGAATTATATATATATATATATATATATATAATTACCAACCAATAAGCTGGTGGTTATTTTCTTGCTATGGTCAATAACCAAGAAATGGCAGATGATAGATAACATTTATACTATTTATACAATTTCTAATATCTAAATAAATTAGGAATACAACTTTAAAACTAAAATTAACCATTTTAAATGCTGTTCACTTAAATAAAAGTTTGATTAACTTTAGGTAAGCATTATATGACAACAAAAGGGAATAAAAATATTTATCACATATTCATAAATAAAAATAAAAAAATTCTAATATCAGCCAGCATTCAATGTGGTACTAATATACTGTGCATTCCTAATTATAACTGTCTTTGGTGCCAGAAATCTTGACATAATAAGTAAAAAATAAAATGCTATAAATAGAGAGTGAGAGTACAGTAGATGCATTTATTGCTAGAGTAGTGAAGAATGTGGCATCTCTCAATTCTGCCATGTGCATAACAATCCAACTGAGAATTATGAATTCTTACAGACAAGGAAACGGTCTCATTTCAGTGACTAATTTGGATGAACAGAATGTTCTAGATGTCTGTCTCTCACCAGAGGCAGAATAAGTGGGTAGAACTGAGAAGCAGTGCTCAGCGTGTCCATGGAGACAATGAGGCTACGCAGTTGTAGACGCTGATGTACAGAGCTCCACAGCCCAGGCAGCAGCACTTCACTTTTGCGCAGACTGTTAATGTAGACAGGTACGGCTTTCAGAAACTGAGGCAGCACCAGCTGACAGAAAGAAAGACACACACACACACACAGAGAAAGAGACAAAGAGATATTTAAAAAATGTACAAATGCAATAAAAATATCGGTATCAGTACGCGGTATCGGCAAGTGCCAAAAATAAAAGTATCGTATCGGGCGAGTACTGGAAAAAGTGGTATCGGTGCATCCCTAATCCAAATGAAATAGGAATCTCTTAGAATGGCTTCTTAGTATTGTTATCTGTGCCTGCATCATTAATAGGCTAACGAATCGTAAAATAAATTGAGAGTGGAGTAACAGACTGTCTGTCATCTCCTAAAAATGCTTTTTCCCCTAAATACTAGAAGACTTCACGGGCCTAAAATATCTGATTAAGCTCTAATTACACAACTTGCTAATAACTGTATAGGGCTTTTTGCACAAAAAAGGCAATGTCTATTTATTTAAGCAATTAAAAATTAATTGGACTGAAAACGGCGGGACCTTACTTTTTAATTGGTATCTCCAAATCATGGTTTAATATTTCTAAATTATTGCTTCATCTGAAACTGTATGATAAATCTCTAGAGTATCCGAATATTCAAAAGGGTCCAGTGCTGGTCCAGTACCTTATGAGAGATCCTCATTAAAGAGAGAGAACTACATGAAGAACGCACCTGTCCTGGGGACACAGAGGTAGTGCAGCTTTGTTTCCTGAAGCAAGCCAACATCTCAGTAACCTCCGTCTGTAACTCCTCACGCAGGGACTGCAGCGGACTCTCCAGTGCTAATGAATACACTGACTCACACACAAGGACAAAATAAAGTTAGAAATATTATAAAGTCAAAATATCCAAATTGAAGTAAAACAAGGAAGACGGCTCAGTGCAATAAAACAACTGATTATGCACTGCTAATTATGATAAGTGATTATATAAGCAAATTCCTGTAAAAATATTATTGTATTTATATTATATATTATATGTACACTACCGTTCAAAAGTTTGGGGTTGGAAAGATTTTTGAAAGACGGCTCTTATGCTCACCAAGGCTATATCCATTTGATCAAAGATTCAGTAAAAACAGTAATATTGTGAAATATAACCACAATTTTCAAAAATGTTTTGCATATTAATATATTTTGAAATGCAATTTATTGAATTTTCAGCATCATTACTACAGTCTTCAGTGTCACATGATCCTTCAGAAATCATTCTGATATGCTGATTTGGTGCTCAACATTTTTTTTTTTATCAATATCAGTGTTGAATATAGTTGTGCTGCTTAATATTTTTATAGAAACAGTGATTTTTTTGATGAATAGGAAGTAACAGCATTTATTCGAATAGAAGTCTGTGGCGAGGGGGGCGTGGTTCAGCGAGGTCTGCATCGGGAGAGAGAGGCAGGAGACGAGCGGTGCGTAAGTAGGTCAAGCGCAAATGATAAACACCTGTGTCTCGTTTCAGTAATTGGTGTGGAGAGACTGGATAAAAGGGGCCACCTGGAACATGGATGGGGGAGAGACTGACTGGGAACGTGAGCCACACGGGGAGACGGGTCATAGAAGCATGAAAGCATATGTCAAGTTGTGTTGTTGACTGCGAGTTTGGAAGCGCTGAGGGAGTGCCGTTTTCTGTTGTGTGCACCGAGAACTCTAAATAAAGCTTGCGTCCCAGCAAGCCGACCCTGTCTTCTTCCTTCCACCCTATTGAACCATATCACACTGGTGCCGAAACCCGGGAAGGAAGAAGAACGCCGTCGCCGTCATGCAGTCCCCGCCAGGATCGCCATTTGCGGAGGTCCTCATCCAAGCCCAGCAGGAAGACCGCGAGCTGTTCCGGAGCTGGATTGACCGGGAGGTTCGGGCTGGGGGACCGACATCTGCCCCAGCACCACCCCCCCATGTGCCTCTCCACAAGATGGGGCCCCAGGACGACCCGGAGGTGTTCCTGGACCTGTTTGAGAGGTCGGCAGAGGCCGGGGGGTGGCCCGAGGAGGACTGGCCAGTGCGGCTCATTCCCCTGCTGTCTGGGGAAGCACAGGTGGCCGCACAACACCTGCCAGTCCAGAACCTCCTGGTCTACAAAGACCTCAAGCGCGCCATCCTCCAGCGGGTCGGCCGGAGCCCCGAGCAGCATCGCCAGCGCTTCAGGTCGCTGGACCTCGGAGAGGGGGGCCGACCCTTCGTGATGGCGCAACAGCTCCGGGACGCCTGCTGCAGATGGCTGATGGCCGACACGAGCGACGTCGAGGAAATGATCGATCGAGTGGTACTGGAGCAGTTCGTGGCACGGCTGCCGAGGAAGACTGTCCAGTGGGTCCAGTGCCACCGCCCGACGTCGCTGAACCAGGCCATTCAACTGGCGGAGGACCAGATGGTGGCGTGCCCCGGGGTCGGCGAACCCCTGCCATCTGTCTCTCTCTCCCGATGCAGACCTCGCTGAACCACGCCCCCCTCGCCACAAAGTCATTTGAAACAATGTCTTTACTTTTAAACAATTCAGTGCATCCTTACTGAATAAAAGTAATATTTCTCTAAAAAATGACCCATAACTTTTAAACAGTAGTGAATATATTACGTATTTTATTAAAAAAGTAAGTAAAGGATAAGGTCAAATTTGATTTCATATTGGTATTTGACTCATATTAATATTTTTTTTTATACATTTCTTGCAGTAGAATGTGAGGAGCGTCTCGGCCTGGCTGCTTCTAAAGGTGTCTAGCGGTTGACTGGAAGCGGACAGAATAACGGTGTGTATCCGTGTCCTGTTCTCTCCGGAGGAGCTACTGTATGACAGCACAAACTACACACGCAGATGAGAAGACAATCAAACCAATATATTAAATGAACAACACATCAAATTATTTATCATATCCATTACTCTCAGATAAGTGTCATTTATCAAAATATGAGACTGACTAATATGATTTGTTATATCATCACATCAATACTACCTGTATGGCTACACCCCTCGTTTCATCCAAAGACTTGTTGTGAGTGAACTCAAATGCCAGAGCTGTGTGCCAATCAAGCGCTGCCATGGCAACACAGCAGGAGTCAGGACCGGCGATGAAGGAGCCATAGCAACCAGATATGCGCATCTCTGCAGAAACACAGCGACTGAGCTGTTAATATACCCACCAGCAATTTACAAATAACATCTGGCACTCATGCATCGAAATTCAAGTTACAAACAAGTGACTATCCATTGAAGTACTCAAATGATTTGATACTTGACAGATTGTTTTATATATATAGACTATGACATATATGTGACCTTGGACCACAAAACCAGTCATAAGGGTCAATTTTTTTCGAAATTGAGATGTATACATCATCTGAAAGCTGAATAAATAAGCTTTTCATTGATGTATGGTTTGTTAGGGTAGGACAATATTTGGCCGAGATACAACTATTTGACAATCTGGAATCTGAGGGTGCAAAAAAAATCAAAATATTGAGAAAATCGCCTTTAAAGTTGTCCAAATTAAGTTCTTAGCAATGCATATTACTAATCAAAAATTAAGTTTTAATATATTTACGGTAGGAAATTTACAAAATATCTTCATGGAACATGATCTTTACTTAATATCCTAATGATTTTTGGCACAAAAGAAAAATCGTTAATTTTGACCCATACAATGTATTTTTGGCTATTGCTACAAATATACCCCAGCGACTTAAGACTGGTTTTGTGCTCCAGGGTCACATATATGTATACTCTGTCTAATTTGATTACATTTCAAAAAATGAATTCAAAGCTAAACTACAGTTTTAACGTTTAGTTGGTAATAACATTCTTAGCTCCTCTCTGTCTTAGAATCTGGGTTTCTAGATTCTTTTATACGCCCCTTTGATTACCTTTAGTGACAAAAACTCTGAGCTGAACTTTGAAGGCCATCTGCATATCCACACATCTGCTCAGATCAGCTCGGAAGCGTTCCTGTTCCATCTCCGACTGCAAAGAAAAGTACATGGAAAGATTTAGTATGAAATGACACAGTTTGTTCACACTACATTAAATATGGTTGTCACTCTTCTTTTGAGTGCTTAATCTGGTTCTCTTCACACAGCAGGAAGTGGACAGAATAAAGTGTGCATCTGTGTCCTAGTTTAGTTATTTATAGAAGTGACAACCACATTCTGAAAACGTCACTCCTGAAAAATTCACTCTGATTACAATAAATCCACATAGTGTAACGTCGCTTTCTTTAAGACATTGACAGTTTGTTACTAAAAGTCAATGAAAAACCTAAAAATGATGACTGGTTTTGCTTACGAGGAAAAAGAAAAACATAAACAAAGATAGAAATAAAAGAATATGCGACAATCGCATTACACAAAACAAGACATCTGACAGGTTGCTAGTAGTCAACATGAGAGTATTATACTGAACATGAGAGTATAATACTTAGGGCCCTATGAAATCCATTTTATTTTTTCCCAAATTCCGTTTTATTATTTTCCAAATTCAAAAAAATTGTTTAAATTTTTCTGGATTTTTTTTTTTTCAGTTAAATTTTTTTAGACTCTGTTTAAATAGTTAAATAAAATGAATCAAAAAGCATGTGTAATTAATTGAAATCATGAAATACATAATTTAACAATAATTTATTAAACGTTTAACAAAAAATATTTTTTAAGGCCCTATGAAATACGTTTTATTTTTTTTCCTCAAATGCAGGTTTATTTTTACCAAATTCTGTTTTCCATTAATTTTCTGGATTCCATTTTCATAAAATTTTTATAATCAAAAGTATGCCTAATTAATTAATTTTATTTAAAAAATATTATTTTATTTTATTTATTTATTTATTTATTTTTCAGAAATACTTGCATTTGAATGCATTTAAATTCTGGTAAATTTTCCTGGTAAATATTCCTTAAAAAAGAATGTTTTAATAATAATTTTATTATTAGTAGTAGCACTATCATTAAATTAAGTAATATATTTCTGTTACAGTTTCTTCAAGTTAAACTTAACTTTTATTTTGACGGGTTGCTGTGAAGACCTTTGGTTTCTGTTAGTATATATGACAATAATTTTTTCTCAAAAGAAATGCTAAAATGCTCATAAAGTGACTCTCAGAGCAGTTCTAGAGATTATGTTAATGTGTTCATGTACTCATATCGAGGCGGCAGAGGTTGGAAAAACATACTTCAGTATGTAGTAAATGAAACCGCATGTCTACGCCATTCTTTCACACAAACACGCAGAGCAAACAGGATCAGGCCAGGCGCCAGGACGCACGACTTGGGGGGGGGCTTTTATATTTATTGAGGGGGCCGAACCGGGGTGGGGGGGTGTTGGTGGCATGGGTTGCGCTTAGTTTCACGAATGCTCAAAATACATTATTTGGGTAACACTTTACAATAATTAACTAACACTTTACAACAGTGTGTCGTGCGAGAGTCAATGAAAATGGAAAGGGTGACCTCTGATGGCTAGCAGACGGAAGTTCATGGACCGGATACGTAACACCGCGCTACTTGTTTAAACTGCGCAGCGCTTATAGAATGTAGAGCCTGGTTTATAATACTCGCCGCGTCAGGAGCGCGAAGCTGCGTGCAGCAAAAATGACGCGAATATTGATTAAACGATTGATGGGTTTCATGCTAAATTAAAGTAAAAGATCGCTTCTTAAACCAAAGGTGAACATGTTGGTATTCTTGTGGGGGAAAAAACATGCAAACACTGTCACCGACAGCAAGTTTAGTTTTAATTTCTTTTTGTTTTCATTTTGAAAAGCTTGTTTTCTTTGCTGTTTACCTCACGTTATGCTATGGAAGCTCTCTTTTTTATTTATTTGATTCCTCAGTGTTTGCTAAATGTTCTGTAATTTATTAGTCGGTATATAATACAGCATGCGGTGTATGCCATGCCTCGTCTTATTCGTTTTTGTTAAACGTTTTGTAAGCTAGTTTGTCATTGTATCTTACTGTTTTATTGTTGTTATGCTTTTTAATTAAGAATAACAATGAATCCATCTTTTGTTTTAGTCTTAAAAAATGAAAGGTGTGTAGATGTATATCCGAGCAAAAGATAAACTCCCGTTCACAAAATTCAAATCA
>NW_015633174.1:122639-123040 GCF_001515625.1 Sinocyclocheilus rhinocerous | reverse complement strand
TAAATCGCCTTCATGCATGAATGAATGATATTTTTGCAATTTTACACATAATAATCCACGATGATCACATTACACAAAACTGAAATTGCACGTCAAAATAACACATTGTCAATATTTTTTGAGACCCCCCAAAATTTCACAAATCACGTTTTCAGGGGAGCCCATGTCTTATTAAGGGGAGCCGAGCTCCCCCGTAGTTCACACCCTGTTATTATTAAGAAGAAAACAGATCCTAGACCAGGAGTTATGGGCAGCTTTTCCATATAAAAGCAATCAGTTAGACAATTTTACACTATGAGTTAGACTATAAACACGCGAAACTAAAGTCCAGCCATCCCCCTGGGTCCGGAGGGGGGGCACAGGGATGTCTGTGGGGGGCAAAGCCCCCCCGGCCCACCCTC
>NW_015633174.1:88613-122522 GCF_001515625.1 Sinocyclocheilus rhinocerous | reverse complement strand
AGCCCCCCCCCGGCCCCCACTCTGGCGCCGGGCCTGAGCAGGATTCATATTTAAATAGTATTTTGCGGATTTATATTCACAGACCTTAGCCTATATTGCGTTTTGATTTAAGTGTACTGACTTACTTTTTATTTATTCATCCAAAATGTGGCAAATTCCATGACATTCCGTGTTACACAGTAAATTCCATTTTTATGACAATTTCGTCCGCGTTTAGGGCCCTAAATATACTACACACTACATACACTACAGTATAAAAAAATATAATAAAAGAATGCCACCAGGAGTCAGAACCGGCGATGAAGGAGCCATTGCAACCAGATAAAGAGCTTGATTCTACACATTTCCAGTAAATCTGAATCCTTGTTATCTGGTGACCATTCATACCGGTTATCATGGTCATGTTATCATTTAACAGACATTTATCATCCATTACTACAGTGCTCTAATTGCAGGGACGGTCCTCTTGGAGCAGGCAAGTGGCTTGCTCAGGGGGACTATGATAGAGCAGGAAGGCAACCTTTGTAACACTTCCAGTTAATAGGATGTCAACAAAAGCCTTATATTAGCAGCAGAGATTTTTAACAAGTACCAACCATTATGACATTCCAGGCTAATTCTCGAGGCAGCCATAGGGTTGTTTTGAATTTTCAAATTTGTGCAGCAGTTTTAAATTAATTGGGCTCTAAGGTTTTCTTCGTCTGATATAATAGGACATGAGGGTGTAACTGATGTCGACTGAGAACAGATGGCATTTATTACCTGTAGACTGTTATAGCAGATGACCCCACCCCCTGTGAGAAAGGGGATGTGCCCTGGCCAAGCCCCGCCTACTTCATGATGGGAGAACACAAAAATGTGCACGCTGCAGCCTTGATTGACACATTCTTTAGCCAATGAGATCGAAGAATCTGGTCCTTGGAAGATGGACTAATATGAAACCAAGAGGAAGCAGATAAATAAAACACTTTTAGATAATTAACGTTATGGACAATATTGTGGAGAAATTGCATGTTCTTTAATTCACCTTCACTTTGCTAGAGCTGAAGAAACCAGAGGAGCTTTTCTGATTTGAGCCTTCAGAAACAGGCGAGGAATGAAAGATCAATAATTTGCCTGGAGACGCTGCATCCTTTTGAAATGAAACGCAAGAGATTTATAAATCAACATTTGCAGCACATACACTGGATTTTTCAGCAAGGGCATGTGCATGTTTAAGACTCATATGAAGGCTCTTGCCTGAAGAATCTTCAGCCCTGCACAAACAGAAAGCTCTTGTGAGCCGGATCCATCCGACTCAGGGTTGAAAAGTGAAATTTCCTGTAGAACTCTGCCCGGGAAGAAAGGAATAGTTAACTATATTGTTAACTTTACTGTTAACTATATTGTTGACTCTTTCGCTCTTGTTTTAATGATAATTATATTAGTAGAACAAATGCAGTTTCAAAACCTCTCAAGAATGTGTCTGCAGTCTTTCAGTGGCACCAGAAGGCCCTCCACCACAGGAAGTTCCAGCTCCTCACAGTCAGTGATGACCATCATGTGAGGACGGGACAGAGCTGGACTCAGGTTATACAGATGGATCCGGCTGTCATAGGTCATCAAACCCACTCGAAGATCTGATCGGTCAGTTTCTTCAGGCCTAAAACAAAGAAACATTTGAATTCCAGAATTGATTTCCAACATTAGGAATGGACATGATTGTGAAAATAATTTTAAACGTTAACATCCCTTACCCATTTAAAGCTTGCAGTTGAGAACACATCTGCTTACAAATGTGGTTTAGCTGCCCCGTTCTCATCGCACTGGCAGATACATCTATCGCCAGAAGCAACACAGCAGCTTTACCCTGTTAAGTAGATCATAGTGGAGGTCAGAGCTATTCAACAATTTAGATAAAACTGGCATCAATATAAAAACTGACTACTGTATGTACATTAATATTCAAAAGTTTGGAGTCGGTAAGATATTTAAAAAATATTTTAAAAATAAGTCTCCTATGCTCACACAGGCTGCACTTATTTCATTAAGAATTACAGTAAAACAGTAATATTGTAAAACGTTGTTACAATTTAAAATAATGTACGTTAAAATGAAATTATTCCTGTGATCAGAATTTTCAACATCATTCCTCCAGTCGTCAGTGTCACACAATCCTTCAGAAATCATTCTAATATGCTGACTTGATGCACAAGAAACATTTATTATTATTATCAGTGTTGAAAACGGTTGTGCTGCGTAATATTTTTGTGGAAACCTTGATACTTTCTTTTCTGGATTAATGAATACAAAGTTCAAAACAACAGCATTTATGTGAAATAGAAATCTTTTGTAATGATATTCTAAATGTTTTACTATCACTTTTCAATTGAATGTGTCATTGCCAAATAAATAAATCCTTACTGACCTCAAAATTTTGAATGGTAGTGTATATTTAAAAAAACAACAACATGATAATGCTTTGAACTAGCTGTTTCTATTAACCCTAAATTCAATTTTTATTAAATACTTATGTGTAATCTAATCTAATACAGTTACATATAGTATAAAACAAGAGAAAAATAAAGTTCAAAACAAATCCATGCCATTCCCGACCGTCTCTTTTTCCAGGATCTCATATGAGCCAAGACTGAGCTCAGGTTTTTTTTCGCAGTCGACACGGCGACCCTGATTAGTGGGCTGATAGGACTGCCATGGCACTATGAGAAAAATACATACTTGAGCAAAGATGGAAGGACATATGTGCACAGCTTTAACCGAAAATTGAGAATGACTGTAGGCCAAGCAAGACTTACCTTCATTGAGTTTGTCGCAGAAAGGGCAGTAGAATCTTTGCCCGCAGTCCTGCCAGCTCATAGCAGGGCTCATGAAGGCCCCGCAGTGTGCACAGCCCTTAACACAATCTCCCACCTCACAAACTGGCACATCACGCTGTGGAAAACATTCACATAGCATGTTTACAAGAGCAGGCCACAGTAAAACACTGAAGAGTATGTGAAGGTGATTGGGATTTCTCAAAATGACAGAATGACTCAAATAAGACAAATAGAAGTGACATTTTTGAGGATATCGTAATCATTCTAAACTTCCCCAAATAAATGTTTACTGTTTTTTCCATGCATACTTCTCCTTTTTCCGGCCTGGCCAGCGGACACACGATTGCACCCAGCGGGAGATGACTCTTCTGAGCTGACTGAGCCTCCACAGGGAAGCTGTAGGCCGTGCAGCGGATAAAACGAGGTGTGGCATTACCTGTGAAGCACAGTGAACAACAAAAAAAAGTGATTATACATTGTGTCGCACAATATTATAATCTTGTTTTCACTTGTAACAACCGAAGGTTTTGCTAGATTCTGCAACTAACTACAACATCTCGGACCAGAAAGCAACACTCTCTATTGACTGGTGATTAAAAAGGAACTTTTTTTTCTTTTTTTTTGAGAAAAACAAGAAAGTAGTATTAGAAAAAGAAATTCATAAGGGCCTTAAGGGCATATGCCATAAGGGCATAAAATATTTAAAATCTAAATATTTTAAATTTAAAGAGGTAATTCACTACTGACAAGATTGGCTTTTAATAAAACTTGGCTGCAGAAATTATGCAGTAGAAAGACAACATTTTTTTTTAAGTTGCTAGAGAAAACGGAAAAAATAAACTGTGGTGTTACCTTTTTCCAAAAAGGTAGGTAAACTTCAACACCCATAATGCACTGGGTTCGATCTGACTATTTATGGTTTACGTAAGATCTTTAGTTTTACATTTTGATGATAAACAAGGATATTTATACACGTTGTTCTTTTCAAATACTACTGACATTGTAACAATACAAAGCATTAAAATGTTAACCTTTAAATTATTATTATAATTAGTATTATTAATAATAATATTTTAAATTAAAAACTGGTTGCCCCATACAAATTCTTTTTTCTAATACTATTTAATTTCTTTCTCCAAAAAAAAAAAAAAAAAGATCAGAATACACAATTAATTTTTCATGCCCATCAATAGATAATGATGTTTTTGGTGCCAGATGTTGTATTTGGTCAAACAGCATTTAAATCATTATTATTAGTTGTAGTAGTAATAATAGTATTTATTATATTATTATTATTAATAATAATAATAAAGATCATATTATTACTTTAAAAACAGCCTAATTAAAGAAAGAACATTGAAGCTGTAATGGAAATGCACAGCATACTGTGTGTTTGTCCTAGTGTCAGCAGGACTCCACCGTTAATGTGCTGCTGTATTTACAAGACTGAAAAACAGCAGCTGTGTTTGAGATTATCATGATGTCTCATTATAAGAACAACACCTGTCAATATTTCATTACCTTTGTGCGTCTGGCTCCATCACTGTCTGAAAGTCAGTTAAGGTCAAAATCATTTCAACAAAAGTACAACAAAAGCTGTTGTGATGAGAAAACCAGGTGCATCACATTTATTTTTCATGTGAATTTGGGAACGAAGTCAAAAGATAATGCGGGCTAAACCGGGCAGCAGTGACAGTACCTCTGTCCTCCAGGGTGCATTGTGTTGAGGAGAGAGGGGGAACTGAAGATTTGCATTCTGAAACAAACACTTTCCCCTCCCACTGGATCCTGTCCTCTTTAATCACCTGGACCTGAACATTTAAGAGACATTTAGACACCGAGACAAAATAACACAGCCATGCACAACAGTGCAATCAAACCTGAGCTGTCTTAATGGAAACATTACAGAATAAGAGGGCCGGTTCATTTACCACACTGGGCAGAAGCTGAGGATCCAGGCCGTACCGAGACTCTGTCTTAGAATTTGACACTGGACTCGTCTGACAAAAGAGAGGAAAAGAAAGTGATCCTTCAGTAAATTCAATACAGATCATGTGGGCCACATGCTTGTATAATACATGAGACTGAGACAATTAGACAACTTTTCATCAGTCACATACAAGCCATACTGATGACACTTAAAGAGCACTTACTCATTAAAGTTCACTCTGTCTGGGAAAAAGAAGTGTGATTGTTACAACGTTTTAATTGAGATATTTTTGAATTTCCAGAACTTTTCTTGTGTTATGCTATTGTTTTATTTAATGACAATTTTGTTTTATTTATTAAATCACTAAATTAGTGATAAAAGTTCACCATAATGACAGATGCTTACACTGTCACTGGGAGAAACAATTTTTTTTACTTGTATGTTAAAATATATTTTATTGTATTTTACTTTAAAAAAGATTTAATCATTTTTTGTTACAATGTAGAATTACGGTGAGAATTTTGGTTTCAATGCATATTAATCTGGGACAGCTAAATGATTTAATACCAGATAAAGTTGAAAAACATTTAAGAAACATATTATATATAAAATATAATATATATAAAATTTTATAAGATAAAGTAGAATGAGTATAGGATTTTAATTAGTTTGAAAAAAGAAAATGTACCCTGAAATACGACATAAAAAAGAAAACAAAAAGGTACAATATCCCCCGATCTCCCCTACACTGTCATGCACTCACTGGTAATGAGTAGCTTCTCTGTGGCATTCCTTGATTCGTCTTATTTGTAATCTCAGGAACAGGCTTTAATACTCCTGCGACAAGACAGGATCAAAAATGTTAGCATGTTCTTCCATCAGACAGCTAAATTCTCCGTAGATTGTGATGTTCAAAGATTTATTATTCTTACCTTGGTAGCTTTGCTGTGAGGGGTCCCAGTACAGTGACTGAGGCTGATGGCCTGCTGCGGTTCCTGTCGTTTGGGTCATGGGGGTCACACTCTGCTGATCTGGGTTCAGGTTTGGATAGTGATATGAAGGAAATGGACAGCTGGGTGGAGGCATGGTTGGGGTCCTGGGACTCTGTCCGGCCCATGGCTGTGGTGGTGGATGTGTATAGCTGTGGTTTACTGCAGGAACCTCCATTCTATGACCAATTCAATCTACCTTTATAATCCAAGACAACATTACAGAACAAAGTCATTCCTTTTCATATGTGACCCTGGACCACAAAACCAGTCTTAAGTCGCTGGGGTATATTTGTAGCAATAGCCAAAAATACATTGTATGGGTCAAAATTATCGATTTTTTTAATGCCAAGAATCATTAGGATATTAAGTAAAGATCATGTTCCATTAAGATATTTTGTAAATTTCCTACCGTAAATAGATCAATTGATTAGTTATATGCATTGCTAAGAACTTCATTTGGACAGCTTTAAAGGCGATTTTCTATATTTTGATTTGTTTTTGGTTTTTTTGCACCCTCAGATTCCAGATTTTCAAATAGGCTAGTTGTATCTCGGCCAAATATTATCCTATCCTAACAAGCCATACATTAACGGAAAGCTTATTTATTCAGCTTTCAGATGTTGTATAAATATCAATTTTAAAAAAATGACCCGACTGGTTTTGTGGTCCAGGGACCAGGGTCACATTTCATAAAACGGAATGATAATCCCAGATTAAGCCCAAAATACCAGTATGTAAACTGTAACCTTTCTGGCATGATGTAATTCAATTTTGTATTAAAAAGCTTCTCTACATACATAAAAATTCGGTCTATTTATATGTCAGTCATACTGTCAAGCAGTGATCAGCTGATCGTCCATCACATCACACGGTATAAAAGCGCTCATCCGTCTGAATGTATTTGATTCCACACTACTGAGAAAATTAATTTTTACCAAGCGATGCTTCATATTAGGAGATTTCAGCACGAGTCGTCCCGAAAATTGAGAGAGATAGTTGGTATTAGTACGGAAATACGGGTATTGATGCAGAAAGCGGTCGCCTGGTTACCGTCAGATCACATTTTTAACGTGTCAGTCTTCAGCTCCGTCACTGCTCAGATGGTAGAAACCTCAAAACGCATAGAAACATCATAAACATAAATCAAAAGCCTTCCGTCTTCCGTACTAAAAGCACACCGTCTTCAAAGTCTCTACTGTGCGCACAGTTAATACGTCTCACCCAAAATATAGTTGCAATATCATTATTATGACCTCAAGGTGGCAGAACTGCGTTACCAAACACTTCCGCCCATACGGGCCACTGACGACTCAAAATACGTATGAAGAGGTGTGAACGCTATGTAAAATGTATTGTAAATGTTACAAAATATTTGCTAAAATTAATATGACCAACATCAATACAATTTACCACTGAATCTACAAATGTAAAATGTTATACAAAAGTTAAAGTTTTGTTGTTTATTTATTTAGAAACGTCCAGTGCTCAGTTCAGTTACAAACATAGGCCTGCTAACTTTTTTTTTCTTTTTTTTCCTCAGATCTCATACATGGGTAAATACTTCCAGATTAATATAAATCCTCTAAATCCTACACTACACAATCACTGTGCTAGATGATACCTTATTTATTTAGGATAAATACAGTTCTTAATACTTAATACAGTGAGTCTTATTCCACCCTTTATCTCATCCACTTTTTTTTGTTTTTTTGTGGCCCTACCACTTAAGCATTCCATAACTTTTCTGTGATGAACTGTCTAAGAAATTCTGAAACTTTTATAAATAACATTGATCATGTCATATTTGTAGAAGTGCTGTACAGAAGTAATGAATCCTGTTCTATAATTTATTGCAATATTTATGTGATACGTGACAAATAAAATACCAAAATATATTCAGTATTATTATTTTATTGACATTACAAAGCCTGACATTTTTGCATATGGGCAATTTGTAATTCCACAAGGCATGTATGAATAATTTGCAAAACATGCATGCTTTTAAGGGTTAATGTGCACATAAAGGCCAGCTATTTACACAGTGGTCCATCCTAGTTAGAACAAACACTTGCCTAAAACAAGAATGGAGGTGGAGGTGGTAGTAAATATTTCATCTACTCTTCTGCATGCCCTCAGTCCACTGATGTAATATTCATGAGGTCAAGAGGGCTGAAGACTACACTTTGGAATTCACCTGCTTAGCACATTCACATATGCACACACACACACACACGCACACACACACACACACACACACATGAAATCACACCATTAAGCATAAATATACACTTTTTACAGGGGCTGGCTTATACTTTAAACATTTGGCTAATAACAGCCTTGAGTTGTCTTTCTTCTGTGAGATTATACACCCAATGGCAAACACTGAAGCCTGGCAGCACACAACAAGAAGGCCCCAAGAAGAGTGACCGCCATGGTCCTTGTAGTTTTATTATAGCACTTAACCTCCCACCTGCTATTAGAGGACGCATGTCTCAGAGTGAAGCTATTGACTCTGTGCTGTCCTCTTCACACACACTCTTCAGAGAGAAGAGGAGGACTCAGGCATAAATGCCACATGATTCACTGCCATTATAAAAATAAATGGTGTACAGTAATACCTTGGCCATTACTCCTGAATCTTTCAACAACGGTAAATCTTTGTAGTATACTAGGCCATTTCCTTAAAAGGAACGAGCAATTGACTTGCGTACTCGTAACTCTCTTCCTCTCTTCATCATCTTACCATTTCTATATTAGCACTAAAATCGTTTTCAGTGCTGCAACAAAAAATGATAGCAGAGGTGACACGGTCAGTCTTATGTTCCCCTCTACAAAATCCAGAGGCTTTAGCTCTCCTTAGGTTTCGATACCTTGTTTACTACTGTCTACATAGGCAGCTATCTAAGTTAGCATCCTTATCATGCAAGGATTTCATCAGTTACTAAAATAAAATAAAATATTAGATAACAATTAAAATGAAAGATGTTGCTTTGGCCATTAAGTGAAATATAATACAGGTGCATCTCAATAAATTAGAATGTCGTGGAAAAGTTAATTTATTTCAGTAATTCAACTCAAATTGTGAAACTCGTGTATTAAATAAATTCAATGCACACAGACTGAAGTAGTTTAAGTCTTTGGTTCTTTTAATTGTGATGATTTTGGCTCACATTTAACAAAAACCCACCAACAAATTAGAATATGGTGACATGACAATCAGCTAATCAACTCAAAACACCTACAAAGGTTTCCTGAGCCTTCAAAATAGTCTCTCAGTTTGGTTCATTAGGCTACACAATCATGGGGAAGACAGTTGTACAGAAGACAATCATTGACACCCTTCAAAAGGAGGGTAAGCCACAAACATTCATTGCCAAAGAAGCTGGCTGTTCACAGAGTGCTGTATCCAAGCATGTTAACAGAAAGTTGAGTGGAAGGAAAAAGTGTGGAAGAAAAAGATGCACAACCAACCGAGAGAACCGCAGCCTTATGAGGATTGTCAAGCAAAATCGATTCAAGAATTTGAGTGAACTTCACAAGGAATGAACTGAGGCTGGGGTCAAGGCATCAAGAGCCACCACACACAGACGTGTCAAGGAATTTGGCTACAGTTGTCATATTCCTCTTGTTAAGCCACTCCTGAACCACAGACAACGTCAGAGGCGTCTTACCTGGGCTAAGGAGAAGAAGAACTGGACTGTTGCCCAGTGGTCCAAAGTCCTCTTTTCAGATGAGAGCAAGTTTTGTATTTCATTTGGAAACCAAGGTCCTAGAGTCTGGAGAAAGGGTGGAGAAGCTCATAGCCCAAGTTGCTTGAAGCCCAGTGTTAAGTTTCCACAGTCTGTGATGATTTGGGGTGCAATGTCATCTGCTGGTGTTGGTCCATTGTGTTTTTTGAAAACCAACGTCACTGCACCCGTTTACCAAGAAATTTGGGAGCACTTCATGCTTCCTTCTGCTGACCAGCTTTTTGAAGATGCTGATTTCATTTTCCAGCAGGATTTGGCACCTGCCCACACTGCCAAAAGCACCAAAAGTTGGTTAAATGACCATGGTGTTGGTGTGCTTGAGTGGCCAGCAAACTCACCAGACCTGAACCCCATAGAGAATCTATGGGGTATTGTCAAGAGGAAAATGAGAAACAAGAGACCAAAAAATGCAGATGAGCTGAAGGCCGCTGTCAAAGAAACCTGGGCTTCCATACCACCTCAGTAGTGCCACAAACTGATCACCTCCATGCTACGCCGAATTGAGGCAGTAATTAAAGCAGAAGGAGACCCTACCAAGTTATTGAGTACATGTACAGTAAATGAACATACTTTCCAGAAGGCCAACAATTCACTAAAAATGTTTTTTTTATTGGTCTTATGGAGTATTCTAATTTGTTGAGATAGTGAGTTGGTGGGTTTTTGTTAAATGTGAGCCAAAATCATCACAATTAAAAGAGCCAAAGACTTAAACTACTTCAGTCTGTGTGCATTGAATTTATTTAATACACGAGTTTCACAATTTGAGTTGAATTACTGAAATAAATGAACTTTTCCACGACATTCTAATTTATTGAGATGCACCTGTAAGTGCCAAAATTACTAAAACTAAAATTGAAATAAAAATAAATTTCAGCTAAATAGCAATATTAAAAATGACAAAAACGTAACTAAAAAAAAAATACTAAAACACTAAAATTTTAATGGAAACTGAAAACCTAAAAGTACATGTAGTCTGAAAACACTACTCATTTAGCCCAATGCAACTTTGACTAAAACAAGGTATCTTTATAGGCAGCATTATTACAGTACGTATAAATCCTCCTTTGCTCTATATGGAAAATCATACTGCAAATATGCAAAGCTATTCATACGATTCCTAGAATTCTTACAAAATAAAGAGGGAAAAAATGGATGGAGAACAATGAAAAGCCACTTCACATCAAACCATTATGGTAAATCTCTCAAATGTAACTGAATAATTAATTAGTGTGCGTTTAGGTACAAAGGGAGTTCTAAACAAAGACCACCACAGATTTCCTGCAGTAATACCAGGCGATAATGCTGCTTTTGGGATGACAGTGTTCTCAAAGCACTTTTGCAGCATTAACTGTGAACTGAAGTGATTAGACTTGTATAAAATGATTAAAGTGCGCTAGTCTAGAAAACTAGGCTTCAAGTACACACTATGTGACTAAGAACCCACTTCACAATTAGTGTCAAGGGTGTCTTCTTTTTTTAAAAGCTGGAGGGGACAGTTCTGAAGGAGGTCATCAAATGTTAAACTACACTAGCGTTCAAACATTTGTGGTCAATAACTTTTTTATGTATGTATTTATTTAAAGCCTCTTATTCTCACCAAGACTCCATTTGATCAAAAGTAAAACAGCATTGTGAAATATTACTACAATTTTAAATAACTGTTTTCTATTTAAATATATTTCAATAAATTCCTGATGGCAAAGCTGAAATTCCAGCAGCCATTATTTCAGTCATCAATGTCACCTGATCCTTCAGAAATCATTCTAATATGCTGATTTGATGCTCCAGAAACAGTTCTTATTATTATCAGTGTTGAAAACAGTTGTGCTGCTTAATATATTTGTGGAAACCATGGAAACATTTTTCAGGATTCTATAGAAAATTCAACAGAACAGCACTTATTTGAAATAGAAATCTTTTGTAATATTTTCTCTCCACTCTCACTTTTGAGCAATTTTATGCATCATTGCTAAATAGACGTATTAATAAAAAAGTACACCAAGCTTTTGAATTGCTATTGATATTTATATTGTATGTTGTGAAGAAAAATTATGTTTACAAGTCAAAACTGAAATGTAAACAATAATATAACTAATATTACATGATATAATATTATAATATAACTAATACCCTTTCAAAAGCACAGTGAATTTAAGGGGGTCTGAATACTTTCCGTACCCACTGTATATATATCCTTGCAGCAAGTGGTTTCAGAAGTGGTGGAACAAAATCAGCCATGGCAAAAAGTGAGGACCGCATGACGTTATGACGTCAGATGAAATTAAGGTCTTTAACCGTATAGAGGATAGAGTTTGTCACTCTGAAGCTGCACTGTTTGTTTGAAGCTGAGGTGAAGGTAACAGAGAGCTATCGTGTTGCGAGAGTTGTCTGGAGAGACATACAGCACGACAGATGCACCAAGCAAACAACAGCTTTTACCACGAGGGACCAGGCCACCATCCAGGACCTGATAATTAGATGAAACAGAAAACAGACACAAACGCACACTTAAAGCACGACGACACACACAGTGACGTGCACTTTCAGTTACATCACATATAAACGCACAGAAAATACAAACAGAATATGCAAATGGAAATGGAAAACACACAGAGGTGCACACAAGCATAATCAAACACAAACATGCAAACACATTGTCAAAAGGCTCATGCTCCACACATGAACATGTGATGACAGAGACAGACTCCCTGCTGACTGGGGTGCCTGACAACGGCTCCAAGCTCAATCCCAGAAGACTTTAGTCTGCATGTAACCTGCTGCTCTCTGAACTCTTTACTCTAACAGAGCAGGGGAGCCCACCGGTCTAATAGTTCAGCTGAGAGTCTCTACCCTAAATAAGCCCTAAAAAGAGCTTTAAGAGAGTAAGTAACCTAAATACTGGTTGCTATTAGTCAGCAAAACATGTCAAATGAGCAATATTGGCAGTATTTTAGTAATGTGTTTGCAATGGCAGATTCCAAATCATAGTGAAACTATTGACTGCAATTAATTTAATTAGTAAATATTCAACAAAGTAGATGACAAATATTGGCAGTTCCTTTCAGGAGCCCCATAAACAATGATTAACTGCAGGATAATGGTATAGGGGTGAGTGAGGTAAACCCCTTTCATGACTGAATATTAAAGGACACATATTATGACTCTTTTTACAAAATGTAATATAAGTCTCAGATGTCCCCAGAATGTGTCTGTGAAATTTCAACTCAAAATACCCCACAGATCATTTATAATATGAAAATGCCTATTTTGAGTGGAAGCAGAAAAACGCTGTTTTCGTGCATGTCTCTTTAAATGCAAATGAGCTGCTGCTCCCCGCCCCCTTTTCCAGAATAGAGCTGTGCCTTTACAGCTCGTACCTCAGATACTCTGCCAAAAAACTTCTGTTTGGTTTTGATTATCATGTCTATCACGCTGAAATCATCCGTTTTAAACCATATTAGTTTAAACTTCTGATATACGGCTTTCTGAGCGCACACATTCGAAGCACGCACACAGAAAGCGGCTGTCACATGGCATGAGAGTACTAAACTAAGTTCTCTTTCATGTCTTATTGCGCTGCCAAATACACAAGTTTATGTTAAAACACACGAGTTACAAAAACAGTTGGTTATGTTTGTGAAGGTAAACAGCTGGGAAAGAAATCACATGTTTACTGTATATTAGATCTTTGTAGCAGCATATACAGTAAATAAATCAATAAATCCACTGCTCTCTTGTCTCCTGGCTAAATAGTGTTCTGTGCTCGTCAGTGCAGCCAGAGACAGAGCAGTTAGCATGTTTTGCTCAAACTTTCACCATGGCGTTAAACTGGTACACCGTTGTCGCTTGCGAAAACACAATTGGTGGCGCCGTGGGTGGAAACTTGCAAATTACGGGGCAGTAATATTATAATAAGATCCCCTTTCTATGTCACGGGGGGAGCGAAATCTGAGCGGCTCATTTTTTTCCACATGATTGCAGAGAACGGCTAACCAAAAAAATTACTGGGTTGTTCTTTTTCACTGCACCAGGCACCCGATTATACCACTTAAACATGGAACAATTCAGATTTTCAAGGTATGGCACCTTTAAGAAAATCCTATACCACTGCCTGTGACTGAGAGATGCACATGAGAAAAGTGATTTTATGCTAAAAACTTATTTCAAGCAAAAATTCCAGGTCTTAAAATATATTTAATTCATGCTTGATTTCCAATAAATGACTTGCCAAAAATGTCTAAAATTGATTTGTTAAATGAAGAATTTTATTAAAATGCTTATAAATGAATAAAAAAAATGGCTTAAAATTGTTTCATTCATTTGAATACATTCATACATTCTGAATATTAAATCTTTTACTGGCTGATTCATGAAAATCCAAATAATGGACTGCAAATAAACACTTTAGAATGAGATGGAAAAATTCTCTGGATGCCATTAGGTAAAAAATCTAATTAACTGGTACTGCTACTGTATTTAAGTGAAGCATATCATTTATTGAATTACATTAGGGTACAACAAAGTCATTTTTGAGTCTCAGCTCACAGCACTTTCACAGTGTTGAAACCCAGCACAAAGACTAGATGTTTCAGTCATTTAACTACGAACAGGTGAAAATGCACTGCGAAATATGGCGGAGTTAGTAACCGCTTTTCGAAATAAAAGAGTCTGTTGCCAGTTGGTAAAGTCATTGTGCCAGTGTAGCTGCCAGTTCCCACAGAAACAGTGTTGTGAGATACGTGCTTGGGACTGGACATGCACATTGGCTGGTCCAGCCTGAAATATACGTTTTTTATGTCATACGCATTTTATTTATACGCAGATTATGTCAAATTTTGTTGCTGATTTGAAATGTGAGTTTTGGCAAAGCAGTTTTTGATATGATTTCCTCATCCAAGTAGATACTAGGCATTACTGCTTGGAGGTGTTGAAAATATGGCCGCCAAGTGAACTGACTTTCCTTGAAAGGGACAAATAAACACTTTGACTTAGCTTGACTGCCCTAAATCACTAGACTGTGACACGTGAGAGTTTTATATTAAATGGATGTATGGTTTCACCTGTGGGGAGATTTGAGTAATGGCACATCTAGGCCAAGGACAAATCTATTGTTCTAAAAGTGAGCACTTCAGCAGTACATTTGTTCTCTCTCTTTCTCTCCTCCAGAGAACATAGGCACCTGTATACTGGTCTACACAATGCAATTCTTGGTTAGTTCATGCAAGAGTCCCTATGAACCACTCAAGGTCAAGAATTGCAGTTTTCAAGCAATATTTAGACTTGAACTCAATCCTAGAGTGTTTGCCAGAAGACTGATATATGGTTGCTAAAATTCTGAGACATTGTGAGCACATAGCTATGCATTCGTTGATGGTTGCTACTGTAGGTGACTGTGTACCAGAGCAAACCCCAAAGTCTCTATTCTGGCCCCTATATATGGCAAAGGTAGCAGTGCTATTTTATTATTATCCACCCTCATTTTTAACATAAGTGTGGATGACCATTATGCTGCTTGATATTGCAAACTGGTATTTCTTATAATATTATTTTAATTTCTTATCGTAATCATAAACACACTGGTTTGTAGCGCAAATAGTTTTACCGTTTACTGCACTTTGTTAATTTTTTATTTATTTACCTAAAGCGGCTAATGGAAATAGTTTACTTCTGCGTTGCGACATGAGATTAATCATTTTGAATTAGCATTTATTTTTATGCTTTAAATTTGAGTTTTTAATTTTTTTGTAAATAATTCTATTTAGCTTTAGTTTATTTTTAGTCATTTTATTACATCAACATAAACACACTGGTTTGTAGCGCAAATAGTTTTACCGTTTACTGCACTTTGTTAATTTTTTATTTATTTACCTAAAGCGGCTAATGGAAATAGTTTACTTCTGCTTTGCGACATGAGATTAATCATTTTGAATTAGCATTTATTTTTATGCTTTAAGTTTGAGTTTTAAATTTTTTTGTAAATAATTCTATTTAGCTTTAGTTTATTTTTAGTCATTTTATTACATCAATGTTAACTTATTTTAGTTCGTTACCAAGGAAACATTTCTAATTTTCGTTATGTTTTAAGTTTTTTTTTTGTTTCATTTTTTTAAGTTTAAGTTTTTCATCTAAAACTGAGATTTTATTGTATTTTTACATTTAAAGCATTCTAGTAGTTTCAGTTTTAGTCAACAATAACAACACTATCAAGTACAACCTTAAATATAAGGCAGAGAGGTTTTTTTTGCACATTTTGTTGCAAAAAAAAGAAAAGTTTGAATACTTGAAAAGTTAGAGTTAGTTAGTGAAGCTTAGAATGCTTAAGCTGTATAATTTGAGCTATTATTCATGTCCACAGCACAAGCAATGCAATAGAAGTTATATGTCAAAGTTTAGTACTTCTGGTTAATAGCCTGCATTAGCTAGCATCAGTAAAATGCCATTGTCTGATTTCGATCCCATTCACCCCCGAAACACAAAAAGACTTTTGGAACGTTTCAAGCTACAGCGCATCATTAAGAACGTACTGTTAAGTGTTATTAATGAAGGGATTCTTAGGTCAGTCGTAGCGTCTGTCTCATTCCGAATCTGGGTCTCTCTCTCTCTCTCTTTCAATCCCTGTAAAGTTTCACGTTGAAAAAACGATTGCATGGATTACACCCCCGCCCCGAGCTATTCTTTAAGGGAAGGGTGGTGTATGTGACACATGCTTATGTTCCCTTATCAAAAGCAGACTCTCTCTCATTCTCTCTCTCTCTTCGTCTGTATGTCTGTCTGTCTTTATTATACACATGCATAACGACATCCACACAAGCTGTGGGTTGTTTATGTGGTTGCCAGGGATTTCTGAAAACCTTAGATGTTTGGGAGAGAGAATTTATGATTCGGTGACTTGGGGATTGCATTAGCATTTTTTGTTACAACAACAGTTGTTTTGAGCAGTTGTGTAGCTTCTTCTCAGAAAAAAAAAGATCCAATACTACATGGAAAATGGACATTCAGTGTGCTATATTGAAACGTCTCATAAATACACATGCACAAATATATACACACACACTGAAAACCTGAACCTTCTAACCGGATTGTAATATGATGGATCTAATCCCTCCTTTTCCATTACACACACACACACACACACACATTCACACATTTCCCCAGCAGACCTGTTCCAGTGTGGGGCCGTGTCCTTGTAGGGGCTCCAAAATGACGTCCATGAGAGGTCTAGGGGCTTTAGTGTGAAGAAACCAGAGAAACCGGAGGACTGAGATGACTGATTTTAACACAAACACTCACAGTCTCCTTATCAAATCTCCTAAATGAAGCAATAAGTGAGATGATTGATGAAAACTCATTAGATATTAGCTGTAAGGGGAATGGTGCCCATTAGCATTACACAATGATGCTCTTGACAATTCTCTCTCTTTCATTATTCCTCTCGCACGCTTTCTTTTTCCTACACATGCACAACAACTCCCACTTCCTTTCTTACAAAGGCACTGTGACATTATAGTTTGTTGTCATCAGTGTTGTTACTGTTAACTAAAACTAAAACTTTTTTCTTTAATTGAAATAAATCTGAAATAAAATAAATATTAGATGAAAATTGAAACTTTAAACAAACAGAAAATGAGAAATGTTGCCTTGGTGACAATATGAAATAAAAAGTACTAGTTTAAGTACTAAAACTCTAAAACTAAGTAAATAAATAGAAATATTAAACATAGGGGGAAAAAAAACTAATTAACAAAAATGGCGCAAGCAGATAACAAAAGTACTGAAAAATACTAAAATGAGAGTAAGAACTGAAATATAAAAAATAAAAATATTAATGAAAATTATTAGGTGGTATATAAATAATACTAAAATAACACTGGTTGTCTTACCGCAGTGAATATTGGATTCATTCATTCATTTAAATTAAGATTCTATAAAGGTTCATACTTTAAAGATGTAAAATGCGTTAAACCTATTATATAATATTATATTTACAATCAGAAATCACAAATGATGAAGTGTAAAAAATTACAACAGTTAAAACAAACGTTACAAACTATTCACATTTACTTGGATATAATCTTTGTAACAACTTCCCTGTGTGACAACAAGCCCCGGTCTCTCCTATACCATGGTGCTAAATGATTAACACATACAAGTTCAATTGCATTTATGTGTTATTTTAAAGAAAATCAATGTGCTACCATGATACACCTCCAAACAACTTTGACATGACCACTGTAAAACGATGGAACATTTTAGCGCTTCTATGCTTTTGCTTTCTGCACATGTGTATGTATCTGGCAGAAATTATGTCACTGATAGGACGTTGCATGTATCACCTTTTATTGCACCATCCCAGAAATAGAGCCACAGGAAAGCGTGCCGCTCCAGGCCACTTCTGATTGAGGTGATGCTGTGTGACTTGTGGTAATTGTCCAGCGCCCCTGCAGTGCCCCTCGCACCAGCCCCAGTGACAGAGCAGCGGAACACGCGCTTCTCATCGTCCAAATGGCTTTTTTTTCTCCTGAGAAAGAAACCACAGACTCTCACACATACAAGGTAATTAGTCACATCTGCACACAGGTGTGCAAGTCTACCCCCTTCCCTCAGCACAACCTGTTCATTTCTTAACATAAAGGTCCACCGTATGATAGCAGCATGTGTCTGGTACAGAGGGGAAAAGCTACACCGCAACAAAACTTCTATAACACTTTCACTTCTTTAACTGTAACCGAAACCCTTGTTATCTGGTGTCTTCTGGCAGAAACTATTAGCCTAGCGGTATTAGCTTCCTATTAGCTTATTGTCCATTGATTGCCCTGGGGCTTGTTCATCTGAGGACCAGCCCTGGGCACTTGCCTGCAACTTGATGCAATAACAAGCTCAGCATGTGGTTCTCCAGAGAAGAGATCATTTTAGGTTTACAAACACTGCCACAGTCTTCCTCACCATATTGTTAATGAAAACTCAACTCAACTGGCATGAAACAATTATACTTGGATGCTAAAACATGTAAACTGGAATGGAATGAAAATTAAAATGTCAATGAAGTGACATGACATGTGGCCAAGTATGGTGACCCATACTCGGAATTAGTGCTCTGCATTTATCCAATCCAAAGTGCACACACACAGCAGTGAACACACACACACACCGTGAACACACACCCGGAGCAGTGGGCAGCCATTTTTTGCTGCGGCGCAGTTGGGGGTTCAGTGCCTTGCTTAAGGTATTGAAGGTGGGAGAGAGTGCTGTACATTCCCTCCCCCCACCTACAATCCCTGCCGGTACGAGACTCTCTAACCATTAGGCCACGACTTCCCCTATAGCTATAGATGTAGACTAGATGTAGCTATAGACATAGAGCTTTAATTTATCAATCCCTCAGGGGAAATTGTGCAAAACATTTCGCAAGAAAGAACACATTACGCCAGTTGAAAAATCAGTGCTGAACACAATTTGTGGTCAGTTCCCTGTCACGCAGGTCATTTATAATTGCTTGTTTGTTCAGGATGCAGCAGACTATCCTGATCTGTACTGTACAGCATCACTGCACCTCTGCAGCCCAGACACCTGAATCAGCTCTTTGATACACCAAACGTCCGCTTGTCTACACTGTGTGCCTGGTTATGAAACTCTTCATCTTTTGATGAATTACTGCTGCTACGATCAATAGAAAGCATACACAGACACCTCTTTGAAATGAAATTAGGTTTACCGCCTGCTTTCCGTAGCCAGTATTAGAGGATTGTTAATTGCGTCTGGTAAATAGTGCAATAGTGCTGACTTTTTATATAGAAAGAATACATATATTTAAAATCACACAGCTTTTTGCTTCACAAGACATTAACTGACAGACTGCGGTGTGGATTATTGTGATGTTTTTATCAACTGTTTGGACTCTCATTCTGATGGCACCCATTCACTGCAGAGGATCCACTGGTGAGCAAACTAAAATCTGTTCCGATGAAGAAGCAAACTCACCTACATCTTGGATGCCCTACTATAAAAAATGAGTGCAATTTTAACTGTAAAATGCTGTAAAAACGTTACGGAAAAAAAGCTGTTAATAGGTTAACAGTAAGTTCCCGTACTATGGACATGGAAAAACGGTAAAAGATCTAACCAGACATTTTTTTTAAACAGATATTCCCATAATTTCAGCAAATTTTCATTTTTGGGTGACCTATTCCTTTAGCAGAACCGAACGTAAACAGCATAACCTAATTAAACCACATTTAAAGTGCTGAATCCAGCTTATATCAAAAGAACAGTATTTTATTTGGTATATAATCACAATAAATAACTACATGTGTTAATGTTTGCCATTTAAACCCTCTGCATGAATTAGCCAAATCCTGGGGGATTATTTGAGGTACAATGTAGCATTAGCTAGCATAGAACATTTTTAGCAAATCCTTTTAGAAAGTCTTATAATACCACATTGTTGTGTTAGTGTGTGCCTATGTTATGCTAATATTACATTACTGGCATCCACTGGTCCCTTTGGAACAATCAGTGCACTAGCGTGAGCAGAAATTATCCTTACTGAGTCAGCGATCCAGACATTATTGTCCCATTTCTGATACTTCCTTTGAAAAAGAAATTTAAGCACGTTTGCAAGTTTGTTCAGTCATATTATTTATGAGCCCCACTGTCTCGGAGGAAAGTAAACCGTACCGCATTGAGAATTTGTTTTTTTATTGTTGCCCTGCACATTTGGTCGGCAGTGCAATGTAAGCAGAGATTTTACGACTGTCCTGCTAATGCACATACAGCAGGCTGTAAAAGAACAGCACATCCTTTTAAAAACAAGCAGATACTAGAAATCTCAGAGTGATTTGCTATGTATAATGTATGGTAATCATTACAATGCAAGAGCAAAGAGATACCTTTTTACTGTTCCCTTTTGCAGTTCTCGTTTTTATTTTCATATGCCATAAATTGATGTTGACACTGAAAGGAACCATACATCTCAAAGAGCTGCTCAACAACACATTAACCATTAATCATACAATCACAATGACACTGAGAACTTCAAAACAGTCGATTTTTATTTATACAAAAAAATGCCTCATGTAAAATGTGATTTTCTTTTAACTTTTTTTTCTTGCATGCCACCCCATAGACAGCAACGCAACTGAAATGTTCCCAGGTCCAGAAACGTAGCAAGGACATCGGTAAAACAGTCCATGTGACATCAGTGGTTCAACTTCAATTTTGCGAAGCTACGAGAATACTTTTTGTGCGCAAAGAAAACTAAAATAACATGATTTATTTAACAATTCTTCTCCCCCAAGTTCCGCCATTTTGGAGAGTACCCAAGAACGTAATTGGCGTTGTTTACGTTAGAGGGGAAAGCGCGCACATGAACGTAATCGGCGTAATCAGCGTTGTTTACACTTAGGGTAAAGCGTGCGTATGTGTTGTGACACTCTCCAAAATGGCGGAAGACAGTAACTCGGGATATGGGAGGGTCAGACAGCTCTCAGATTCCATCAAAAATATCTTAATTTGTGTTCCGAAGATGAACGGAGGTCTTACGGGTTTGGAAAGACATGAGGGTGAGTAATTAATGACATAATTTTCATTTTGGGGTGAACTAACCCTTTGATATCTAGATAATTCATTTATACCATAAACACCCCTAATGCCTTTAAGAATAACAAACAGCACCTATATAACTCCTCCTGAAATACGTGCTTATATATCTGCTCTTAAAAGCTTCAAAGCTACAAGATGGATGCAAATGCATTTCCATTTCACTTCCATTATGTATTTAAAGAATTGTCATTATAAGGTGTTCTAATGCAAAAAAAAAAAAAATTGTTTTTCAGGATCTAATTATTTGATAGTCCATGTCTTAAAGCACTTAATGGGAACACGTGGACTTGTGAGGTTTTATCTGTGTTTGAATGGTGAACTTGTAGTACCTTTCTTGGTTATGTGGGCGATGAAGAAGACATGTTGTCTGGAGGTTGTATCCTGACTTGCATTATTAATTGCTTATTTTCACAGGCAACCTGATGTTGACACTCCTACACTCTTAAAAATAAAGGTGCTTCAAAAGGTTCTTCACAGCGATGCCATAGAAGAACCATTTTTGGTTCCACAAAGAACCATTCAGTCAAAGGTTCTTTAAAGAACCATCTCTTTCTTACCTTTTTGTAATCTGAAGAACCTTTTTTCACAACAAAGAACCTTTTGTGAAACAGAAAGGTTCTTCAGATGTTAAAGGTTCTTTATGGAACCATTTAGACAAAAAGGTTCTTCTATGGCATCGTGAAGCACCTTTATTTTTAAGAGTGTACACCGTCTGGGACCCTGAAATTACATTCATGCCTATTTAAATATGAAACGTCAAGAGGTATCATACCAGGTCTGACGTCATTTTTATACAAAAAAAAAAAAAAAGAGATTCTCATGTATATGAAACGTCAAGAGGTATCATACCAGGTCTGACGTCATTTTTATACAAAAAAAAAAAAAGAGAGATTCTCATGTTCTCATGTGGTACTAATGTGCCACAACAGGCCAAAATCAGTAAGACTATCAGTAAACAACAACTTTAGTCTTGAAATATAGTGGCATGCATGTGTCATATGGGCTACTGCTCTTTTTTTGGAGCTTGACAGCCTTTGGTCACCATTCACTTACACTGAAAGAGCAAAATAACATCCTACTTAACATCTCCTATTGTGCTCGATGGAAGCAAGAAAATCATAGTTTTGGAACGTAATGAGGGTGAATAAATGAATTTAAGAACTTTCATTTTTGGGTGAACAGTCCATCATTTCATGGAAAGCTTTTATTTGCAAAATAAGATCCCTTATTTACATTTCTGAGAATTTTCTACAGAAAAGCGACCTCAATAGCATAAAAAACTTGCGCTCTGCTATCATCTTTGTATTGGCCAAATAAAAGACATTCTTATTTGAAAAATTTTAATATACTGTATGAATCAAGAGAACTGAATGAAAATAATAAATAGAGTGAAAACTGAGCTGACAGCCATGTAATGCTATTTTCAGAACTCAGGCCTGCCTTTTAATCTTCAGCCAGCCAGGCCAAGACGAACGTACAAAAGATTCATAAGAGGAACATTGTGGAACTCCACAAACAATCGCTCTGTTTGAAGGCTGAACCTGAAGAATGACCCCCCTTCTGTGAGTCTGTGGTCTGACTCCCCTCCGATTCCTCTAAATCCAGCCTACGGAGGAGAAACAAAAAGAAACTTTAATGAAGGAAGAGGAATTTAGAATCCGTGGAAGATAAGCATCTCGCTGAAAGGGAGAAATGGAAAGGATGAGGATCATGATGCCAGAGAGGGAGACAGAATTCAACACAGTGTTCTCTGTATAGCGAGAAAATTGTAGGAATCGTGAAAAAAATATGAAAGATGACTGTGATCACAGCTGACGCTAGGTTCTATAGAGCGGCACCGAAAGTGCAAGAAAAAAGTGTGAGACACACAGCGAAAGGGCCAAATCAGACATGCTCACTAACAAGGCTGGGGGTTTGAGGAGCTCTGGATGTCTCAAAGGAGGAAGAGGAGAACGGGAGACAAACTCGCCCCCCTCATGGTGCGACATCACACGGTAGTTTTTTCCCCCCTCCAGGTCTGGAAGCAGAGATGCAGGAACCCAAATGTGGGGATTGAGGGAGGTGTGCGTTCTGAGATCTTAACAAGCAGGAGGTCTTCATTTAAACTCTCAACCCCTTCCCTTCACACTACATTACTGTTCATATGGGTGAGAGAGATAATAAGACTCCGTAGTAATCCATAATCCGACTGAGACCTCAGCGAAAGTGGAGGAAGGTGTAGTCAGACCCGGGCAGAGAGGTACTGCAGTCATTTCAGAGAAATAATTTTAATTTACATTCATATTCATGTTCTTTGCAAACTCTTAGCATCACATACTAGGTCAATTAACCCTTTACTGTTACTAATTAAGTAGGACATTCTTACAGGAAAAATTATATACAAAAGAAGTAAATGAAATAACAGATTTCATTTTGACCTTTAGTGAAAAATCTCAACAAAGTTAGAATATTATGTAGTTCAAAAAAAAAAAAAAAAAAAAGAGTTCAAAAGACCCAAACCAAACCAGTTTGCTAGAAAAGCTATCCATTATTAGACTGAAAAGTGTAATATTCATATTCTCTACAAATTTTATAAATGTACATTTAAAAAAAACAATAAAACCTGATACACATTTGGTAAATTATATGTAATTTAATTGATTATATTAATTGATTTTATATATTAGTATTATTATTATTATATTATTATTTAATTTAATACATGAAGTGTGAATGTGTATATAAACTTTTAAAACAATTAAAAGTCAAGCGAAAAAAATACATACACACACACACTACCAAACTATTTTCTGCTGTGCAAGCTTATAGGAGAACCGTCAAAAATCCTATCATGTTTTATTCACAACACATGCAGAGAAAAAGCCAAAAAAATAATAAAATCCAAAAGTACTTTCTGCATCACACGCAATTATTATTCCAGCGTGGGTAATGTACCGTCATACAGTGAATGTGTGCTGTGCATTTGGAGATTAACAGACACTCGAGCTATACGTGCTGCCCATCTATTTGTGCCCTGTGTGTTTGTGAGCCAGCACCCTGTAAGTTATTCATGATTTTGGGGATTTTCTAGGGCAAATACATTCCAAAGCCCTTGAACAGAAAAACTGAGAGCTGAAAAAGAAACCGGCTGTTCTGAACGTGGGATATGAGGAGGAAAAAAATGACATTTGGAGACAAAGTGAAGAATGAGTTAATGTATTTGGATGTGAAAAGGCGATGAAAAGCAAATCAAACAATATGGAGAAAAGAAAGAGAGAGAGAGGCTGGGGGAAGCGGCAGAGCGATAGTATGGATGATAGGAGGGGGGCTAGATACAGAGAAAGAGAGAGAGATGGAGAAAGCGAGGGAGGGAGGAATTTCCCTCAGGGGCGACGCGTTTGTGCTCTTTCTCTCTCTCTCTGTTGTTCATTCACTCATACATACACTCCATCCACACACAGCATGTAGACACTTTCGAATTCATTCACCTCCCTCGCTCACACACTCAGTTTATTTTTACAACCTCCTTTCCTGCCTAGATAGTCTGGAGAAGCAGCTACGCCACCTCAACTTTAAAACCGCCGTCACAGAAAACAGGAGAGAGAAGAGACAGCAAGAACAGAATAAAACAAAAAAAGAGGTTTGAAATTCACTGAAGTGCTCAGAAGGATGGAATAGAGAAGCATGAAAGTCCAAAAACATCCGGGCGAAACACACTTTATGAGAGGAACTGACTGAAGGAGACAAAGCTCAGGTAAGCTCTTGTCCTGTTCTAGCACTGCTTTCATTCTCAGTGTCGTTGACCGGAGTATTTGGTCAGAGAAACTCTTGAATTTTAACCAGAACTTTGAACTGTGCTTAACATTGTCTCAGGAGTACGGTTGCCTACAGCATGTGAGATTTAAAAAGTGAATCCACTTCTCTAGTCAATCATAGCACTCTTTTAAAAACAAAGGCTCTGAAAGGAGGATTTTTGCAGCAATGCCATAAAAGAAAGAACCTTTCAATGAACAGTTCTTAAAATAATCATTGGTTTTCTTAGAACATTAAAAAAAATCTAAAGAACCTTTTTTTGACTACAAAAAACCTTGGTCCCATGGATGTTAAAGGTTCTTCTTGGAACCATAGATGACAATAAAGAACCTTCACAGAGGCATAGAAACTGTCTTCCTACAGACCTGACATGATAAAGAGATGTTAGCGATTGTTCTTAGAAGAGGTACTATAACTTTAGAGACCGATGTAGGATTTCCTGAAAACCAGGTATCACTAAGATCTGACCTTTATTCTTTTGGATTTTTATAATACAAAATTTAGCAAAAATGATATTAGCTGGTAATTTCTCAATTTTTTCATGATTTTATTCATTTTCTAGACGATTTATGAAGGTCTTTTTTATTGTTATATACTGTATATACCCACAAGTGTGTTTATTTTGTCTCTCACCAATGTAGCAAGTAAATGCTTGTAAAATAATTTTAACTAATGTCTACGGCTGCAAATCACCTGGTAAAGTGAAATTAGATGTTATATACACAACAACTTGGTTCTCCAAAGAAACGTTTAGTGAAAAGTTCTTAAAAAGAAAGATTTTCTCTCCTAGCGTCAAGAATATTGTAATAATCGTATTACTTTATTCCCCACTGTAAGAAACCTTTTGGGCAAATGAAAGGTTTAATTGATGTTAAAGATTCTTCAGTAAACCATAGATTACAATAAAGAACCTTTATTTTTAAGAGTGAACAGTAACTACTGTGGATATGAATACAAAGTCAGAAGATTCATCAATCCATTCAATGCAATGACACTGTTTAATTAAGTAATAAACATTTGGATTATATTTCAAGTTTTGTTCTATGAAAAAACAAGCCCGATGTTGACATTCTCTGTCATGTGTATGTTTGTGTATGTGAGTCAGTGGTTTCTAGAAGGTTGTGGGGCCATGGGAGTCACAGAAGGATGAATGGATGAGTGAGCTAATAGGGCTAATATGTTATGTACTTCTCACATGATACAAAATTTATTGTATCAAATCAGAAATGCAGCATGTGACTTGGTACGCCACCAAATTCAGATCTGCTGTGTAATGAAAAGGGGAAATCTGGCAGACATTAAAAATGCAATGATAAAACTCTCCCAGTTTTTATAGTACACGCCAGTATGGTGAAATGTACTTCACTAAATCCCATCCCTAACCATAGCCTATCACTAAAATCAGATGGATATTATGAATGTTGATATGCATGTTGTTCAAGCCTAAGGTCTACCCCAAACCTTAAAATCTGATTGGTCGAAAATAATGTTGTGCCCAGACCAAGGATGTTTGATCCAAAAACATGTCCTACTTGGTGAAATCACAGTAAGCAGCTTTCCTTTACATAAACATATTTGATTTCTAAGGTCTACCCCAAACCTTAAAATCTGATTGGTCGAAAATAATGTTGTGCCCAGACCAAGGATGTTGATCCAAAAACATGTCCTACTTGGTGAAATCACAGTAAGCTGCTTTCCTTTACATAAACATATTTGATTAAGATGCTCAGTGCAAGATGTTGACAATGGAAAGGAGGAAAAATACAGCTGGATCTGGATTAGATGAATGTCTGTCACCTCTGAGCTAGCATGACTTCATGGGGGCATAAAATGTTGGAGCATTAGTGATAGAGGAAGACGTGAATAATACATATCATATTTTATGAGCGCAGAACTGCTCTACTAAGTGCAATGAACCATACATAAAAAAGCAGAGAGAGACGAGACGAAAAGAGTCGCCTATATGCTGTATGTCTGTTTAAAAGTTTCGTTAAGAACAAGATTAAACAGGTTCACTCCAAAGCATTACATCAGCACGATTACCTGAAACAAAAGACTCAGACGTGGGTGGTCTGCTTTCATCCTAACATGCACATCTAGAATATGGAACAGAAGTTTAACACTGTATCGTTAGACAAAAAATATATTAAATATGGCTGAATGAGATTAGTGTTAATAACTAGTCAGTATGTAATCAAAATGCTTATAGCATTTCAAATTCAAATGCATTCAAAACAGAGATTAATATTTTATAAGCACATTGCACGGGCAATAGAGGACAACATCATCTGAACATCTGTTTGATGCAGAAAAGAAATAAAAAGCAGAATAAGCCACAAAAGAATTTAATTACCAAATGGACCCAGTCAACGCCATATTTTATTTTAAACGAGCCTGTGAGACATAAAAATACAGGCCACTGAATAACTTGAACTATCTTAATGTCCTGTGTTGTGTCTAATTTTACTTTAAACAATTCAGCAAACACCTATTCTATTCTTGCAGCCTACAGTTTTGCATTTGTACTTTAATCTAGATTTATAATACTTTTATGCATATTTTGTTATATAGACACACATAAACACGTACACAAACACTCTCTCTCTCTCTCTCTATATATATATATATATATACACGTATCTACCTCTCTCTCTCTCTATATATATAAAGTATACTACTATATATACAGGTCTTTGTAATTGTAAGAACTTCTCTGTGGAAGTTAAAAGATAAAAAAGATACTCTATACAGTAAGCTGACACATAGTGTTCATGGATAACTAAATGACTGTGGTGGGTCATTTATCTCTCAATGACTCACCTATCCAGACATTAGGCTATCGTAACTCACACAGAAACCATGTAGTACACCAAAACAAACACACACCCACACACTAGGACTAGAACTACAATATATAACTGAAAGGGCCAAGTCCAAACTGGACAGCTTGGAAACCCCATTGATTGACAGATGGTCAAATCTGCTGTGGGGTTCCATATTCAAACAGAAAGATGGACACCATGCACATGTTTATATCAGTCAACTCGTACTAAAACTGCAGTTTTTAAATACACTGAACACTAGATTATTTAGCATGGAACATGACCAGAAAGTGACATGTCTCTATTATATCACCTGACTTGACTGTGAGAACCTGTTGCAAGTCTGCCTAGCATTTTTGTCTTCTATATTTTCTTACCCAACTTTAAGCACTTGTTTGCAGTTGTGACCTGCTGCATTTAATGTCCCTGCTTTACTCGTCTTATGGTAAAGTGAGCGGATAAGTGTGAAGGTTACACTGTAGCGCAGAGGTCATTATGTACGTCACAGGGGACTGTACTCTAGACAAAACCACTCTGTTCTCAGGGAAAAAATCCCTATAAAGTCATAAAAACAAACCAGTTGATCCTTATATTATTAGATTGGCGTATCCTTGGATAAGCAGACAGGGATTTGTGTGTGTCTGACTGTTTATATGCATGTGACTGTGTGTGCTTGTGAATAGGGGAGTCTTTTCAGTTTGTTTCTTGGGTCATTAGTGTTGACAGTTTTAGTCCATAAAGATGACAGGCTACTGCTCTTCTGCTAAAAAAGTGATATTATTATTATTAATATTATCAGGCAACCCAAACCTGTTTCTTGATTTGAAACAATATCACATTAGAACATGCAGAAACTAATAAATAAATTTTTCTTTTAATTTTTAATTTATATATTTATTAATGGTCTGGTTTCTACAACATTCACTTTGGAGCAAAAATCTGGCTTTAAACTTGAAAGAAATAAAGGTTTGACATTTATCGTGATAATTATCGATATCGACTGATATGAAAAAAATTATCGTTTTGGCCATATCGCCCAGTCCTACTTGGAACTATAAACCCCCTGCTCATTTTCAGTTAATGTAACAAAATTGATTCAAGTAGTCCCTCCACAAACAGAATAATATGGTATAGCTCATATAATACAGTCTTGGAAAACTTAATAAATATTTGAGTTCATACTGAAATCTCTTTCATATTGAAATCGTAATTGTTGAGATCTCTTTTAAAACTCTAGAGGAGACACATGCGATGTTATGAGTCTTTTGTCTGGGGTAAAATCCAAGCAGCAGACTTAAGCAAAGTCTTCATTCGCATTCCATTTAATCTCATCGCTCTCTAGAAGAAATAACTAAGACATCTCATTTCTTTCCTACGGGACAAAAGCATTGCAAAACATACATGTATCTGGAAAAGCACAGCAAATTCAACTGCATGTTCGAGCGCACCTTGGTGTATCCTGATACAGAATTATGCATTAGATCATCCCTACTCACCACAGTATAGTGGAGGTCTCTACTCCCCTTCATATGTATGAAAAACCAACACACTGCAAAACAAGAAAAATAACAGCATCTTCTGCATCCCAAATGTCCCACAATGTATAGAACTGCCTGGCATTACACAGCAGGGCCTGACGGGACCGCTTTCTTGTCCACGCACTGGTTTCTCCAGCCAGTCCCGCTGGCTCTGCGCTCCAAACGTCCGTCACACTCACCAGCGCATCCCGTCTCGCCTGCAGGCAGGCAAAGTTTCAGCCTCTGTCCGGGCTTGTGAAGAAGCGCATACTGCTGAAAGCGCACTGACACACACGCTGCCTCGTCCACACACACACACACACACACACACACACACACACACAACATGCCACTGTTCCCTCACAATATAGAAGAACAAAAACACAGGCAGCGATGCAGAAAAATCCCCCCATGCACAACACATCCATTCACTGAATGCATATCCATAAGCGAAGGATACAGCTGTGAGCTCAAGGCCCTTTCAGCATGTGAGCATTTAAAGAATTACAAAGAAGATGTTTTTCACTGTTCTTTAAATGTGAGGGGATTTGAGGATGAATCAAAAGCAACAACCTGGCATGGAAACGCGAGCACGAGGCGAGACAAAGAGCAGAACCAAAGACATTACTTCTGAGATTTCAGCGCGGCTGAAAGACGGCAAGCTCGCACGCAGACGCACAACCACCTGCTCTGAGACTGACAGTTCCATTCATCTGGCCTCTAAACAACTTTTTCCTTTCCAGGGATTAATTGCCAGTTGCAAAGACAAATCTGGAAAAACACTTTTTTGGCTTTTTTTCCCTATCTGTCTGTCCATTATGGGATTCGCCAGACAAGTGGATTAAAACTAACGAGAGTGTGAGAATCACCCCTAGCTGTAGACTGTAGTGATGCCTCACAGCCAACATGATGCTGCTGGCTAATACATTTCATACCTACTGTAACACGAAAGAATTCACTGTTATTTCTGAAATGATTAGTTCCACCAAACATTCTGTCATTTACTTACCCTAAAACTGTCTTTTTACTTGGAACTGAAAAAAAACATTGTCCCAGGTGATCTGTTGTATACAAGGAAAGGGTGATGAAAAAAAGAAAAAGAATCACAAAAATAGTCTATACGACTTGCGTGCTATATATTTAAAGGGATAATTCACCCAAAATACATTCTGTCATCATGTTACTCACCATCATGTCATTCCAAACCTGTATCACTTAGTTTTTTCTGTGGAACAAAAAGGAAAAAGAATTTGAGAAATGCTTTTTGTCCTTACAATAGAAATCAATGGTTACCAAAATTCTTTGAACTTTCTTCTTGCGTGTTCTGCAGAAGAAAGTAAGTCAAAGTTAGTTCACTTTTGGAATGACATTAGGGTGAGTAAATGATGACAGAATTGTAATTTTTGAGTGAACTAGTCATACTGTAAGTCTTTTTTCACTTTTATAAGAATTAGCATATTGCATTATCTGCAGTCAGGAGAAGTTCCACATCTTTCTCTCATTCAGCTCTAGCTTAAACTTTCTAGGTCAAGCCCTTTAACTGTGAGCACATTCTAATAAAACTTGAAGTAAATGGTATAGTTGATGACATGCTCAAACTGAAATTAAATGACAAGAAAATTTTGTGTTATTGCATATTTTAGTAGCATGTGTACACTACCATTCAGAAGTTTGGGTTTTGTTTTTGAAAGAAATTAATATTTCTCTTCGGCAAGGATGCATTCAATTCATTAAAAGTGACAGTGAAAAACATCCACATTGTTATAAATTATTTATATTTCAAATAAATGTTTTTAACAGGAACAAATAAATAAATAAAAAAGTACCACAGTTTCCACAAAAGTATTAAGCAGAAAAATAGTTTTCAACATTGATATTAGTAAGAAAAAAAAAGGTTTCTGTAATATCATGTGACACTGAAGTAATGGCTGCTAAAAAATTCAGCGATGCATCACGGGAATAAATTAAATGTTTAAATATACTAAAAAAGAACAGTTATTTAAACTGTAATAATATTTCACAATATTACTGTTTTTACTGTATTTTTGATCAAATAAGCGCAGCCTCCTTTCAAAAACTTTAAAAACCCCAAACTTTTGATCGGCATTAGTGCATAGCCTACAGCACAGAACACGGTGGTATGTTGTTGATTTCATCTCATTTCCTCTATCCCTTTTCGTTTATTGATTTTCTTTCACTATACAACATGAAATCATACTAAATGTGTCATTTCAGCCCTCATGCCTGCCGTGCCCCTGCAGTAGCTGTCAGGTCCACATGCTCAATTGGTTAGTTGTATTGAGCAGAACCGTCTAACCTCCATCTGTCCACCCACCCCTACAGAGAGACAGATTACCGCTGACGTGACCACTGACTCTCAGTGTTTACCCCTTCCCTCCAAATCTGCCATATTGATATTGCCCACACACACAGAGACAGGAAATAGATGTATTCTTTCCCCTGTAGTGAAAGGCAAACACAAGTCACTTGACATGAACTACTAACCCGATCTCTTGCCCCATGTGGCATAGTCCATATTGCTAATCACTGAATGATTGGCTTGTCATACCGAATTGGAAAATTACAGTTTGATAGCTCAAAGGCTGTTGGCTCACAGCAATGATTTTGCTAATATATTTGAAATGTATAATGATAATACAAAATTCAGTCAACAGCCTTTGAGCTATCAAAATCACACGGCAGAGAGAGAAAAGGAGAGAGAAAGAACAAACATTTACTGGCTACATGAGTTCTCGTAATCATATGTGATTATATTGCTAACCCAGAAAGGTTATTCGCCTCTGGAATTTTTAGAACTGCATTTTTTCTGAGTGTGGTTTTAGAATGAAAGTTGCTAACAAGTTGCTACTAAAGCTAAGATCCATCAAGCACAATCTAGCACAGTGCTGTTTGTAGTACTTATGTTGCAACTCTTTTAGAAAGATTTAAAAGCACACAACAGCTTCAAAATGTATATTAAAGGGATAGTTCACCCAAAAACTTGTGAAAAATTTTTTTGTCAAAACTTTGATGTTTATCTGCTTACCCCCAGGGCAGCCAAGATGTAGGTGACTTTGTTTCTTCAGTAGAACACAAACAAAGATTTTTAACCCAAACCGTTGCAGTCTGTCAGTCATATAATGGCAGTCAATGGGCACAGAGTATTTTTTTGTTGTTTGTTTCCGCTGTTCGATCGCGCCGGCGCCTCACGCACACACATACAGCATTGCAAACGTTGTAGCCTGTTCATTATCAGAATAAAATACAGTCAACCAAACATATAGATACACTGGTTAATTTAAATAGTGCGTAGCCTACTGCGTAGTACAATCCGTGTCGATCAGCCTGAGCTCGGGCCAAACACACATTTGCTCATGTGACGAGGATGTTTTTTAAGTGCGTTAATTAAGCTTGGATTACATAAAGCATTCAAATACATCGCAAATATGGACACATTTAATTGGATTAATGCCGAATGAGAGAGGTAGGCTGCGCGAGAACGCCGTTTGCTTTCAGTTTCGCATTGAATTAGCCTAATTCATTTTGGCTTGTTTAGCAATTTATATTTTTCATTCTTGTTTTCTTCTGAAACCGTTCAAAATAGCCTATAGGCTAGGTATTGTGTTTATTGTTTGTACATGATAATATTTCGCTTTATTTACCAGTGTTATTTATGAATGTAATAATGCGATTTGTGCTTATATTTTTTAACCTAAACTACAACGTAACATTAATGTAGACCTACATACCGGTATCTAAATATGATTTCATATATTTTATGCTATATAGACCTACCACATTACACTCCACTGAATGTAGTATGAACAGCAATAAACTACATTTTGGCATTTTACAATACTTATGTGGATATTTTGGATGAAAGTAACTCAAAAGTAACTCAAAAGTAGTGTAATGCATTACAATTCAGAGACAGTAATATTGTAATATTGACTGCCATTATATGACTGACAGACTGCAACGGTTTGAGTTAAAAATCTTCGTTTGTGTTCTACTGAAGAAACAAAGTCACCTACATCTTGGATGCCCTGGGGGTAAGCAGATAAACATAAAATTTTCATTTTTGGGTGAACTATCCCTTTAACTCAGGAAATTCTGTCTCTTCACTAATGTTTACCACAGAAATTACTAGAAAACTGCTAGCTCTCTTCATGGCTTTTCGTGTGATAATATTGTTAGAAATCATTCTATTGGATATTCAGAAGAGCATTTTTGTGTGCTTTTAAGATGCACATTGCTAACGTTAGTTAGGACTACAACGATTTGTCAAGTACATGACTTTCACACTGCTGTGTGAAAGTTTGGGGCTGGCAATTTTTTTTTAATGCTCATGCAAAACATCTTGTGCTCACCAATTTGATCAAAAATACAGTAAACGTGTAATGTTGCTACGATTTAATATAACTGCTTTGCATTTTCATAAATTTAAAAATTTTATTTTGTCATGTGATTGCAAAGCTGTTCAGCAGCCGTTAGTATTCTGTCACATGATTCTTCAGAAATCATTCTAATATGCTCATTTCGTGTTCATAAAACCTTTCTTATTATTATCAATATTAAAACAGTTGTGCTGCTGAATAATTTTAAACTGTGGTACATTAGTCATAGAATTGCCCTGATGAACAGAAAGTTCAAAATAACAGCATTTATTTGAAAAAAAAAAAAAAAACTGAAT
>NW_015633174.1:80714-88587 GCF_001515625.1 Sinocyclocheilus rhinocerous | reverse complement strand
TCATATTCAACCCAATGATGCCCCCCCCCCCATACACACACTCCTCATTATCAATGCGAGGAACATGCAGACTGGGGGGGGGCTGTAGAGTTTGTGATTTGATTGACCCAGATCTTCAAGTGCAAATGAGAGCGTGAATGAGGGAGAGGAGGGAGGGATGGAGAGAGATGGAAGTGAGGAAGAGTGAGAAACTGGTGGGGTGCGGGGAGGTACATGAAGAGACTAATTTGAGGCTTAGCGGGGTGTCCGTGTGCTAAAAACTGAGCAGATTTACTGAAGGTCAGTGTCTTTTGGACAGACTGAATGAGATCTTTCAGAAGCATCCAAAGGGACAATTTCTGCACATTTTTTCCCTGTTTCTTTCAGTCCAGCGACAGAGACAATCGCATCCTCTCAGACGCTGTTTAATCCTCTCATTCTTTCTCCATTTGCATTCACTTAAGAGGAAGAGGAGGAAATCTTGGCAAAATCTTCAAAGTCGTTTGGCTTTTCCCTGTAGGACTGGTGAATCTTTGCACGTGTATGTGTGTGAGAGACAAATAAGCTGCTGAAACACCTGAGACAAATTTTCTCATGTTTACAATACACAGCCACATGCTTTGCACACATCTTCTGAAAAGTTTGTGTTTTTACCAAACGCCTAAAAAATAATACTGCTAAAACTGAGATCTGATTTAGGAACTTTTTGTAAACTAATTAAAAAGGGATGTTTCCCAGGGTTTTTTTTCCTGAGAAAAAAAACTCAGAAATTTAAAAGTGCTACTTTGAAGACAGCGCTACACAAAAAACATAGGCGGAGGGTGGACCAACTCCAGGGTACGGCTAAAAGCAGCCAAATCTATTGACTACAAACATCATAAACCCGTCTTTTTAGGCAAGAACTAGACATGGGTGTCATGTAGGCTAATAAAATATGTTTAATGGGACTGAATTTGTATTTAACGTGATTACAATTTAATAAAAAACATTAGAAATTTGTAATTATAAAACGTTTCCTTTCCAAGTTTATTCAAACATCGAATAAATTATTATACAGAAAGTGACATATCACTAACTTTGATCTATCATGAGTTTAAGCACTCTCAAAAAAACAAAACTATCGTTATAATCACTTAAGCTGTCTACACTGTGAAATGAATCTCTTACTTACATTGTACATACATCTGCGCGTCCGGAATCCAGTCAGCGAACGCGCGCGCACTCAAAACTGATGAGTTTCAGCCAAGCCTTCCCCAGCCTTACACACGCTCCGCCTATACGTGACAAAAAAAAAAAAAAATGAAACCATCTGCACCGGCAAATGTCCTCTGTTTCTGTCAACACAAAGCTATGAAGATCTGTAAGTTACTTTACCATACGAAAACTCTTTTTTTGTAAATTGTAAATAGATTAACATTACACTGTATAAAATTTTACTGTAAAATACTGTCATCTTTATGGTTTTTGCAAGTAAAAACTATCAATTACCATATAATTGCTGGTGAAGAATAGTAAAAGGACATTCCAATAAGTCCTTGCATTATCAGTCATGTACATTTGGTATTTTTTCATATTCTATTCTATTCTAATGTCATATGTGTTACCTTGATGGTGTTTTGTCTGTGTGTGTGTGTATGACACTTTGCACCATCTACACTAGTCAACATTTGAAGTGGATTGGCTTTTCCCAATGAAAATGAAAACTTTCACCAAAATTGTCCTAAAACCTAAAAGTGACAACTTGATGAACTTTTTTGAGTCACTTCAAATGTTGACTACTGTATATACCGTACAACTACTGGTCTTCTATTGTACCACCTTTATTATCATTATCAGTAGATTTTTTTAAGGTAAAAAGCTAATTTTTGGTAGTTCAAGTAGGCTAGATTGATATATTAACACTATAATGAAATATACGGTTCTAAGTTATAAAATATACAGGGATCAGTATGCCATCTCATGATACCTGAAACACTGTATCAGTTTTTTTAATATAATTGCAAATTTTTGGCAACCATATCTGCTGTAAATTTAACAGGATATTTTTTTACAGGAAGGAGGTGAAGCAAAATGTTTCATTTAATAACTGAATATACACTACAATTATTTAGACCGTCAAACTGGCAATCAGATCTATTTCAGTTTTATTATTAACTAATATAGGCCTATAGAGCTATAGGAGTATGGTATGATAATAAATCTTTTTATGAAAATTTATTTTCATCCCCTACATGCTTCAATCCTTCAAAGCTCTCACTGTAGAGGAAAAAAGCCTTTGGAGGGCATAGAACACAACACACCTTTAGTTTTCTTGCTTACAACAACAAAAAAATTAATTATTTTCTAAGATACACCAAAGAAAGGTGACTATATGCATTGGACATGTTTGATGCTACTGAGCTTTGAACAATCCAGTCAGATCGGGAACTGAGATAAAATGCTAATACGTGACAGAGAGTCCTTAGATCTCATTCCCCGCAGGTCCTCTTTTTGTGTTTTACTAGAGGCCAACACTCTTGTAGTGCATGCATGTATTTATATACGCATCTGCGTGAGTGTGTGCGCTTGTCTTGTGATTGTGTTCATGAGTGAGTCTGCTGGGCGCGTACGGCTGCGTGCAGGATTATTGCGCGCTGGAAACAGAAGCGAGACTAAGTTTGCACTAAGCTGAGGAGCCTAAATGCAAAAATGTGTAAGAAAATCCGCAGAGGTTTGTGTCTGTGTGTGTGCATCACTGGGCTTTCTTTTGGTGTGCAATGGCATTCAGGAAAGAGGATTATACTGCACAGTGTGAGGTGACAGTGGAGGATGTGTATATTAGAGATGCGTTTTTTTGTTCTCAGCTACAGAATTTGTGTGTGAGAGAGAGAGAGAAAGAAGGAGACTAGCTTTGTTTGCCTGAGAGTAAACGAACTGAAAGTCTGTCTCAATCAGTAGGTCTGTGAGTCTCTGATAAAGATGAAACACACACTATAGATCCCTATAAGACGATTTGTGTGTCTATCAGGAGTTGTTTGCCAACATAGTCTCAAGACAATTTGCAAGTATTTTACGATTTGATGAGCTGGTTGCAAATTCATATGAATCTGTATAATCTCATTTGTACATTTTTGTACTGCTCAAGCCCCCCTGATGGTTAAGTTTAGGGATGGACCTTCACAATGAAGTTTAACAACAAATCATTCATTTTCGTCAGATTGTACGAATTGATAAGAAATGGCCAACTCATGCAATACTTATGTATTCTCATGAGATGTAGAATGAAGATCACTCCTTGTTTTCTCCTTTGAGGCAAGGGAGTCAGCGATCATAAAACACAAGAGGAAGCAGTGCCTCCAAGTCACCATGGTTATCATGTTTATCTGATAAAGCCCCTATCATGATCACAAATAGTCCACATATCCTGAATGTCAAACTAGTGAAAACAGAACAAACAACTCACTCATCACTTTCACATCATTATTACCCATCAACCTTCTGTCACATCTAAATAAAAAAACATGATGGTCCGTAAGTGGTGCCATTTTAACCATTTTACAGTTTGTGATGTATTTATGTTTTTATTTAACACTTGTAAATCTAGCAAATTTCTCTTTCAATTTACTTTAAAGGGTGTACTATCATGGGGTCAGTATTTAGCAAGGATGCACTAAATGGATCAAAAGTAACAGTAAAGCTATTTTGTTACAGTGTTACAAAAGATTTCTATTTCAAATACTGTAAATGCTGTTCTTTTGAATCAAAGACAGTATCACGGTACCCAAGTTTTCCACAAAAAATATTAAGCAGCACTGTTTTCAACATTGAGAATAAATACTAAAAAAAATGTTTTGTCTTGAGCATTACCATATTAGAATGATTTCTGAAGGATCATGTGACACTGAAGACTGGAGTAATGACTGTTGAAAAATTCAGCTTTGCCAGCAGAGGAATAAATTACATTTTAAAATATATCAAAATACAAAACAGTTATTTGAATTTGTAATAATATTTCACAATATTACTATTCTTACCGTACTGTTGATCGAAATAAATGCAGCCTTGGTGAGCATTAGAAGTTTCTTTGAAAAAGAATGTGACCATTTTGCCGGTCACCTAGAACAAACAAAAACTAATAGCACATATTACACAGACTCAAAACAGACACACTGCTTTCTGCTCTGTTTCTGAAAAACACCAATACCCCATGGCTCACTGTTCATGCATACAGCACAATCCAGAAAATAGCACTATAAAGACAGCAATACTGAAAATCTCCTGATAAATGTATTCTTTTCTTATGTTATGTGACTACATTTGTCACCACCGACAGACAACATAACCCGAGGAACAGGAGCAGCACATTCTGAGGATTAAAGCTGTGAGATGAGGGAATAAAGTGGGAGACATTAGACAGACACTCAGGCTCATAATGGTAGAGTTGATGATGCTTAGCAGTAATGATGACGCTGACGCTGAAGCAGGAGTGGCAAGACCACAGGGCTCGACACTTACTCCCAACTGTGTAATTATACAATGTACAGAGCAACACCGCAGCTCGTTTACAAAGGCTGACTGCTCAAAACTAGATGAGGAGCAAATTAATAACCCGTGACTCCGGCAGCAGCGGGGTACAATAACATCACAACTGCGAGGTGACTAAACATAGTTGAATCATTTTAAAGGAGATAGAGGTCATAAATGATGTGGCCAACTGTCCTGATCAGCCACTTGCATCCGTTATCATATCCTTTAGTTATTTTCACTTTCTTTCAAGGATGAAAATTCGATGTTGTTCCAAACATGCGTGGCTTTCTTTTTTTCCACTGAACGCAAAAGGAGTTTGCCTGAAGTTCATAACTTCCATACAATGAAAGTGGACCAGAGGTTGTCAAACTCCAAAAGGACAAAGAAGCAACATAAAAGGATCATAAAAATAGTCTATATAATTTGCACACTTCATTCCAAGTATTTTGAAGCCATTTGATAAGTTTGTGTGAGGAAGGAATTTAGGTAAAAAAAAAAAATCATGCATGACAGCCGTGGTCACTTTCATTGTATGGAAAAGAGCAGCCTGGATGTTCTGCTACAAACAGCCCAAATTAATAACCCGTGACTCCGGCAGCAGCGGGGTACAATAACATCACAACTGCGAGGTGACTAAACATAGTTGAATCATTTTAAAGGAGATAGAGGTCAGAAATGATGTGGCCAACTGTCCTGATCAGCCACTTGCATCCGTTATCATATCCTTTAGTTATTTTCACTTTCTTTCAAGGATGAAAATTCGATGTTGTTCCAAACATGCATGGCTTTCTTTTTTTCCACTGAACGCAAAAGGAGTTTGCCTGAAGTTCATAACTTCCATACAATGAAAGTGGACCAGAGGTTGTCAAACTCCAAAAGGACAAAGAAGCAACATAAAAGGATCATAAAAATAGTCTATATAATTTGCACACTTCATTCCAAGTATTTTGAAGCCATTTGATAAGTTTGTGTGAGGAAGACAGTGAAATTTAGGTAAAAAAAAAAAAATCATGCATGACAGCCGTGGTCACTTTCATTGTATGGAAAAGAGCAGCCTGGATGTTCTGCTACAAACAGCCACTTTTTAAACACAATTGTGATTAATTTTCTATTTTTTATTCTAAGAATTTTTTTAAGAGTTTTGAAGATTATAACTATTATATTTTTTTGTGGAACCTGCACTAAAAAGACAAATATGTAACCATTGCATCAGTTTTTGTAGCTGTGATGACAAACAACTGCATATCTTTGTTTTCAACCTGAAGAATAAAACTCTGTAAAAAGCCTAATGAACTGTCTTTATGTTACATGTAATGTGAGAGTTGCAATCAATGAAATACAACAAATTCGGCAATATACCTTTAAATTTCAGAACTCACAACCATTTCTTATTAGATCCTGAGCATAATTCTCAAAAACATTCACCTTTCTTCTATCTTACTTTTACATTCTTACAGTTTTCATAATCAGTATTTTTCACCCACTTGTGTTCAAGTAATTAAACTACTATGATAGCCATAGTAAAAAAAAAAAAGTAATATATTCGAAATACATTAATTTCATACAAAGTTTAGTTCAAATCTATTAACATATTTACTGACATATCGTTTGAGACTTACTGATATAAAAATTATAATTAAACTTTATTTGGAGTACTACTTGTGCACAATGCATATTTCTTAATATGTAGCCTAAAATGTGTTTTAATGTCACTATTGATGAGGATTGTATGATCTTTGAATAATATCAGTCTTTAAATGCAAGATATTTAAAGTGTACCTGATGTATACTTGAAATAGTTCCACTTTAGCAGAATCAAATATACTTTTCAAATATACTTTCAGCACTACTTCCACACAATTGAAGAGCATTAAGTACAAAATTAGTTGTTCCGGTTTAGTATACCAAAAGTACAATTGCAAGGGATTATTATTAAGTGCATAAATATTTAAATGTATTTGTTGTATACTCATCATGAAATAAATGTATTTCACTTATTTTTCACAAGGGAGGTACTCGATAAATCAGTAACACTTTACAATATGGTTCCATTTGTTAATTTTGACATGAACTATCAATGATACTTCTAAAGCTACAATATACTTTTAAAGCGTTTATTAATCTTAATGTTAATTTCAACAATTACTAAAATCAAAAGTTGTATCTGTTAATATTATTTAATGGATTTGAGCTAACAATTATATTTTGTACTTTTATTAACTAACAGCGTTGACTAATGGGACCTTATTGTAGTGTTACCAGTAAATCTTATTCTTGTTATGAAGAACTGGGCTATTAACTCCAGTGTGTGACTCATTATTGAGGATTGCTCCAATAGTGAGCACTAGAGGACAGCAGTGAGACGGCAGTGGGATTGGGATGAGTAAATTTACCCAGGGAGATTTCTGAGGCACTATTGTTCATGAATGTTTAATGTGTTTCTTCTCTGTGTTTTAATAATTCTGTTAATTAAAATCACACTGAGGAAGTACACTCCTGCCCTGCTGCTGCTGTTGTTTTAACATATGTTTTACATCTATTTGTCATCTTAGCTGCCTGACAATGAACATTTGATATATTTTAGGATTTTCAATGCATGATTAATGATATGAATAATTAATATTTTCCTGTGGATGTTACTATTTTTTTCTCTCTCAAAGATAATTAATTTCCTACTTGGCACTTTCTTTTTCTTGTTTTATTTTAGAAATTTACTTCACGAAACAGCGAAAAGCAGCTAGATCTCCAGCTGTACGTGTGACCTGACTGGACTGACGCCATGTTTTGGACGCTCCTCCTGGCTTTGATCCTTCTGCTGTTGCTCCAGGCACAGCTGCTTGTTTGTCTACGTGAACTCCGAATCTCTCTGACCTCAGTGACTTCAGCGACCCCTTCTGGAACTTCCAATGCCTCGGCTTTGCAACGCCTGCCAGGAGCCATAATCATCGGGGTGCGCAAAGGAGGCACCAGGGCCCTGCTGGAGATGCTCAACCTCCATCCAGATGTGGAAGTAGCCAAGAACGAGATCCACTACTTCAACCTGGATGAAAATTTTCGGAAGGGTCTGGACTGGTATCGTGCCCAGATGCCCATCACTCTCCCTGGGCAGCTGACGGTGGAAAAGACCCCTGGCTACTTCACAGCACCACTGGCCCCAAAGAGGATATGGGCCACGAATCCAGCTGTGAAACTGCTGCTGATCGTTCGTGACCCTGCAGAGAGACTTGTATCAGACTACACACAAGTCCTCCATAACCGAATTCAGCAAAACAAGCCATACCAACCACTTGAAGAGCTGCTGCTGTCTCAAGGACACATCAATCCCAAATACAAGGCCCTTCAGAGGAGCTTTTACTACCAGCACCTTGCCAGATGGTTGGAGCTTTTT
>NW_015633174.1:55851-77693 GCF_001515625.1 Sinocyclocheilus rhinocerous | reverse complement strand
GCTTGAGACTTACTGATATAAAAATTATAATTAAACTTTATTTGGAGTACTACTTGTGCACAATGCATATTTCTTAATATGTAGCCTAAAATGTGTTTTAATGTCACTATTGATGAGGATTGTATGATCTTTGAATAATATCAGTCTTTAAATGCAAGATATTTAAAGTGTACCTGATGTATACTTGAAATAGTTCCACTTTAGCAGAATCAAATATACTTTTCAAATATACTTTCAGCACTACTTCCACACAATTGAAGAGCATTAAGTACAAAATTAGTTGTTCCGGTTTAGTATACCAAAAGTACAATTGCAAGGGATTATTATTAAGTGCATAAATATTTAAATGTATTTGTTGTATACTCATCATGAAATAAATGTATTTCACTTATTTTTCACAAGGGAGGTACTCGATAAATCAGTAACACTTTACAATATGGTTCCATTTGTTAATTTTGACATGAACTATCAATGATACTTCTAAAGCTACAATATACTTTTAAAGCGTTTATTAATCTTAATGTTAATTTCAACAATTACTAAAATCAAAAGTTGTATCTGTTAATATTATTTAATGGATTTGAGCTAACAATGATATTTTGTACTTTTATTAACTAACAGCGTTGACTAATGGGACCTTATTGTAGTGTTACCAGTAAATCTTATTCTTGTTATGAAGAACTGGGCTATTAACTCCAGTGTGTGACTCATTATTGAGGATTGCTCCAATAGTGAGCACTAGAGGACAGCAGTGAGACGGCAGTGGGATTGGGATGAGTAAATTTACCCAGGGAGATTTCTGAGGCACTATTGTTCATGAATGTTTAATGTGTTTCTTCTCTCTGTGTTTTAATAATTCTGTTAATTAAATCACACCGAGGAAGTACACTCCTGCCCTGCTGCTGCTGTTGTTTTAACATATGTTTTACATCTATTTGTCATCTTAGCTGCCTGACAATGAACATTTGATATATTTTAGGATTTTCAATGCATGATTAATGATATGAATAATTAATATTTTCCTGTGGATGTTACTATTTTTTTCTCTCTCAAAGATAATTAATTTCCTACTTGGCACTTTCTTTTTCTTGTTTTATTTTAGAAATTTACTTCACGAAACAGCGAAAAGCAGCTAGATCTCCAGCTGTACGTGTGACCTGACTGGACTGACGCCATGTTTTGGACGCTCCTCCTGGCTTTGATCCTTCTGCTGTTGCTCCAGGCACAGCTGCTTGTTTGTCTACGTGAACTCCGAATCTCTCTGACCTCAGTGACTTCAGCGACCCCTTCTGGAACTTCCAATGCCTCGGCTTTGCAACGCCTGCCAGGAGCCATAATCATCGGGGTGCGCAAAGGAGGCACCAGGGCCCTGCTGGAGATGCTCAACCTCCATCCAGATGTGGAAGTAGCCAAGAACGAGATCCACTACTTCAACCTGGATGAAAATTTTCGGAAGGGTCTGGACTGGTATCGCGCCCAGATGCCCGTCACTCTCCCTGGGCAGCTGACGGTGGAAAAGACCCCTGGCTACTTCACAGCACCACTGGCCCCAAAGAGGATACGGGCCACGAATCCAGCTGTGAAACTGCTGCTGATCGTTCGTGACCCTGCAGAGAGACTTGTATCAGACTACACACAAGTCCTCCATAACCGAATTCAGCAAAACAAGCCATACCAACCACTTGAAGAGCTGCTGCTGTCTCAAGGACACATCAATCCCAAATACAAGGCCCTTCAGAGGAGCTTTTACTACCAGCACCTTGCCAGATGGTTGGAGCTTTTTCCCAGAGAGCAGATGCACATTGTGGATGGAGAGGCACTTATTAGGAATCCGTTCCCTGAGCTGCAGAAGGCGGAGACGTTTTTGGAACTTCCACCTCAGATAAAGCCAGACAATTTCTACTTTAACGTCACTAAGGGCTTTTATTGTATGCTGTCTGCGGGACACGACAAGTGCCTGGATGAGTCTAAAGGAAGACCCCATGCTCCGCTTAGCAACGAGGCTTTCCAGAAGCTTTGCCGCTACCTGCGGGTTCCCAATCAAATCTTTTTCAGAATGGTGGGACAGAAGTTTGACTGGTGCTAAAAGACAGATGAAAAATGATTGACAGCTCTTATAGAGACTGAGAATGAATGGGATTTAAACTACTATTGGAAACCCATTTTGTGAAAATGTTCCAATATTGTCAAAGGAATATGGCAGCAACCAGTTTGCAAGAGGGCTAAGCAAAGAGACTAGCGCCAAACATGGTTCTGAACACTGATACACTTACAGTTTGTCTTCTGTGGAAAATAGAATAGATCTGCAGGACTGCTTTAAAAAAAAAACTCTTTAACTCCAAAAGGCTCGGTTCAAACAGACTACTGATATAGAGGAAATGAGATTGAAAAGATTGGAAATGTCCAAGGTACTGAAAACTGAACGTGAAAACTGCAAGAATTGCATATAATAAGAAAAATACAAACTAAAATGTTACTTCCCATGGTACTTGAAGCTTTTAACAAAAATAAGCCTACTGCTTTGTCAGCTGTAATTATTGTGGTCTAATAATTTAATTCATGTTTAATATACTCATTTGTACTTGAATATTTTATTTTCGTTTCTGAATAGAAATGTCTATTTTTTTAATTAATTGGTTCTTTAAATTAATTAGATATTTCATAATGTCATAAGTTAATGCACTACAAAATTCTGTTTTCTATTCAATAAACATATGTACATAAAACATCTCACATCTATTTATCTAAGACACCGACAATATTTGACATTTTCAACACATTGATCAATAACAAAATTGTCATATCTGTGCCTATTTCCGCTAATGTCTATATTACTTTATGCTGTCTTCTTTAAATGTTTCTAATATTTCAGGAGGCCTTTTGACAATTTGTTTATCTGCCTCTGGCTGCTGTTAGGCTACTGGTATACCTACAATCCACATCTCATTTGAGTGTTTATGATTTTAAACATACAGATTTTTAAATGTATTCACTTCTTTACGGGTAAAACATTTAAATGAGAAAAAAACCTTTTAGGAAGTTAACTTGCGTCTACATTTTCTGTCACTATACGCTCTATGGTCAATATAAGATAAACCGCAAATGAAAAATATTTACACACAGCTTTCATATGTTAGAAAAAGAAGTTGCTCGTGGCATGCAACTTACATTAGTACGTCGTAAAGGGAATTTTGCCAGTTGAATCTCTCGTGGTGTAAACAAGCAGGTAAGGACCCTGTAGGTGCCGTTTATACGCATGTCCGGTAGATGGCAGTGTTTCATCTGATATTTATAACTGAGGAGTGAAAAGCAGCAGTCAGGTGTTTTGAACTTAAAATATAACATCTTGTGATATAATGCGTCACACAACGTTAATACAAATTAGAAATAAACTAAGTGTTTTTTTCTGCTTAAAACAGTTTCACATCTACAGAAATGAATAGTTTGAGTGTTTAAAACTATTAAACGCCTAAAGAAATCAATTTTTCTCTAGATTAGGTCGCCCCTCATCGTGGCCATTATTTTGAGATCACATGACCAGCCCACGGAAGCCTTAAGAGGCCATGCATTAGTGAAAGATGCATTTAATGACAAATTGTAACCTAAATTATAAAGATGTGCGTTTAGCATGTTCAGTATATATTATTTATTATATACATAATATATTATTTAGAGAAGTAAATGAAAACAGATGCTTAAAATATTGAACATAATGAAAAGGAGACATCGAGACACCGACTAACATTCAAGATTAAACTGTCATCTGATTTCTACAAGGCACTATAAATACAATACATTATTTTAAATAAATTATATTTTTGCAAAAGGTACCATTAATGTAAAATTCTAAATCATATAGTATATGTAAATGTGTGAATTTTACAGCTTTTTTACCCTAACTTAATAACGACAGATAAATCAAACTATACAAACTCTATTAGCCTACATGAATTATATGTAAAGTTATATTGTTGGTAATTGTCATAATAGCTGTAGATTATAAATTATGCTCAGTTAGCCTGTAGGTTATGAATCATATAACTTATGATGAATAATGAAGGTGTGAAATGTATAATCAAGGAAAAATTAATCAGTTCTGATTAATTATATATTACATTACTTAACTGTTTTTAATTTCTAAAAAAATTTGTTATTTCGAACTATGATTTTGCGAAACTACGAAATTAATAAATTACTGTTGACAATCTGCTTTTAACAGACAAAATCCATAAATGTCCATCCGTCCATCCACCTATCAATCTATCTGTCTGTCTTCTCAGTACTGGCCACTAGATGGCGCTCCGCCCGCTCTCTCTCAGCGCACGCATGCGCAGTCGCTCCCTTTCCCGTCCCAATAACAATCGTTGAAAACGAACAGCAACTCCCGAAGATTGTTACTTCTTCAGGCCTTTATTTTCAACAAATCGAGCCAACCATGACAGAATTACGCCACCGAGGAGCGACGGATAAAGAACTGCAGCATCAGAACTCGGAGGATAAGGTAACGAATAAAGAAAGAGATGTGGAGAGATGCATGTTGTTGTTACGGCTATCATTTGAGCTACATGCTGTCTGTCATACATGAAGAGAGAGAAAAAAATCGATTACAGGTCGTTGTGTTTCTGGATATCGCCAGCAAGTGTCCTGTCACAGCACGAAAGCAGCTTTTAATGCTCTGGTTTGATAAATGATTATATTTTCTAGCGTTCGTGAGTGTGTAATATAGCAGAGTACAGCTAGAGGAGAGTCTGAGCATCATCAGGGGTCTGACGTTCCTTTTAATGCTCTGGTTTGATAAATGATTATATTTTCTAGCGTTCATGAGTGTGTAATATAGCAGAGTACAGCTAGAGGAGAGTCTGAGCATCATCAGGGGTCTGACGTTATTCTTATGTACTGAAGGTTTCCTCAGTGTGTCCCAACAAAACAAAACACTATAAGGCCTTATTGTATTTCTCGCAGTTGCTGAAATAAAGTTAAGTGGCACGAACAATCCCTGCTCTGTTCAGCTCAGGACAGTGAGGTGAAACTCTTAAGGACGAGCTCTGCTTTCAGCAGAGTTTGAGGATTTCTGGAGTGCATGGACTGATCTTCATGCTGTGTAGATATAAAGATAGAAAACATGGAGACTGAGAGAGACTTGGGCGGATGGGTGAGTCAACATTCATGTGTCAAGTGTCTTGACCTGTAGGCATGGGCTTAACCCTTACAGCAAGATCACGGTATATAAACAAGACTCATTTGAATGACTTATTCTACGTTAATAGCAAATATTTGCGGATACTTTACAAATTCGTGTTCTTTTGTATTTATCCACATTTTTGGGGGGATATAGAGAGGCAGCTTTTATCAGTAGGATGTGATAATGTTATTGAAAGGACTACAGTAAAGAATTCTTGGGTAAACTGTCTTACGTGCAGCCTTTATCTGTAAACATACATGGTCAATAGTTTCTGAATATGTTCTTTGGTCATTCGGTTTTGGCGGTTCACCATATGACTTCCTTCTGCATGCTATGTTGTATTTTTGTTACGAATTTATTTCAAAAGAAGAAACTACAGCCTCTTCTATCTGTAGTGCTGTCAAAATGCTGGAGTGATGAAAGAATAACCCAAGCATGTGTAAGTGTAGCTATGCTTGCTAGTGTAATGACAGTGTCCACATTATGCTAAATAGATTAATTTTTCATATGAAACACAAAGACCTAATACTTGATCATGCAAATGAAAAACCTTGTGCTGCCTTCATTCGCACATCAGCGCTCAGGCAAATGAACTGAATGTGGTCATGTTCTGACTCTAACCATATTTTTTTTGTCTAGTGTCTGTATATTTGGTATTTAAAGTCAGAATGAAAGTTTGCAACTCATTTTGCTTCTATAATCTGACATATTTCAGAGCAAAATATAATTTTGAGTATAGGTTTTGTTTTTGTGCATTGCAAATTGATTGAATCATTCAAACAAGGCATTACATATCAGATTTTTTATTTCCTGCTTCTCAGATTTTTCTTCTGAAACCCCCCCCCCCCAACAACAATAGTATCATATCATGTCAGATTTTCTTTCTTTAAAGAAGTACAGTCATATTTGATTCATGTTAAAGGGATATTTTCTCAAAAATGAAAATTCTGTCATCATTTACTCACCTCATGTTATTCCAAACCTGTATGTTCACCAAACAGTGGAGTTGTAACGCATCTCCCAAGATATTATTATTTGTCTTGCTGCAAGAGTTTAAGAATTTTAAGAATTCATTCAAGAGGCGAGAGAGGCCTGCTGAGTTTATTACATTAGACTCAACTATGCCATTGTAATGAAATGGAGAAAGACATCGTGTCCCTGTTGAGTTTAGGATGAAGTACACTGCATGGCCAAAAGTATGTGGACACCTCACCCATATGTGCTTGTTTTCAAAACCATTGGTGTTAATATTTAATTTTTTGCTATAACAGCTTCCCTCTTGTCAGTTGTTGTTTCAGTCCATCTCAAAGGCATTCAAGTCTGTTCTTCGTGCAGGCTAGTCAAATTCTTTCACATTTACGTTTGCACATACTTTTATCTAACGTGACTTTTAAATGAGAAATACAACAATTGATTCATCACCAGAGAGAGGCAATAACACAATACAAAGTTTCAAACATTGTCCAGAATTGTAGAAGCTACAAGAAGGAGGGATATAGCAGGATGCAGTTAAGTGATCACAGAAGAGATGAGTTTTGAATATTGTCAGGGTCCCGTCTGTCCAGATAGGGTTAGGGTTAGGTCAGGGGTGTCCAAACATGGTCCTGGAGGGCCGCTGTCCTGCAGAGTTTAGCTCCAACTTGCCTTAACACACCTGCCTGGAAGTTTTTAGTATGACTAGTAAGACCTTGATTAGCTGGTTCGGGTGTGTTTAATTGGAGTTGGAGCTAAACCAAAGCCACTGGAAGGCAAGCCTGCAACCTTTAGCCTAAAAAAAAAAGCAAAATGGCTAATGCTATTGCTAACATTCCAACCTTGACGTCATTGAATTTCAAACAGAGTTGTGCAACAGTCAATTGCTGTTTACAGATACTATAGAAATGAATAAGTGCCATAAACTGAATCCTACCTCTTGCAGAAAGTCCAAGATTTCTCTATATTCCAACTCTGTTGGTGGTACGCAGGGAAGGAGACCAGAGGCCGTTTTTTTTAATGGATGTCAGAGGAGAAGAGGCTTCACTACGCTGAATAAACAGTTTTATTGAGGTAACAGCTTATAATTTAATAAATCGACAGCCTATCGGCTAATCTTGTCATTAAAGGAGTAGTTCACTTTCAGAATGACAGTCACCCTCCACTTGTTCCAAACCTGTATGAGTTTTTTTCATCTGTTGAACACAGAAGAAGATATTTTGAAAAATATTGGTATCCGAATAGTTGATGGGCACCATTGACTTCCATAGTATTTTTTTTCCTACTATGGAAGTCAATGGTGCCCATCAACTGTTCGGATACTAACATTTTTCAAAATATATTATTTTGTGTTCAACAGAAAAAGGAAACTCGGTACAGGTTTGGAACAAGTGGAGGGTGAGTAAATGATGACAAAATTTTCATTCTGGAAGTGAACTACTCCTTTAAACAATGGTTTTGGATTGAACTATTTTTAGAGTTTACACCGAAAAAAAATTCAATTTTATAAGAGAAATCGTGGACTTTTTGTGACAGGTAGGATTTAGTTTATGGCACTTCTCATTCATTCCTATAGTATCCATAAACAGCGACTGACTGTCACACAACTCTGTTTGAAATTCAGTGACGTCAAGGCTGTAATGTGATTGGTTATCAAGGCACACATGATCCAAGTTGATTTTTATGCTTTTTACAATGGTAAGTAATATAGACCCTCATATCTCCCAATAATAAGACAATCTCTGGCTAAACTTTGCAGGACAATGGCCCTCTAGGCGCTGGATTGGACACCCCTGGGTTAGGTAAATTCTTGTACCGGATAAGGTTAGGTAAATTACAGCTGACCAAATAATTTTACTGGTGGCATACTATGACACTGGCACGTTGAAAGTCACTGAGCTCCTTAGTACAGCCCATTCTACTGTAAATGTTTGTCTAGGGAGGTTGTGTGGCTGTATGCCTGATTTGACGCACCTGTTAGACTAAAATGTAGCTGAAATTAGAAGGGGGATATACAGGTGTTATATGTGTACAGAAGTTAAACTGCATTTTTACTGACAAACGGCAGACCAGAAGTCGTTAATTTTCAAATAACAGTGTGGGAGCTGTGTGGAGTTCAGATTTCATTAAAAAAAAAAGTAAATTGAGACAGTATGTGACAGCCAGAACAAATGTGGTGTATTCTAATAAAACCTCTGAAATTCATAAAGAACAAAGTGATAATTAGGAATATTTTTCCATGCACTAAAATGTTATTCTTTAAACACACTTTCTGTAAATTGGGTGGCTATGAAAAATTATTTGTGAAATAGTTATTTTATAATAAAATAATTATTTATGTTGACTATCGCTAGAAAACCTCTTATGTTTTTATTTCAGATGTATTGGCAGTCAGTTCTATGTGGATATACAGTGTTGGGAAGGTTACTTTGGAAATGTACAAGTTACCCTATTTTAAATGTAACAAGTAGTGTAACTATTTCAATTACTTTATTAAAGTAATGTAACGGATTACAGATTGAGGTCTCTGCAGAGCAAAAGTGGGCGTTTCTGAATTTGTGGGTGTTTTCAAACTGCAGGGTGTTTCTCAAGCATGCAATCAAAATGATCCCCCTTACCTAACCCCACCCCTAAACCTACCGTCACTATGACGTCAGCCAATCAGGAAACATGGTCTAAAAACGCCCCGATCTGGTAACTCCCTATTACTTTCCTGCAGAGACCTATACTTGAGTGCCACTGTGCTCAACAAGGCAGCCCAAACGATGTAACAGGCAACGTGATGTCTGCCCTCCCACCCCTTAAGAAAAGCACGCTACTCCAGTAGAGTTGTGACGGTGAGGTAGTTCATTTAGAGTTTTCCCTCTTTTCCTCACATTTAAATAGCTTGTAAATGCCTGTGCGCATTTTACTTTAATTTCCGAACTAGCGTCAATTCGGCATCAATTGATTGAATTGACAAAAACAAAACAGTACGACAAACTCACTTATATTAAACATAGAATGTTTAAATTATTAACAAAATGCCTTCCAAAGTCTTAAATATTTTTAAAGCAGCCGCTTTTGTATTTCGTTTCGAAACAATCTTTTGCCAACTTCTTGTCTTTCTAACCTCACTCGTCAGCTCGACTCACTCACATGATAGGCCTAAATGAAATCCGACTCCTGCCGCTGATCTGAGATGCGACTGTTGTTCGGCACACTGCATTGTTTAAAGTAAAAGAAAAGATCATACTTTATGATGTTAGTTTTAATAAATAAAAAAATGTAAAAATCAAAGAAATTTCTCCTGCATTTCTTTCTTTTTGCTGTATCGAAAATAGCGAACCGTGACACCGCTGTGTCATATCAAACCGAACGGTGAATTTTGTGAAAGTCAATACAATTTGGGAAAGAAATCAATCAAATGTTAACATTTTCAAAAGTAACTGTAATTTAATTTTAAAAAATTCTCAGTGACTGAATCAGACTACAGTTACATTTATTTTGTAATTGAATTACATAACTCCGTTACATGTAACTAGTTACTCCCAAAAACTGTGTTTATATTCATGCATTCATCATTCATTTACATGACCATTTTAAAAGTTCACTGCAACTGCCACTAGGGGCGAAACGTATACGAATCGAATACGAATGTTGGAAATTTCGTACAAATTTGATATGTTTTCCCTGCCTGAACACCAAATACCGTCAGACTTTGTTTTTAATGAATGTGACATTTAACACACACTTACATCAGTCATCTCTTTTGTAGACTGTCATTGATGTTATGTTTGTCGGGGAATTCCACGTTTCCAGATGGCTAACGCTGCCGTCCGCCAATTTTGTCAGAAGTGTTGCTCATACTCTGAGACGAGTGTGGGTCAAACCTGGCAGGAAGACTGAAAATGTCTTTCTTAGGAAGAGTGGGATGTCCTCAGTTCCTGATGATCTATTTGCGGTCGGCGGAGCATTTGAGAGATGGGGGAGGAAGTGGGAGGTGTGAGGGAGGGTATTTTTATCTCTGGCATCTTGAATATCAGGATGTAGTCCGTCTCCATGGAAACCCTGGATCTTTCCGTAGCTCTTACTGTCAGATGAGTGTCAGCCGTAAATATACGTTGGCTTGAGGGTGCTCTTCGTAATCAGATCCAAATTATTTATGTCAGATGGATAGAAAGAGGTTTCTGGAACAATCGTAACAGCTCGACCAACTGGTGCAGCACCATCTGATGATGACAGCCTGTTGCTATGGGGATGAAGAAGGCAGGATGTTTGTAATTGTGCAACAGGCTACTTAGACACACAGGCCTGTTAGATACAGATGGCTGCATTTATTTGCTCGGAAATACTGTACAAACAGAAATATTGTGAAATATGAATGTAATTTAAAGAAGTGCTTTCTATTTTAATGTTTTAATGTGTAATTTATTCCTGTGAAGGCAAAGCAAAATTTTCAGCATCATTACTAGAGCCCGACCGATAGATCGTTTAGCCGATATTATCGGCCGATATGAGCCTGTCTCGGCGAATATGCCACCGTTATGAACATTTTTTTACAGAACATATAACGCAGATTAGATGCTTCTGAATGATGTAATTACTTAGTTTGTCCAGCAGAGCGCGGCTCCATTCTTTGCTACTGGCAACCCAGGTCAGTGTAGTGTAGAGATGTGCGGATGAGCTCAAACTTCACCCGCTGCTTCAAATTATCAGACCGCCACACACCCGCACCTATATTTGATCGTCACATTACAATGATCAAATGATTTTCAACGGTCACTTTGTCACGTCCTGTTGCGGCACAGACACGGTGTCAGCATAGTCAGTAACGTAGCAGATTGAAAAGTTAGTATCTTTCTGCAGTCCAATAGACGGCAGTGCGGTGGTGGCTTGAGTCTGCTGAATGGTAATTTAACGCTACGTTGTCACCTAGTTGTCACCTAGTTACATTTTATATAATAAAGTTTATTGTTAAATTGTTAAATACCCTGCCTCCACTACATAGGCCTATGTTTGTCACATCATTATAAGTGTTTGATCACCATATTTGAGCTATCATTGCAAAAAATGTGTTTATGTATATATATTCTGTTTATGTAGGCCAGGGATCCTCAAATCTGGCCCACGAGATCCACTTTCCTGCAGAGTTTAGCTCTAACCCTAATCAAACACACCTGTGCATGCTAATCAATGTCTTCAGGATCATTAGAAAATCACAGGTAGGTGAGTTTGATCAGAGTTGGAGCTAAACTCTGCAGCGCATTGGCCCTCCAGGGCAAGATTTGAGGAACCCTGATGTAGGCTATATACTGTATTCTATATACAGTACCAGTCAAAAGTTTGGACACACGAATGGGAAGTGTGTCCAAACTTTTGACTATACTGTACTATAATATAGCCTACACATAAAGAATATCGACTGATATATCGGTATCTGTCTTTTTTTACTCCCTAATATTGGTATCGGCATCGACCCCCAAAAAAAACAAATCGGTCAGGCTCTAATCATTACTCAAATGTTTAGTGTCACATGATCATTCGGAAATCATTCTAATATGTTGATTTGGTGCTCAAAAACGTTTCTTATTATTATCAACGGTGAAAACCGTTCTGCTGCTTCATATTTTCTGTTGAAATCCTGATACATACATTTTTTTTTTTGCATCCTTGCTGAAAATACGTATTAATTTCTTATTTAAAAAAAATTCTTACCATTCCCAGGGTTGGGTTTCGTAAAAATTTTATCAATTCTGATTTCGATTCTGCTTATCGATTCTTATCGATTCCCGGTTTCAGTTTCAATGTGGTTAAAAAAAATTGAAGTCAAACATTTAGATATCAAACATATTTATTCTGTGTCTCTTTTTGCTAAACATTTATTTGATGAACAAAAATCAGCCAGCTACATAAAAACTGGACTCTAGTAAGAGCTGTTTGTGTTAAAAATAGAGCTGCACGATTCTGGATACATTTTTTTTTTTTAATGGAGGTTGTGGTTCTCTCACAATTCTGAAGAAAAAATATTAGACGACTAAACAATCTCATGGAATTTATGAATGAATGATTCAGTGACTCTTTCATTACTGGATGAATCCGTGTTTTTGAATTAATCTCTTGAATGAATGATTCAAAGACAAATACATTTTTAACAGCCCCATTTCGCCACCTAAAAAAAGATGTGCACACAGCAATCGAAATTTAAATTTTACAACAAGTATCCAATTCCTGACCTTTAGCATCTAGAATAGGAATTGATTTTCGATTCCCAACCCTACTGATCCCAAACTGTAAAACAGTAGGTAACATAGTATTCAGAATTCTTTGCAAATGAACAAATGTCTATTTTGATAGATTAATTCATCTCTTTTGTATTTATTTTTCTCTCCAAATGTCTCCAGGGCTCTGAAACAGAGGGCAAGGAGAGAGATGGAGCCTCGGACAATGAGACCAAGTCAGACTCTGGGGTTCCTGAGGTTCCCGTTTCTGCCGATGACACACCAGAGGTTCTCAACAAAGCGCTCTCTGGCCTTTCCTCACGGTAAACATCTTTAAATCTGCGATTAAAATTACTCTTTAGTAAAGTAGAACACTCTTGCATGTGACATGAGATGAAAAGTGTATATAAAGAGTCCAGAGCAGATTATTGGCATGTTGCTGTGAACAACAGATGATTCATTCAATAAAAAGGCCACCGGAGCTTTTAATCCTCGCATTAGGAAGATTATATTTCCACCCAATATGCTTTGCGTTAATGTGTTTGTCTCTCCTGCAGATGGAAGAACTGGTGGGTGAGGGGCATCCTCACGTTGGCTATGATCTCCTTCTTCTTTATCATTATTTATCTCGGTCCGATGGTGCTGATGATGATTGTGAGTATTTTCTCTTCTTGTTGTTGTAAACACCAACAGAAGACTTTTTCACTTAAGAATCTACTAGATATTGTCTCTTTGTTGCTTTTACACGTGACAGATGAGTACCGATGTTGTTTATCCTGTCAACATTATCAAACATTATTACTCAGCTGAGCTGCTGAATTGGTTATGTTCGAGCAGGGCCGCAGATATATTCATGAGACGTCATTGTAGCCTCTGAATAATCAGTGTCCACTTTGTTCCATAATCTGGCTTTTTCAGATATTATAGCCTACAATTATTTGCATGTTACAAAAAATTACTGCTAACGATATTAAGAATCTATACTATTATGTATAAAAAATATGCACTACACACTCAATAGTTTTTCAGTCTTATGTTGTGATGCTGAAGTGAATTCAGGATTCACAACATTTTAATCAATAAAATATGGAAATATATAGAATTGTATAGAAATGTTGTCATGCCAACTAACTGGAATAAGTTTAAGTCCTAAATTTACTCAAACTAAAACTGAAATAAAAATATTTTAAAGCTAAATAGAAATTCACAAATACACCTAACAAAATTACAAAAACTAACTAAAATGAAACTATTATTAAATACAATAATAATATATAAATAATACTAAAGTTCTGCTCTAATTTTACAACTATTTTAGCACTAGTTGGCGTTACATAATCTAAAATCCCAAAATAAGTGGAAGAGTGTCCAAACTTAATTCAAATTCAAATTTCCATAATTGTGATTCATTTTTAATATTGTCTGATAACTGATGTGGTCCTGCTATATCATGACATCTAAGACATTTAAAGATTGAATAAGCTTTATTGACTGCCAGTTAGAGCAGCAAAAACACAGGATGGAATCTTGCTTTAAAAAACAGCTAGAAATAGCACTTCAGAGTGGAACTAGTTGGCTGCCTGTTGTTTTTTTTTTATTGTTGTCCTCTGTGTGTCTTCCACAGGTGCTGTGTGTTCAGATCAAGTGCTTCCATGAGATCATCACAATTGGTTACAGCGTGTATCACTCTTACCACCTGCCCTGGTTCAGAACACTAAGCTGGTGAGACCCACGACACGCACCTGCCACCTTCATTTTCACGCTTCATTGTCTCTCCCTCTCTCCCTTTTCTCATTATCTGTCACCCCAGATCTCTCTCTGTCTCTCTCTCCCACTGTGCACTGCCTGTAATTAGAGGGCATCATCATCATCACTTTCATCTTATCATAATATGGCTGTCTTGATGTCTTACAAGTTCTTTCATTTTCTGTGTAAAAATGAGTAAATGCTGCACTTGTTTATTCATCCAGCTATGCATGCTATCACCAGCTGTATAGAGGTATGGAAATTCACTCTGGTTTAGACCACATTCAAACTGTAGTGTAGTTTGTTTCAAATGTGAAAGAAAAGATTCACCACGTTTAAGTAATGTGAAAATCCCACTGAATACTATTTAAAGGTTTAGAATTCAGTGTTGAGTTAAAGGGATAGTTCACCCAAAAATGAAAATTCTGTCATTAATTAACTCTCATGTCGTTCCAAACCCAGAAAGACCTTTGTTCATCTTCAGAACACAAATTAAGATATTTTTGATGAAATATAAGAGAAGAATACAAGAAATTGTTGAATAAAGTTATTTTAGTTTTCTTCGTGCACAAAAAGCATTCCCGTGGTTTCATAAATTAAAGTTGAACCACTGATGTCACATGGACTATTATAACGATGTCCTTGCTACCTTTCTGGGTCTTGAACGTGGTAGTTGCGTTGCTGACTATGCAGGGTCAGAAAGCTCTCGGATTTCATCAAAAATATCTTAATTTGTGTTCTTACGGGTTTGGAACAACATGGGAAAATTAGCAAAAATCAGGTCTCTTGATGCCAAATTTCAGTATGTAGAAGCTCTGGAGTAGTAATCTGAGATCCTTTTTTAAATACAAGGTTTTTGAGTATCTCTTATGAAGAAATGCCATATTTTCATGTCCAAAATAAAAAAAGAGAAAGAACTATGAATCGATTTTATGAAGAAAATTAGCTTATATTTAAGTTGGAGCTTAACTTTGCATGAGAGTTGATCTCCAGGAACAGGATTGGGCACCCCTCATATATAGTTATATATAAAAATCCTAAAAAAAAAAAGTTTCTTTAATGCAAAACATCTTCATTATTTTTCTTTTGTGCAAAGTATGACATTTCTTGATTTGCCATGTTTCAACTGGTGAACTTTTCTTTGAACTTGTTTTTAGGTTTTTATAAATTAGATATCTGGCAAATCAGGTATAAGTAGAACCATTTCTCTACATTAGTCCTTCTGTGTAGCCCAACATGCCGTTCTTCCATGTGGCCATAATCTTAGTGAGCTGCTGCTCAGCTACAGTCTGACCATTTCCTACATTTCCTATTGCTAACAAATTGGCCCATTATAATTACTTTGTCGACAGTTAGAAACACTTTGATTAATGAATAGATGTGAAAGGACTTTGTCACAATAATGTCTGACTGCCAGTTTTAACGGTTTTTGTCAGGTACTTCCTGTTGTGTGTGAACTACTTCTTCTATGGTGAAACGGTGACAGATTATTTCTTCACGCTGGTGCAGAGGGAGGAGCCTCTACGCATCCTCAGCAAATACCACCGCTTCATTTCCTTTGCCCTGTACCTCACAGGTTAGAACCTTGTCTTTCCTACATGCATGCCACTTTATTTGCCATTGATGTTTCTAGCTTTAAAGCCTTTGGGAAGTAATAGTTCTCACAGTTACTGCTGAGTCCAACAACTCCTACTTTAACACACAGAATGCTGAAAGCAAAATCGGATGCAGTCTTCAAAATGTGATTTATGTTAACAGTTGAAATGCAGACAGAATGATTTTAGTTTTTTGGGGTGTTGGTTTTTCATAAGCGTAAAGTTAATGTCATCCAGGATGTGGTTAGGCTCTCTGCCTGTCTAAGCACCCCTCGCTCATTTTCTCTTTCAAAAAGATGCAAAACAGCAGATTTCTTTAGAAGCTAAATGAGAAGCAACAAGTCATAATGTTTTTTTCTTCTTGTTTTAAAAAAATATAAATTAACATTTTATCACAACAACAATTCAAACAGGCAATTAAACAATGCTCATGGAAGCAAGAAAAAAGAAGTACAAAGAAAATAATTTTTTTTTTATGATTAATATATTATGACACACCAAACCACAATATGTAACAAAATAGGCAGTTAGGTCAAAATTTGGGACCTGAACGTGAACACGATAAGAAGAGCACAATAAGTATCAACTAAAATGATAGTTATCAATTAAAATGAAATAAAAATTGATATCATGTCTTGTCATTTATATATGGTTCAGAAGGAAGACATACAGACAAAGTTCCTTGCTATATTAGGAGTACTTAATCGATTTGTATTTGTAACAATTATTCTGATATTTCATAAATTTTTTTGTGTAGCACGGCTAGAGTGTATACATTACAATTATGACTGAGCTGGAATGGAAACACGTCTATTTAAAATATATATCAGTGTTCTGTTTTTATAAAGAGCAACAACAGTGTTTATTGGTGTAAAGTTAAACAAGATCATCAGTTATAAACAATATCATCAGTTCATCATGTGTTGTGAGTTTGTTAGGCAGACTGTTAAAAAAATGTATAAACCTTCCATGTCCTGCAGATTATGTAGTTTATGTGTGTGTGTGTGTGTCTTTTCAATGTGCTTGGTTTGGCTTGGACAGGTTTTCTTGGCCACTGGCTGGTTCCTGACAAACAGGACATAATTAGTGACAGTGTGACTGGCCTAAAATAGTCCCATAGACATGTGGGGATGGCATTGGTGAAACTGTCTGTTTTACCAGATGTGTGTGTGTGTGTGTGTGTGTGTTTTCCAGGGTTCTGCATGTTTGTTCTGAGCCTGGTGAAAAAACACTATCGCCTGCAGTTCTACATGGTGAGTGTGTTTAGTCCATAGAACAAGTTTAGTGTAATTTGAGAGTGTTTTTTGTACACACACACTCACATACCCTGTGTTTGACATTCTACAAACACACATGCATTTGTCATGTTTTCTAGCACTTGGACACAGACCCTACACTTTTCCGTATCATGGCACTGTCTTTTGTCCCAGATTTGAAGTGAATAGAGTTATTCATTCCGTCTTTCTCTCTCCCCAGTTCGGCTGGACTCATGTGACCTTGCTGATTGTGGTGACTCAGTCCCACTTAATCATTCATAACCTGTTTGAGGGGATGATCTGGTAAGATGATGCCTCCTGTGTACCACTATCAAAACCCATATGACATTTACACATTTCAATTTTTCAATGCAGTGTCATTCCACAATATTAGATACAGTACAGTTGGTTTTCTGTTGCAGGTGATCTGTTTGCATAAGATAATCTGTTTCTGTGTGCGCAGGTTTATTGTGCCCATCTCCTGTGTTATCTGTAATGACATCATGGCTTACATGTTTGGCTTCTTTTTCGGTCGCACCCCTCTCATCAAGGTTTGTGTTTTTAACACCCCAGTTAAATAATATTTTAAAAATCACATATTACATGTGAAATATAATAAAATGGTGGTACAGTATAATATTTACACTACTATTCAGAAGTTTGATGGAATTGGATGTTTTAATGTTTTTGAAAGAAGTCTTTTATGCTCACCAAGGCTGCATTTATTTGATCAAAAATACAGTAATATTGTAAAATATTATTATGATTTAAAATAATTGTTTTCGGTTTTAAAATATTTAAAAATGTAATCAATTCCTGATGTCAAAGCTTTATTTTCAGCCTTTACTCCAGGCTTCAGTGTCGCACCCCTCTCATCAAGGTTTGTGTTTTTAACACCCCAGTTAAATAATATTTTAAAAATCACATATTACATGTGAAATATAATAAAATGGTGGTACAGTATAATATTTACACTACTATTCAGAAGTTTGATGGAATTGGATGTTTTAATGTTTTTGAAAGAAGTCTTTTATGCTCACCAAGGCTGCATTTATTTGATCAAAAATACAGTAATATTGTAAAATATTATTATGATTTAAAATAATTGTTTTCAGTTTTAAAATATTTAAAAATGTAATCAATTCCTGATGTCAAAGCTTTATTTTCAGCCTTTACTCCAGGCTTCAGTGTCACGTGAGCTTTCAGAAATGATTCCAACTTGCTAATTTGGTACAAAAATCAGCATTTCTGAATTTTTTGAAACAATTGTGTTGCTTAATGCTGTGTTTTTGTGGAAACTGTGATACTTTTTTTCACAAGCTTCTTTTATGCTAGTAAAATAAGAGGTTTTATTTGAAATAGATTTCTCACTTTTGATTAATTCAATGCATCATTGCCTAAATAAAAGTACTTTTTTAATCACTTTAATTTTTAGTTATCCCAACTTTTGAACAGTAGTGTGGTAAAGTTGCTTACTCGTAATTTTAGCTATTGTTTTTAATCAACTGGTGTTTTATTGGATGTTCTGTTTAATGTCCTAGTAGGTGTATTTATCACAAACTATAAACTATCCGCTAATGTTTGACAATCAGAGAGCATCTAAATACTTAAGTTTAATCTGTGTATCTGCTGTTTTATGATGTAAAAATTAACTAATTAATTATCTTCTTTTTGTAAAATATTTTGCTTGAAATGTGTGCTTGTGCTATCGCTCTTTAAAATAAAAAGCAGTTGCTTTTTAATGTTTCTGTCTAATGCAGCAACATTCATACTTTTTTGAGTGTGGCTTAACTAACTACTTTCTGGCTTCTGTGTAATGTTGTGTATTTTTAGTACAGTTCTCTTAATGCTGAATTTTCTCTGCAGTTGTCTCCTAAGAAGACGTGGGAGGGGTTTATCGGTGGCTTCTTCGCCACTGTTGTTTTTGGAATCCTAGTGAGTAGTAATAACCCACTTCCTGTTCTTCGTCTGGTCTTTGCTGAATGTTTTTATATAGATTTGGGAACTTTGGTGACGTAAGAATAAGAATTGCCTTGATTGACACCTTGGAAGGGGCTGATTAGTTCTCCTGTCCTGTGTTTTACACTCTGTCTCTGATGTCCATCACTGCAGGACTTTGCAAACACCATTCCAGGTCATGGAGGAATCATGGATCGTTTCGACTGTCAGTACCTTATGGCCACATTTGTAAATGTTTACATTGCCAGCTTTATAAGGTAAGACTGTTATTAATGAATTTCTGATACAGTTATGTGTGGGTTGTAATTGACTTCTGATCAGAGTTGTAACATACATATAACCATTCAAACGTTTGGGGGTGGTTTTATATATATATATATATATATATATATATATATATATATATACGTGGAGGCCAAGAACCACCCAACACGAACCGGATCCTTTAATAAATAATCCTTTAATAACAAAATCCTTTTAATGCACGGTAAGCCGTTGATTATCCTGCTTATTCCATGGTCATTTGCCAAGTTAAAACTAGTATTGCTCTTTGCGGCGCAATATTTGACCTGAAGGGTAAAAATTACAGTTATTTTTGTCAGTTAGCTCTAGCATTCTGCCTGCTTCAAATCAGACAGAGATGAAATAGTGCGGTAAGATCACATTTATTTGAATGAATTATAGCATTTATTTCAATTAGGGATGCACCGAAATGAAAATTCTGGTCCGAAACCGAAAATTCTGGATGCACTTGGCCGAAAAAACAAAACCAAAAATGCTTTGTATTGATTTTTTATTATTTTATTACATAATATAAAGTAATTTTGTAAGACTTTTTTCAATTTAACTCAATTTTAATGATACTGAATTTAAAAAACACAAGTCAATAAAATAACCACACTTTTAGTCTACTGAAAGTAACACAATAAAACTGGACTACTTTAGTTAACATGAACTAAGAATAAACAATAGTTCATCAGCATTTATTAATCTTAGTTAATGTTAATTTCAACATTTACTAATGCATTATTAAAATCAACAGTTGTGCTTGTTAACAGTTAATGCACTCTGAATTAACATGAACTAACAGTGAACAACTGTATTCTGATTAACTAAGATTAAGAAAGATTAATAAATACTGTAATAAATGTATTGCTCATTGTTCGTTCATGTTAGTTAATACATTAACATTAACTAATGGAACCTTATGCGTGCTGCATGGGTTGAATGCATATGATTTTTAATTTGTAACTACTATTATTACTGGAATGAAACAGAGTCCAAACATTCTGGACTTATCTTATATAGCTTATATAACATTATATAATCGATTAATGTCAAAGGCATCCTGGCCTATAATTATCATTAAATCAGCCTATTATATCAGCATTCCACATGTGTCTGTTTGTATTTGTATTTATTTTATGCAATGTTTTATTTATTTTTTTATATTGATTTATTTGGTATAGTTTAATCTACCATTATGTGGTTTATTTTGTGAGAATGACTGAGCGACTGTACATTGTCCCATACATATTTTATTGTTTTAATTGTTACTGTTCTATCAACCTAGTGCCTTGTTAGGTTATTTTTTGTTATTGTCAAAGACTAATATAATCACAATGATAATCAAAGTAATATTGTGAGTGTGTCTAGAGCATAAAACATTGTGCTTTGATATTTCCTCTCGTTTAGAGGGCCAAACCCCTCTAAAGTCATCCAGCAGCTTCTTGCTTTGAGACTAGACCAACAGCTCCACATCTTTAACTCGCTCAAGGCTCATCTGACAGAGAAAGGCCTGCTCCCTGCCCTGGAAGAAGCAGCCTAGCTTTTCGGACCACCCCACCGGAGTAGGCTGTGGATAGAGGGAGTAGAGAGAGGGCAACGGAAGCAGATCCAGGCATGTATGGAAGTGGGAGATGAGATGAGGAACATAAGAAGGGAAACAACGGAAAACTGAACCACGATCTTGGGTCATTCCATTTTCAGTGTGTTTGCGAGAAAGAGTGTGTGTGTTCATTCAAATCAGTGTTTTTGCTTTTTTTATTTTTTGTGAATGTTTTATGATTATCTCTTACACCACAAAAGAATATTCTATGTATTAAGATGACGTTGTTGTTACAGTTCTTTGTGAGTTGAGCTGTACAATTCCACTTGTGTACAAATGTTCTGTACCTATAGATCGTCTGAATATTTTATAGTGTTTATTATGTTTTATTTTGTTTTAATGCACTGCTCATCACACTGTCATTTCAACCTCAGGCTAGTCTTTGTTTTTGTTTTTTTGCTAACAGGTGTTTCCATACGCCATCATAGTCTCAAAAAAGATTGTATTTTCACTGCAGAGTGCCGTAATTCATATTTGTTTTCATGGTCTTGGGTTTTGATGTTTTTGTAATGTTATATTTAAGAGAATTGTGGTCATTGATATCAAATGTGCGCTTCAGCCCAGTCGGTGGTGACTGTTACAGTTCAGCTGTGAGACTGTATGTTTACTGTACTTCCTGAAGTTAAGGAGAAGATTCAGATGTCAGTATTCAGTGTTTGAGAGGAAGTTTAGTCCACATCAGACTAGAATTACGTGGCTTTCATGTTTGTTACAAAGAAACGGTCCCTGTAAGCCAAACAAATAGGAAGTAACTTTAATTAGAATTACATTGTCAATAGTTAATAATAATTAGTTGTTACTCAGCACTGGAAAAGACCATTTGGAGATGTTAACAAACATTTCGCACTGAATGTTTAAAGGGATAGTTCACCCAAAAATGAAAATTTGATGTTTATCTGCTTACCCCCAGGGCATCCAAGATGTAGGTGACTTTGTTTCTTCAGTAGAACACAAACGAAGATTTTTAACTCAAAAAACTGTTGCAGTCTGTCAGTCATATAATGGCAGTCAATGGGCTCCACGGCTTTGAGAGTAAAAAAAACA
>NW_015633174.1:48842-55607 GCF_001515625.1 Sinocyclocheilus rhinocerous | reverse complement strand
ACTCTCAAAGCCGTGATTCCCATTCACTTCCATTATATGACTGACAGACTGCAACGGTTTGAGTTAAAAATCTTCGTTTGTGTTCTACTGAAGAAACAAAGTCACCTACATCTTGGATGCCCTGGGGGTAAGCAGATAAACATAAAATTTTCATTTTTGGGTGAACTATCCCTTTAAGAATTATTGTTTGTGGTACTTACATACTTTTATCATTTCTAGTTTTATTTTAATGTTTTATTGTCACTGAGCAGTTGCAAGCTAGTCTTAGTCAAGCTTTGTGTGTGTGCGTGTTTGTGAACTGTTACATGCTAAATGGTAAGGATCAGGCTGGGCCATAAAATCTCATTGACTGTTTTGTTTTTACATTTATTCAGTTTTGTACCATTTTCACTGCATGAGACCAAGTCTACCACGTCTAATTTTATAATTCTATTTCATCTGTTTTGTTTTTACCATCATCTGCTGTGTAAACTCAGAACTACAGTGTGTTTTGTTTAAGGTATTTTGTCCCCCTCTAATATGTGCCGTCATGTACACCTGTGCCATAAACAATATTTATTTTAAGAAAATGAAACCTTAATGGGTGTCATCGAGCAGCTTTAAAAGAGTAGTGTTAACGGGCTCAGCTTCACAGTCTGTACGTACAGTTCACTGCCATTCAACAATAAAAATCCATGAGCATATACTTTCAGACCTGTGTGTATTGACAAGACTGATGGGCACATCATATGTTGGGCTTTTTTATGTAAAACTTGTTTTTAAATGTTATTTAGCATGTTTTCTTCTATGCCCACAGATCTTGAAAGATAAATAGGCAGCTTATTACCTGAGTTATGTTCATTTTTGTCTTGCTTTTGTTTATTTACATGATTTTGATGGACAGCTCAAGCCATACTAGCTTAAGCGGAGCGCAGAGCAGTGACGTAACAATAATAAACAGCGTAACAGCTGAAGAATTATGACCATAAATCCGCGTGTAATATTTGCCCCTCCGTATTTTCACCATCCACCATCAATGAATGATATTAATTATTTTTTTCAATTCAGTAAGCAAAACATAATCTTCATCTGTGTTAAGTGGTGCAGAAATGTTTCTAATATATTTAATTCATTATGATTTCGTGTTATTGTACCTTATTAGTTCAGTTCAATGTCCTGATTTTATAGAGAGAATTACATGCATTATATTAGAATATAAGAATATATACTGTATATGTTTGACGTAGAGATGATTCTATTCTTATTCTTTACTGTATTTGAATGGTCCTCTAAGCCAGTCTGTGCTCTATATGTATGAAACATTGACGTACTGTACAAACTCCAGACGTGAACAGAGCAATTGCAATGTTTTATAATCAACAGAGAGAGTTACAAACCCGTCATGTTGCTGGCCAACCACTGATGTCAGGAGAGCTTTCAGAGACATGCGTTTGAGTGCGGTGACCATAAACATTTATAAAGAGACACATTTATCAAAGTCTACAATGCATGTTAAAATATCTAGCTCTTGTTTCTGTGATAGTATGTTACAGGTTGAACAAGTTAAAGATACTTGCCAGATCTTCAGACTCTTGCGCGTGCCATTCTTTTCCCGCGGAATTGGGCTACTTTAACACTGTTGCCGCGAGTTGTTTTTCATGCCTGTGGGTTAAAGCAACCCAATAACGTGACATTTAGTCCCTGGAATGCGAATTCTACCAGGGTAACCTCACCAAAAAAGGTGTATTTTACCCCCTGGAACGCAATTTTTTACCGGGGGAGCCCCTCGAAACGCAATTGGGCTAGTTTTGAGTAGCAATTCAGCGGGTTTTTGTTATGAAAACCTGGCAACCCTGATGCGTGGTTAACGAGTGCTAGTGCAACGAGACTAACATATTGTTCATTACAATGTTTTAGACGGTTTTTAATTCTGTTATTCGCAAACACTGCCACGACACGTTATCCTTAGAAAGTATACTAATGTTAGCAACGGTCTCCTGAAGTGTCGGAGAGGCGCAGTTGTGCTCTCCATGTGTCTGGCGATTTATTCATGACCACTTAAGTAAAAACAGAAACGTAAAACCCACTCAAACGTGTTAAACACTTTTGGTTTGCCACTGAGAAGAAAAAAAACCTCTCTGTTGAACACAACAACAGCTCAGTATGTTGTTATTTGCCTTCAAGTAGTATGGTCTGTATTTCTGTTGTGTTTTGTTTTGTAGTTTTTGATAAAGCAGATAAATGTGCTTTCCCTGCAACTTTGTGTACAGTGATTTGCTCATTTGTAAATGGTTAATAAAGAGGAAAGCTCAGTATATATGTAAGTACATCATGATCTCTTCCTCCTTGCTGTTTGAACTTCCTTTTCATGTCAGATGCAGATTTTTATGATGACAGAAACAGTTTTGTGTCCATTTTAGATGGAAAAACACAGCATGGTTTTAGATGTACAAATACAAAGAAACCATGGTGCATCTCTCCAAGAAAATGATGACAAATGTCTGAGAAGAAAGTGGCCCCATTGGTTGAGGTACATCCTGCACAACTGTAGTCTGCATTTTCGCCTGTGTAGAAATTCATCACCTCTTGTTATTTTTTCTGTCTTGACTTTGCCACTCACTTCCTCAGCTCATGAAGATCTGCTGTTTCTCTACAGCCTGACAAACATGCTGCATGTAGGAACTTCAAAATAACTGTTGGTTTGCTCACACAAACACTGCAGGCGAGCCGAGGGGCAAGATTGAACGTGTTTGGAAGTGTAAAAAAAAGAAGAAGAAGAATCAGATCAGCAGAGGAAGGAGGAAGTAAAGAGAAGAAGAGGGGCTGACTGGAAAGAATGTACTCTTAGTTGACTGTGTTTTGTGATTGTTTTTGTGTGTGTGCGTGTGAGTGAGAGAATGTGTGTGAGTGTGTCTGTGTGTGTGTAACCTTTTGGTCCGATTTTGAAGAAATGTCTCTGAGACTACCTCGCAACTGGGACTTCAGCACCTTCAGAGCTGAAACTGCCAAGATAGGTGAGTGCCACTGTGTGTGGTCAAAGGTCAAAGTCTTTTCCGTGTTTTAGGAATTTCACTTGGCCAGGTGGGTAGATTTATGTGCGATTCTTTGTATTCAATGACACAACAGGCCTCCTGTCACTAGGAACTAGAGGTTTGGTCTATACTGACGCATGTAAAGTATGGCTTTTATGTAATGGGAAATGTAATTGACTGGGCAGTGATGGTGCATATGTGTTTAATCTAATTTAGAGGAGTATCTGTAAATGACAGACAAAAGTGGTATAGTGATGGTGGAGGATTCACCCTGAGGCTATATAATTCACTTGGGCACTTCTCATCTGCTCCGTGCTTTCCTTGTAATTCTGTTGAATCCCTGACACAACTTTTGATGTGTTGTATAGTCATTGTGACAAGATTATTTGTAGTACTTCCTTTCTAATTTGACTAAATGTTCTCCTTAATCTCTAGGCTGTTTAAAAACTCTAAAGTATGACTTCCAGCAGATGTATGGAGCAATCAGGTATAAAAAGAGGCAGGTTTATGGTTGTATGCGGTGACTCGTGGCGTTTCTGGTCTCGGTTTGCACCGTCTGTTGGAGATGCAAAGCATTAGTGATTTCCTCTGTGTGTAATCTTCACATGCTGCAGGCAGGAAGACGCTGCGACACTCTGAGAAGCACATTCATTCTCTGCTCAAAATGTCAGCATACTGTAAATGCTAGATAGTTATCTACTATGCGGCCTATTACAAGGTCTTTAGTTAAGGCTCTCTCAGCAGTATCCTAGGTTAAGGGAGCAAGTGTTTCTCGCAGTATGATAGTTTTCGGATGGCTTTAGATTGCTCTAATTATATAAAGTGTATTGTTAGTCGATATTTAGATGACACTATTTATTCAAAGCATCGTACAGCCTCATTTTTTAAAATGCAGCCAAGACAATGTTCATAACTAGGGATTTTTACACCTTGGTTACTTTTGCCATCATTTAATGCTTCCTTAATTTTTTTTTTTTTTTTTAATATTAATGACATTTTTTATATTTAGCAGACACTTTTTATTCAAAGCATCTTGTAGTACATCCTAATTTTTTAAAGTTGAAAAAAACATTGTTCATAGCTATAGGTGCAGAATATATTGGTATTATAGATTTTTTTTTTAATTTGTTGATCTATAGTCAGTGCTGCTTCTTTAATTGTACATACTTATTTCCCCTATATTTACATTTTAAGTTACTTTTTCATCTAATACTCACTTAATCATCTAATACTCACTTTGAATTAAATGTTTTTTTAATAATTTAATAATACAAACAAATTCATTATTAATAGTTTCAAAATCAATATTTAGGCTATATTTTATAATGCATGTTCTAATGTGATTCACTTGTAGCATTTAAAATGATTGATTCAAGTATGTTTTATTTGTAAGTTTTTATTGTTTATTTAAGCTATTTAGATTTTTTACAACTATTTAGAAATTTGATATCAGCCATTTATCAGTTACCAGCCATAACATTAAAAATTATTAACTTTTCCTATCAGCCAGAATTTTAATATTATGCATATCTATTTGCAACCCATTTTATCTGTTCTGAGTGAAACAGGGTGTTCAAAGGAAAAAAAAAAAAAAAGAATTAATTCAGGATTTAACTTTTTTCCACCAGGAATTGGTAGGATTGTGGAAAAAAAACAATAATCGTGATATAAATAAATAAATAGAGGCAGATAGTGATGATGAAAATAAAAGCTGTTTCAGTGGTGAAATAAATTATTTTAATTAAAGATTACTCAGACATTTTCTTCCTTTGGAATAGCGTGCACGGATGAATCATAATTAAGAAACCTGTGTTTTAATTTAACGGTGCCTTTAGCTGTTACGGTCACATAGCATTAAACAAAAATTATGCACATTTTAGCATCTGCAGAGCTGTTCTGCTGAATGTGAATGATCATGAGTCCCTTTTACCAATGTCTCAAACTTCAGCCTGACGCAGAACAGCTCGGCCTGACGCAAACAGCTTCTTGCATCTCTGCTATGATCTCCTTGGTAATTCATGGGGAGTTTGAACCGACTCTCTTCCCTTCCCCTGATCCCAGCGTGTGTCATAGAAATGGGTGAGGCCTCAAGCCAGGCAATGTGTGTGGGCCTGTGGTCCAGGAGAGAGAACAGTGGTCCGTGCTCTCCATCAGGGAAGATCTTCTCAAAATAGACCAAAGAGGCTGACATTAGGTGGGGATCTTTCAAAAACGCTACTTCCTGTGGCTGATGAGCTTGTAGCTTCCTGTTTATCTTGGTTCTCTCTCTTCTGCCCTTTCCTCTGATCTCAATGCGTTATAGCGAATTTGACTACAAAAGCTCCAACTGCTCAAATCACTGTGACACCATCTCTTTTCAATTAGATAATGGCTGATTGGTTGCTGTCTAGAGATTTATTTATTGTAGATGCTTTTTTATCAATGAGATGCCATGAAGTCAAGTGTTTTGTGGCTTCACTAAGTAGCTTTTCACTATGATGAACGCCAACTGGGGTGCTTAAATCATTTTCTTATTTTCTGCCACTCTGAACATCTCAGTTTTTCTTATCTGTCAATCACAGGGGTCCCTACCCCACCCTCCCTTTGCTATGGGCTATCCTGCCAGAAAGCTAAATCACAAATAGGATCTCTTTAGTATCTTAGTTCTCTCTCCCAGACACCAATGGGCTCAAATGGAGCACAAATTTTTGAGAGAAATTGAGACTTTTTGAGAGAAAGTGAGGAAATTTTTATTTTTTAAATGCTATTCTCAAATTTAACAACACATTTGCAATCAAAGTCATATATTTCAATATTAACTCAATATTAATATCAATATTATATTCTAATATTCTCCTACTGACAATAAAAACCCGCTGGTGATGTTTTGCTGAGCTTAGCTGGCGTAAGATGGTTTTAACTGGTTTACCTTGGCAGTAATCTGGTCTCCGACCCCGACCAGTGCCCAAAACCGCTCCAAAACCAGCCAACAGGCCAGTTTGACCAGGCTAGGAGACCTGCTAAAACCAGCGAACCACCTTAGGTTGGTCTAAGCTAAATATCCACATAAATATTAAAGATCTGTACACTTGACATGTCAACCTATGTAATTTGTATTTTTCCTTAAAGGGGTCATCGGATGCCCATTTTCCACAAGTTGATATGATTCTTTAGGGTCTTAATGAAAAGTCTATAACATACTTTGGTTAAAATTTCTCAATGGTAGTGTAAAAAACACCCTTTTTACCCTGTCAAAATCAGCTCCGTTTTCAGCACGTCGTTCTAGTCCGTGTTGCTTTAAATGCTAATGAGCTCTGCCCCCCCCGCCCCTCTCTTCCTTGGGGTGATGAGCCATACTGTTTACTTTAGCCGCATTTAGCCACGGAACTTGCTAACTAGCACGTTATTAGGAAAGGTGATTTGCAAAGTTTCATAAAAAACCCTTATACTCACTTCATCTGAAGCTGGATCACGAATGATTCGCACGAACATAGACGCATTTAGGTAGATCGGAGGCACATTCCCTTCAAAAACAAATGTAGTCCACTGCGTCTTCAGCGGCTCAGATGTCGGGAGTAAATGACGACTGCAATGTTCATTATTACATCCAGTAACAAAACGCCTCAATCGCTTATTCGGAGACATTCTTGTCTTCCCCTGCACTGGAGTCGACACAATGGCGGACAGCTCACAGCTCACTCAGGGCGGGTCTAAGGTAAGACACCAGTCCAGTCTGTGCTGAAACGCTACTGTCAATCAAACTATCGTGGGAGGA
>NW_015633174.1:42650-48806 GCF_001515625.1 Sinocyclocheilus rhinocerous | reverse complement strand
TGCAGCAGGCGCAATGATATTACGCAGCGCCTGAAAATAGGCTAACTTCTGTCAACATAACCAACGTGACCACCTGCTTGCACAGGGAGCGTGCTGGGGACTATTTTCAGGCGCTGCGTAATATCATTGTGCCTGCTGCACAGTGGCAGCAAAGTTCCTTGATTTTTTTTACATTTTTTGTTTATTTCCAGGCTTAAATGATATCTTGAATTTTTCAAGCTATATCCACATAAATCTTAAAGCTCTGTGCACCTGTTGTATGTCAAGTTGTGTCATTTGTATTTCTATGAATAAACCTCTAAAACAAGGGTGATTCTTGAATGAAACATAACTGAGAACTTCATTAGGCCTTTCACAATGATTTCCTACCTAGGGATTTATATTTTTTATATGTAGTTTCCTTTCTAAATAAGGTGCAAAACACTACTTCCTCTCCCAACAACCATCTCTTGCTACTGGCCAGACTCCTCTGATACAATTCCAAGAAAACAGAACCTCAGGACTGGATGCAACATTCAATTTTTCTTTAACAGTCTCGCTAAACATTTCTGCGTGGTGTCTTACATACTATAGGTCCAGTAAATCCATAGCACTGAAGCTATGGAGAAAACAACAACACTGACAATATGGCAACCTGCCTCTACCGAGTCAAACAGTAGGTAAAGGTCCAATCCGGAGGTTTTATGATCATGGATCTTTCTGCCCAATGGCAAGTGAAAAAAGAACTAGAAACAGCTTCCATTTCCCTTCCAATGGAAGACTTCAAATCTCTTTATGACAAGACCTGCAACACCTCTAGTCCAGCAAGCCCGGGGTATTACTGCTATATCTGAACCCACTTCTTCCTGAGGAATGACCAATGGCTTCCTGTATATCACAAAATACATCTTAAAGGAACACTCCCCTATTTTTGAAAATAGGCTCATTTTCCAACTCCCCTAGAGTTAAACAGTTGAGTTTTACCGTTTTCGAATCCATTCAGCCGATCTCCGGGTCTGGTGGTAGCACTTTTAGCTGTAGCTTAGCATTGATCATTGAATCTGATTAGACCGTTAGCATCTCGCTCAAAAATGACCAAAGAGTTTCGATATTTTTCCTATTTAAAACTTGACTCTTCTGTAGTTACATCGTGTACTGAGACCGACGGAAAATGAAAAGTTGCGATTTTCTAGGCCGATATGGCTAGGAACTATACTCTCATTCCGGCGTAATAATCAAGGAACTTTGCTGCCATACCAGGGGTGCAGCAGGCGCAATGATATTACGCAGCGCCTGAAAATAGGCTAACTTCTGTCAACATAACCAACGTGACCACCTGCTTGCACAGGGAGCGTGCTGGGGACTATTTTCAGGCGCTGCGTAATATCATTGTGCCTGCTGCACAGTGGCAGCAAAGTTCCTTGATTTTTTTTACATTTTTTGTTTATTTCCAGGCTTAAATGATATCTTGAATTTTTCAAGCTATATCCACATAAATCTTAAAGCTCTGTGCACCTGTTGTATGTCAAGTTGTGTCATTTGTATTTCTATGAATAAACCTCTAAAACAAGGGTGATTCTTGAATGAAACATAACTGAGAACTTCATTAGATCTCTCAAGGTATAAAAGGGCAATCTCTGAACAATAAAATGTTCCTCTTTGAGTTTCAGTTCTCAAACTCATGTGGAAAAGAGTCAAGATCCAATAATACCCTTTTGACCTAGTGAACAATCCATTGCACAGTAACATCGAAAGCCGTTTTTGCTTAAGTGCGTGGTATAGTTTCTGGCAGAACTGGCCACAGCAGGACTTTTTCTTCAGCATCAGGACAATCACAGCAAGTCTGCAAATATTTGTCAAGCAGGAAGCTGCCGGGTTCAGACAGTTAGCCACTGTCATCACCACACATGTGCATGATGGTCTCATGATATAAAAATAGAATTAGTTCAGTGACAGGTGATTTCATTTTCAGCAAGTCTCGGACTCATCTGCGTGTTTGTCTTATTCTCTGCCTGCTTTTTATCGGTTGCCACCTCAGCTCGCTCCAAGAGTGTTATGCCAGGGGAAGGGAGCCCTGGATCCACTCACACTGGTTTTAAGAGATCCATGGAGAAACCTCTGAAAACAGGCTGGCTGAAGAAGCAGAGATCCATCGTAAAGAACTGGCAGCTGCGCTTCTTTGTGCTGAGAGGAAATGTCTTAACATACCATAAAGATGACAGAGAGAGCGCTGTCCAGGTAGGAGACAAGCAAGCACGAGTAATACAAACATCACTATTTTTATTATTTTTAATGCATCAATTTTTTATTAATTTTTTTTATTTCTTCTTTCCTGGTTTTTTTTTAATTTTACGCAATGCTAGTCCAATCAGTCAAATAACTAAAATTAAACTTGTAATAATTTGATCTTTTTATCTTCTTCTTCCTTTTTCTTTTTGATTTAGAATTTGGTCTTTAGTATTTGGTCATGTGATAATCATGTTATTCAGAATCTTAAATATTTCCTCTTCATTTTACATCATAATATCATAATATCAAAATCCAGGTTTAATCTATATCTTGAATTCTAGATTTTTTAGTGTTGTCTCAGATTTTTCTGTCTGAATGTCATGTAAATGTTTCCAAACTGATAACGTAATGCAAGTGAAATTTGCTTTTATATTTATGCATTTTTTCTGATATTTATTATTATTTTATTTATTTATTATATTTTATTTACTAATTTGACTATTTACTAAATTATTTACCACTCGGACTGTAACTATACCCTCTTGTCTCATTCTGATCTCAGGGAACCATACCTTTGTTCTCATGCCATGTTAATGAGCTGCCATCAAATGCAGATGATAAATTCCTTTTTGAGATTATCCCAGGTGAGTTTTTTAATTAACACTTCTCTTGCACTAAGTGTAACCCAGGCCTGCTATCTATGCAAGTTGTTTACAGTGTATAAGACCTCATTGGCTACTACTGTATATGTTGGTGGGCAAAATCATACAGTTGTTGTGTCCCTGATGCAGCAGGTAGCAGTACAGATCGGGAGCGGGAGCGGGAAGCCTATGTTCTCATGGCGACCAGTCAGAGCGAGATGGAAGAGTGGGTGCGCTCCATTCGCAAAGCCATCGGATCACGGTCTAATGGAGGTATCTATCATTCATCATAATATACATTTATATTATAAAGTTTGTTATAGATTGAGGAGGTTCTTAGGATCATTCTCTCTCATACTGTAAGAAAACAATTGTAGAAAAACGGAAAAGGTACTAGTAATTTTGTGCCAGGACAATGTCTTTTAAGTTTAGGGACATTTCATTTAACCCTAAAACACAACACAATGTAATGCATAATTTAAAAGGACTAAAACAGGTTTCTAAAACACCTGTGGAAAATCAATACACAAAATTCCTTTTTTAGAGTTTATGGTGGTGTAGACTAGTGGTTAAAATTGGTAACTCGGATGAAACCCTATTACGTTGATGGCATTTAGGTTGTTTCAGAGAGACTGTCATAATTTATGATAAATTTAAATAGCCTCTTGTTTACTATAACTTTGCTGTGTTGTACGACTCTAATGTACAAAGGGTGTCCTATTAATAATATCCATAGACTGCCACTGCTATTCAATAAAATTGTTATGTTTCTCTCCTCAAAGTATTTGGAAAGAGCCTTTCAGACATCATGGTGTATGAGAAGAAATTTGGGCCACGTCTGGTGCCCATCCTGGTGGAGAAGTGTGCTGAATTCATCAGAGAGCACGGTCTGAATGAGGAGGGCATCTTTCGCCTGCCAGGACAGGACAACCAGGTCAAACAGTTCAGAGAGGCCTTTGATGCCGGAGAGAGACCCTCATTCCCCTGGTAAAGTTTCACATGTCTAAATCTGAGTGAAATTACTCATGAATGCTGTAGAGAGCTGATCTGAATAAAGCATATTGGTTATTGTTTAGTCCGGTAATTGCATGCAATGGTACTGAATACATACTACATTCATGTACCATGGCATTTACATGGTACTTCAAGGAATACCATGATATTACAATACAGTACAGAATATAATAAAAACAAATATTGTGAAATGTTATTACAATTTAAAACAACTGTTTTGTATTTTAAAATATTTTAAAATAATAACTTATTCCTATGATGGTTGAAGATCAAATTGATGATTATTATCAGTGTTGAAAACAGTTGAGCTGCTGAATAGAAGGTTCAGAAGAGCAGCATTTATTAGAAATAAATTAATAATTGTACAAATATCTTTACCTTTACTTTTGAACAATTGAATGCATCCCTGCTGAATAAACATATTCATTCCTTATAAAAAAAAAATACTGACCCCAGACTTTTGAATTAGAGTGAAAAAAGGTAATACAATGGCTTATTGTATTTATTTAATTTGTTTGTAACAACTTCAGGTTACTCCTTACTACTGTGTGTGGTGAAGAGAAGCATTATGTGAAACGAAATAATGAAAGAAATGTCCAAAAGTCAAGAAATAACTGGAATCCACTAAAAGATTTAATTTTATGATTTTTGGACCTGATTTTGTGACCATTGGTTTCCGGACTTCAGTGTTCTTTCAAGTTTGCATGCGAATGGGGCTTTTATGTGGATGACCACACTCTGCATGACCATTTATGGTGACGCTAAAGTCTTCACTGCTATTTTGAGGAAGTAGAATAGGTAAAGAGTTTGACCCAGAATGTATGAACTAGATGTGTGAGAGAGAGAGAGAGGACGTGCAAAAGCATGAGAGATAGAGAAAGAGAGATACAAAAGCACACTATTTCAGAGGAACCTGGCACACACTGACGATCTGCGGCTGAGCCACATCCTGTCCTGACTAACAGAGATCTTGCCATTGAACATGCGCACATATCCATTTGACAAGCAACTGTTTTTGCATTTCATCTTCATCCTTTCTGACTGCAAAGATGATTGTAATGACTGTAATTATCGCAAGTCAAATTTATACTTCATTTGTTCATACCTTCTGCCTGCAGTGACACTGATGTCCACACGGTGGGGTCATTACTTAAGCTGTACCTCAGAGAGCTTCCTGAACCTGTTGTGCCCTGGACTCAATATCAGGACTTCCTTGACAGCACTCTGATGCTGGATGCTGCCACTGCAGCTGTGAGAAACACATTCACAAAGACAGTATGTCAGATGAGCACTGATCCTTTAACTAACTGCAATCTGATCAATCCCAGGGCAAAGAAAAGCTGGAGGAACAAATCAGCCTTCTGCCAAAAGTGAACTACAACCTCCTGAGTTACATCTGCAGGTACGAGTCCCTATAAGAGTGAAAATGGATCAGACACTGATAGGAGCAAAAACAGGCCATGGCATTTGTATATGCATATTTGTTATTTCAGATTCCTTTTTGAGGTCCAACAAAACTCAAAGGTGAATAAAATGAGCATTGAGAACCTGGCCACGGTCATGGGAGTGAACCTGTTCAAGCCGCAAGTGGAGGACGCCATCAGTATGATGAAGGGTCAGTAATCATCCTAAGATGGATAAAACATTGTGTTCTATGCAATTTATATTGTTTTTAAAATACCCCATGAACTCAAAATATTGATGTGCCTTTTAGTCTGTTAGGGGTGGGTGATATCCCGGTAGACACGATTAAGTAAGACACGATTAAGATTTTAAACCTTTGAAATGCAATCGGCAGCGAAAGAGAACTCATTTCGCTATATGTGTGTGCTGTCTGAGAGACTGTTTCTGAGCCCTGTCAGAGAGTAGATCAGTACAGTAGCTCTTAAGTGTAAGCAAACAGCTGAGAAAGAAAACACATGTTGGATCCGGGCAGCTCTTAAAGTGACAGCAGTCTAATATTCCTGTTGTCTGTCATTCATGTTTATCAAACAACAAAAGAGAAAATCTCCCACTGCTCTTGACTAAATCAATTGCTTCTAATTAGTTTCTTATTCTTATTTAATCACTGACAGTTTACTTGTCTTCAGTGAGCTTGAGTTTTTTTATTTAGGCTAGTATTAGTTTTTGTGATATTGACACTGGTAACAAGAATTATGAAATTTCTATGGTATCAAAAATTTTGATATCATAAAGACCTTATTTAAAGCAAAAATAACTATATCGTGATATATACAGTGGGTACGGAAAGTATTCAGACCCCCTTAAATTTTTCACTCTTTGTTATATTGCA
>NW_015633174.1:11293-41452 GCF_001515625.1 Sinocyclocheilus rhinocerous | reverse complement strand
CACAGCAGGACTTTTTCTTCAGCATCAGGACAATCACAGCAAGTCTGCAAATATTTGTCAAGCAGGAAGCTGCCGGGTTCAGACAGTTAGCCACTGTCATCACCACACATGTGCATGATGGTCTCATGATATAAAAATAGAATTAGTTCAGTGACAGGTGATTTCATTTTCAGCAAGTCTCGGACTCATCTGCGTGTTTGTCTTATTCTCTGCCTGCTTTTTATCGGTTGCCACCTCAGCTCGCTCCAAGAGTGTTATGCCAGGGGAAGGGAGCCCTGGATCCACTCACACTGGTTTTAAGAGATCCATGGAGAAACCTCTGAAAACAGGCTGGCTGAAGAAGCAGAGATCCATCGTAAAGAACTGGCAGCTGCGCTTCTTTGTGCTGAGAGGAAATGTCTTAACATACCATAAAGATGACAGAGAGAGCGCTGTCCAGGTAGGAGACAAGCAAGCACGAGTAATACAAACATCACTATTTTTATTATTTTTAATGCATCAATTTTTTATTAATTTTTTTTATTTCTTCTTTCCTGGTTTTTTTTTAATTTTACGCAATGCTAGTCCAATCAGTCAAATAACTAAAATTAAACTTGTAATAATTTGATCTTTTTATCTTCTTCTTCCTTTTTCTTTTTGATTTAGAATTTGGTCTTTAGTATTTGGTCATGTGATAATCATGTTATTCAGAATCTTAAATATTTCCTCTTCATTTTACATCATAATATCATAATATCAAAATCCAGGTTTAATCTATATCTTGAATTCTAGATTTTTTAGTGTTGTCTCAGATTTTTCTGTCTGAATGTCATGTAAATGTTTCCAAACTGATAACGTAATGCAAGTGAAATTTGCTTTTATATTTATGCATTTTTTCTGATATTTATTATTATTTTATTTATTTATTATATTTTATTTACTAATTTGACTATTTACTAAATTATTTACCACTCGGACTGTAACTATACCCTCTTGTCTCATTCTGATCTCAGGGAACCATACCTTTGTTCTCATGCCATGTTAATGAGCTGCCATCAAATGCAGATGATAAATTCCTTTTTGAGATTATCCCAGGTGAGTTTTTTAATTAACACTTCTCTTGCACTAAGTGTAACCCAGGCCTGCTATCTATGCAAGTTGTTTACAGTGTATAAGACCTCATTGGCTACTACTGTATATGTTGGTGGGCAAAATCATACAGTTGTTGTGTCCCTGATGCAGCAGGTAGCAGTACAGATCGGGAGCGGGAGCGGGAAGCCTATGTTCTCATGGCGACCAGTCAGAGCGAGATGGAAGAGTGGGTGCGCTCCATTCGCAAAGCCATCGGATCACGGTCTAATGGAGGTATCTATCATTCATCATAATATACATTTATATTATAAAGTTTGTTATAGATTGAGGAGGTTCTTAGGATCATTCTCTCTCATACTGTAAGAAAACAATTGTAGAAAAACGGAAAAGGTACTAGTAATTTTGTGCCAGGACAATGTCTTTTAAGTTTAGGGACATTTCATTTAACCCTAAAACACAACACAATGTAATGCATAATTTAAAAGGACTAAAACAGGTTTCTAAAACACCTGTGGAAAATCAATACACAAAATTCCTTTTTTAGAGTTTATGGTGGTGTAGACTAGTGGTTAAAATTGGTAACTCGGATGAAACCCTATTACGTTGATGGCATTTAGGTTGTTTCAGAGAGACTGTCATAATTTATGATAAATTTAAATAGCCTCTTGTTTACTATAACTTTGCTGTGTTGTACGACTCTAATGTACAAAGGGTGTCCTATTAATAATATCCATAGACTGCCACTGCTATTCAATAAAATTGTTATGTTTCTCTCCTCAAAGTATTTGGAAAGAGCCTTTCAGACATCATGGTGTATGAGAAGAAATTTGGGCCACGTCTGGTGCCCATCCTGGTGGAGAAGTGTGCTGAATTCATCAGAGAGCACGGTCTGAATGAGGAGGGCATCTTTCGCCTGCCAGGACAGGACAACCAGGTCAAACAGTTCAGAGAGGCCTTTGATGCCGGAGAGAGACCCTCATTCCCCTGGTAAAGTTTCACATGTCTAAATCTGAGTGAAATTACTCATGAATGCTGTAGAGAGCTGATCTGAATAAAGCATATTGGTTATTGTTTAGTCCGGTAATTGCATGCAATGGTACTGAATACATACTACATTCATGTACCATGGCATTTACATGGTACTTCAAGGAATACCATGATATTACAATACAGTACAGAATATAATAAAAACAAATATTGTGAAATGTTATTACAATTTAAAACAACTGTTTTGTATTTTAAAATATTTTAAAATAATAACTTATTCCTATGATGGTTGAAGATCAAATTGATGATTATTATCAGTGTTGAAAACAGTTGAGCTGCTGAATAGAAGGTTCAGAAGAGCAGCATTTATTAGAAATAAATTAATAATTGTACAAATATCTTTACCTTTACTTTTGAACAATTGAATGCATCCCTGCTGAATAAACATATTCATTCCTTATAAAAAAAAAATACTGACCCCAGACTTTTGAATTAGAGTGAAAAAAGGTAATACAATGGCTTATTGTATTTATTTAATTTGTTTGTAACAACTTCAGGTTACTCCTTACTACTGTGTGTGGTGAAGAGAAGCATTATGTGAAACGAAATAATGAAAGAAATGTCCAAAAGTCAAGAAATAACTGGAATCCACTAAAAGATTTAATTTTATGATTTTTGGACCTGATTTTGTGACCATTGGTTTCCGGACTTCAGTGTTCTTTCAAGTTTGCATGCGAATGGGGCTTTTATGTGGATGACCACACTCTGCATGACCATTTATGGTGACGCTAAAGTCTTCACTGCTATTTTGAGGAAGTAGAATAGGTAAAGAGTTTGACCCAGAATGTATGAACTAGATGTGTGAGAGAGAGAGAGAGGACGTGCAAAAGCATGAGAGATAGAGAAAGAGAGATACAAAAGCACACTATTTCAGAGGAACCTGGCACACACTGACGATCTGCGGCTGAGCCACATCCTGTCCTGACTAACAGAGATCTTGCCATTTAACACACGCACATATCCATTTGACAAGCAACTGTTTTTGCATTTCATCTTCATCCTTTCTGACTGCAAAGATGATTGTAATGACTGTAATTATCGCAAGTCAAATTTATACTTCATTTGTTCATACCTTCTGCCTGCAGTGACACTGATGTCCACACGGTGGCGTCCTTACTTAAGTTGTACCTCAGAGAGCTTCCTGAACCTGTTGTGCCCTGGACTCAATATCAGGACTTCCTTGACAGCACTCTGATGCTGGATGCTGCCACTGCAGCTGTGAGAAACACATTCACAAAGACAGTATGTCAGATGAGCACTGATCCTTTAACTAACTGCAATCTGATCAATCCCAGGGCAAAGAAAAGCTGGAGGAACAAATCAGCCTTCTGCCAAAAGTGAACTACAACCTCCTGAGTTACATCTGCACCCTATAAGACCTATAAGAGTGAAAATGGATCAGACACTGATAGGAGCAAAAACAGGCCATGGCATTTGTTTTGTTATTTTTGTTATTTCAGATTCCTTTTTGAGGTCCAACAAAACTCAAAGGTGAATAAAATGAGCATTGAGAACCTGGCCACGGTCATGGGAGTGAACCTGTTCAAGCCGCAAGTGGAGGACGCCATCAGTATGATGAAGGGTCAGTAATCATCCTAAGATGGATAAAACATTGTGTTCTATGCAATTTATATTGTTTTTAAAATACCCCATGAACTCAAAATATTGATGTGCCTTTTAGTCTGTTAGGGGTGGGTGATATCCCGGTAGACACGATTAAGTAAGACACGATTAAGATTTTAAACCTTTGAAATGCAATCGGCAGCGAAAGAGAACACATTTCGCTATATGTGTGTGCTGTCTGAGAGACTGTTTCTGAGCCCTGTCAGAGAGTAGCTCAGTACAGTAGCTCTTAAGTGTAAGCAAACAGCTGAGAAAGAAAACACATGTTGGATCCGGGCAGCTCTTAAAGTGACAGCAGTCTAATATTCCTGTTGTCTGTCATTCATGTTTATCAAACAACAAAAGAGAAAATCTCCCACTGCTCTTGACTAAATCAATTGCTTCTAATTAGTTTCTTATTCTTATTTAATCACTGACAGTTTACTTGTCTTCAGTGAGCTTGAGTTTTTTTATTTAGGCTAGTATTAGTTTTTTGTGATATTGACACTGGTAACAAGAATTATGAAATTTCTATGGTATCAAAAATTTTGATATCATAAAGACCTTATTTAAAGCAAAAATAACTATATCGTGATATATATATATATTGTTGCAGAGAAATAAAATTACTCGTATCGTGATATAAGATTTTGGACATATCGCCCACTCCTAGTCCATGTCTGTTCAAATATACGAAAAACATTTTTTTAGCAGAAAAGATTAAAATTTACAGCCTTTCTTTTCTGGAAAATTGAACCCAAAATGTTAATGACATAATTTCTTGCTCCAATTTTTAGTATTTTCGTCTAATAAAATGAGAATGCCCCTGTTTCTAAAACCAACTGCAATAGCAAGAAGCATATCATGGCATGCTAGCATACTACTTTTTCTGCACTACATTTCTTGCTATATATGCTATTCCATTTCAGTAGTTGAAAAGTTGGGTAATATGTTTAAACTAAAGGCTATTAGCTATATATATATAAATAAATAAAAACTTTGACATATCATACAACTTCCTGTTTTAACAGCACGCAGAATATCAATCAGAAAAACAAATCATTGGTTGTTTATGGGATATTTAACCTGAACTGCAATGAGTAAGAATGAGATTTCAAGTATGGTGTTTATGGTTAACACCTTGTAGTGATGATCTTTGTTCTCACCTCATACACACAGGAACGCCCATGATACAGAAGGTAATGACGGTGATGATCAGACACCATGAGCTGCTATTCCCACGCTCTAAAGACATGCTGCCATCTCCTCTTCCAAGCAAGAAAAGCAAAAGCAAGAAGAACAGTAACCCTCGCAGTTTTGTGGGCTGGGAGTCTGCAGAGGTACCGATCACGTAAAATAACAGCTGTTTTCAGAAGCACATTCATGGAGAACTGTTTTAAAATGGTGATTTATAGGCCTGGAGAGCTCTTAAATAATAAAATCCAACATTTTAAATATAAATGTTTTAATGTTTTTGAAAGAAGTCTCTCTTCGCCAAGGCTGCATTTATTTGTTCAAAAATACAGTAAAACTGTGATACTGTAAAATAGTATAATATTAACTGTTTTCTATTTTAATATAATTCATTATGTTAAATCATTTAACATTTAAAATGAATTGATTTCTTTAATGGCCGAAACCGATTTTTCAGCAGCCAGTCAGTGTCACATGATCCTTCGGAAATCACTTTAATATGCTGATTTAGTATTCAAGAAGTCTTATTTTTGTAGAAATTGTCATACTTTTTTTTTTTTCCAGGAATTTATTTGAAATAGAAATGCTTTGAAACATTATAAATGTCTTTACTGTCACGTTTGATGAATTTGATGTGTCTTTGCTGAATAAAAGTACTGATGTCTTACAAAATGCTCTTACCCCAGAATTCTAAGTGGTAGTGTATAAAAAAATTTCAATATAAATTTGGCCTTGTTCTTGGCAATATCAGTGATTTTCAAAATTCTGAAATATTTGATCCGTTTTGAAATATTCAGCTAGAAATTTTTTTTTTCGTTTTCTTCAGAGACTTTAAGCATTTAGATGGCATATTATTTATAATGTAATTTATAAAAAAAAATCAAAATAGCTGGAAAGGTTTTTGTTTGTAGGCTTCAAATTAAGAATACACTCTAAAAAATGCTGGGTTGTTTCAACTCAACGTTGGGTCAAATATGGACTAACCCAACTTTTGGGTTAAAACTTTAATTAAAAAATTTAACCCAACTGTTGGGTTAGTCCATATTTGACCCAATGTTGGGTCGAAACAACCCAACATTTTTTAGAGTGTAGTCATACTTGATGAACACACCTGCTGTTTGTCAAGGTTTTTTTGAAGCTGTCACTGCGTTACTTTCACACCTGTATCTCTTAACCGATCGTATTACTCTTCTCTCTTAAGTGCGAGGTGTCCTCCCTGTCTGAATCTCCTGAGGAAGAGGAAATGGACAAACCTGAGGAAGAGAGGAAGGACCTGTGGTCATCTGAGACGGGATCAGAAGACACACCTCTTTCTCCTTCCTCTCCATTTTCATCTGCAACCGACACCTGGCCCGACAGCCCCAGAAAAAGGACGCAAACTCTACCCAGCTTAGGCTGTCCGCCAGCGGGAAGAGGCCGTGAGCCTTCTTGGGAACGCTGGAGCAGGCTCCAGGAGAGCTTTAACGAGAACGAAGAGAAAACATTCTCAGAGGACATCTTTAAGTTACTTGACCTGCAGAAAGTGACACTGTTTTCTGGAGGGCAGAAAAGTGAAAAGGAAAAAGTCGAAGGACAGAAGGACACAGAGGACACAGGCTTGCATAAGACAGGTAGCAATGTCGTGGACAAACAGATAGACGCTGTAAAACCACAGGCACAGAGCACAACACCCGTTCCCAAACCTCGGCCGAGCAACGATGTGACTGCGCCAGCTGTGAGCAGAGAGAAGACCGTGGAACCTACAGCAGCTGCTCTACAGAAAAGCAATCCAGCACAACCAGAAAACACAGACTCAACAAACATCATCAACAGGTACGGCCAAATACAAGTGTGTACCTGTGTTCATCATTTGCCATAGTGGAGTTTGTGAAGGGTCAGGGATTTGAACAAACATCCTTCAGACATAGACTTTGCATGGCAGACAATAAAATGGGCTCATACTTACATTGAAGGAGGGATCCGGGCCATATTTAGGGACCAGAATGAGTCTTGGGGGTGAGCTCTTTATATGTGGCCTATTAAGTAACCAACAATTAGCAACCACATAGAACACTCTAGAAACCATCTAGCAACAACTCAGAACACTCAGGGATCTTTGATTTCCAATAAATAAAATGTATTGATTAAAATGTATTGATTAAGCTCACCAAGGCTGCATTTTTGGATGAAATATACAGTACAGTAAAAACAGTAGCCTAATTTTGTGAAATATTGTTACAGTTTAAAAGAACTCTTTTCTATTTTAATATATTTTAAGATGTAATTAATTCCTGTGATGCAAAGCTGAATCTTCAGCAGCCATTACTCCAGTCTTTACTGTCATATGTCCCTTCAGAAATCATTCTAATATGCTGGTGTGGTGCTCAAGTGACATTATTATGATTATCATTGTTGAAAACAGTTGTGCTGCTTAATGTTTTGTGGAAATATTTTTTCAGGATCCTTTGATGAAAATAAAGTTGAAAATAGCATTTATTTTAAAGATAAATATTTTGTTAACTTTATAAATGCCTATAAATGCCTTTAGCTTTTGCTTAATCTTACTATCTTATATATATATATATATAAGTGTGTGTGTGTGTTTGTACTTTCAGTCTCCAGCAGAAGAACAAAGAGCTGAGCGCTACAGTGGCAAAGTTGCAGGCAGCACTAGAGGCAGAGCGACGCTGCAAAGCTGCATTAGAGATCTTACTACGCAATGCAGAGCGCAGCAGGGATGAAGCACTTGTGCGCAATGAGCAGCTGAACCGAGAGATTCAGGAGTTCCTCAACAGACCGACTGCTGGACCGTCATAGTGACACCATCAAACGAACAAAGTTCAAACTAAGTCCTGTCTAGCTCCTCAGAGGAGTACACAACAAGCTGGACAACTCCATCGGGTTTTACACCATGAACTGCTCTGAATAATGTCTTCAGAGTAAGACTAGTGGTAATGTTCATCTCTCAGGTTTTGTCCGCTACAGTATATGACACCTTATGTACAGAAATTACAGATTTGATCTACTTACAAGACAAGATGTGAATTTTGAAGTGATGCAGTATTGGAGTAAACAGTTTAGAGATTTATAAAGAGTATTTAATTACCTTTTTGTAGAAATTTTATAGTATTTTCTAATGAATCTAAAAAAAAAATAACTCCCCAACAAAAACTAAAATGCTGGTCGGCTTTGGTTTTAAAGAGCCTTTTTTTTTCAACAAGGAGAAGTCTTGCCCACCTTTAATTCTTAATGATAAATTAAAACAAAATCTATTGTGGCAGAGGTTTAAAATAGTTATTTTTTATGTGATCACTAGACTGTGTTAGACTCCAGTAGAGTCTGTGAACAATTTGGTGAAAACACAAAACGTGGATTACTGTCAGTAAATAAACTGTTTTTATCTGGCTTTTCTTTCCTGCACCTTCACTTCTGTTGTCTGGTTGCAGTCAGAATGAGATAGTGTGTCAGAAGAGATAAAATGTGACAGAGTGTGAGAGAGAAATGGGAAGAATGCTTTCAGATCAGAATTCACACAAGAGACCAGGGGAAGGGGTAAAAACACTGGGAATTACGTAAAGAAAAAAGAAGCCCAGATAGCATTGTATCTGTCAGCTGTCATAATGCTGATTAAATGATAGGGAAGGAATTTCCTATTTCCGATCAGGCTGAATTAGACGGACAATGTGCTGCTCAAAATCAACACAAAGCTGATAATGTGAATATATGGTCAGGTGAGTCATTCATTTGGTGGATTCCAGTTTGTTCCGTGATGCTCTTCAGTGGACGTTTCCAGATGTGTCTCTTGTACACTTAAATGGAGCTCATGGCAGCACAACAGTTTCAAAGATAAACTACACTGTCATCAAGTGTTTCTCCTATGTAGGAAAGATTATCTAGAGGAAGAGAGTGAGCAAAGCATGTGACACCACTGGTTACTGGGTCAACATTTCACACGCATGCCCATTTATAAACTTAAATAATAATTACCTGTGGAGTACTAAATACATTTTGAAGAATGCTGCTCTTTATAATGTAATAATGGTATAGAGTTTCAAAATTGCTGGGAAAAATAGCACCAAAGCATTCCATTTGGAAGCAGCATTTTTGCATTTTCTTGTGTATTCATGTGTATGATTAAATATACTATAGGCTTCTACAGGTGATTTACTAGTTCAATTTCTTAGCCGTGACAGATTCTGTGCATGAGTGAATCGTAGGAGCCTGATTGAGCCTGAATCGCGAACCTTTTTCTAATCAGTTCGACCATTTCATTGAAAACCAGAGCCGTTGAGAAACAGAGTTGCGACACGCTTTGATCTCGCCGCCACGCGGTCACGTGGTTCATGGAGCTCTCAATAAAGAATGAGAATGTGACGTAACGCCGCGTTGAGTTCTGGGAAACTGCTTTGTTTATCCGCCATACTTGCAGGATAGCGCTGCCTTTCCGCTATTGAGTTTAGGGCAGTATTTGATTGTTTGTCGCGATTGTGAAAAATGTCACCAGTGTATGTCATTCATACTGCATCGATAATTGCAATAGTAACTCAGATCATCGTTCTGAGAGAAAACTGGACAATGCAATATGTTTTTTCGCTTTTTCTATGTGTAAAAACACCAAGGGAAGGAGGTCGCGGAGAAGACGCCGAATAGTAAATCTGTTAAGGTCACTGATTAAACCCACTGACTCTCACTCAATAAAAGAATCACATTGCTGTGTGTTTTTGAAAATTTTGATTTTGTTGGTTTAATAGTTAACACATTACCTTCTTTGTGAGCACGACTCTCACTCCCACTAGGCTTGTGAACTAGCAGAACTTGAACAGGGGACTTTCTAAAATGCTTAAAGTGGCTTAATGTACCAAGACAGTGATAAAGACAAAATTGTAAAGCATATACTATGTGCAGATATGCATATAAGATCAAAATGTGAACGCAACGCCTTTATTTACACGTTAAGCATTTTCCTCTCATATAAAGAACGCGCTTAATGCACCGAGACAGTGATATTTAAAGACCACATTCTGTACACACATCTTACTAATAAAGCATAATATGTGTGGAAAAACAGATGAGCCCAAAATATGAACTTTAGAAATCGCTGTCTTAATCCAGAAGCGCTTTCTAGATTACAGTTTTCTAAAGAGAGGAAAACGCTTTACATTTAAACATGTCACGTTAATATTCTGGCTCATCTGCATGTCTTTTAGCATCACTGTCTTAGCACATTAAACCAGCATTTGAAAATGCTACAAAACTTTCCCCAAGCTCCTAGGGATTTGATTTTGCTTGTCATTTGTTGAAATAAATATAAAAAGTACAGTGAGTTCGTGACTGTTCGCTGAATGTGACCCACAATATGTGATTCTCCTCCGTGGCCATGGAAAAATGAATATTTATAATGACAACAATTATACTTTTTGTTGACTGTTTTTAGGTTAACCAACACTGTTGTGTTTTGTTCTTCTAAAAGTAAAATCTATCCTGTAAAATGTATTTTGCCATGGGTTTTTGAAATGCCTATGTGTTTTCTTTTCTGTTTGCTTGTCACATTTTCTTTATGTATTCTAGGACAAAGTGGTTTGGTGAGTTAAAAACTGTCATGTATGTTGGTATTTCTCATCATGTATTCTTTTTGATCTTTTTGAGGGGAGTATTTACAACTATTCATGTATGGAGTTGTTTATGTCCTGTATTTTGTTGGCTGAGTTGGCTGAGGACAGCCAATTTGTTCCAGGGGGGACTCTGTAACGGCCACTAGAGCATTTACGGTAGTTTTGTGGCAGATTGACATCTGCGCATGTGCATAGCGTGTGTCTGTACGAGTTGAAAAGGTGAAGAGATAACTTGCTCTACCGACATCTTTATTTTATTTGATTCCTTTCTGTTTGTGACCTGAGTTGGATGCTTGTGTACTTTTTTTTCCCTCACTCGTTCCCCCATGTATGTGGACGAGTGTGTCGGTGCTTGAGGTGTTTTATTAAACTCGGGAAAATACGCCATCCTCTCGTCTCCTGTGCATTATTAGCCCCACACAGTTTCCCATCTGGGCTGTTTAACATTTCAACTTGGTGTTACAATATCATGCAGTGCGATAAAATAGCTTCTCTTCCCTGCAAACGATACAATGAAGAATGAATGGTTGTTTAACTTAAAGGCAAAAACAAAACAAAAGATAAGCATTTATCCTTATAGAGAATGAGAAGTAACCATGGGAACGGATAGCGTATCCTGCTAATATGGCGGCGCCTTCCCGAAATGCAATGCGGAGTGAAAAGATCGTGACGTAACTCCTCATTCTCTATAGTTCCAAACAACTCCGCGCTGTCAACATGTTTGAATGGGTTTAAGTAGGATAGACAGCAGTTTCACTATAATTTCAGCAATTTCTAGTGATTATTAACACATCATGTGCATTTATTGTGTATTGATAACTACGCTGACTACCTTTTACAATCGCATTTTATTCTGGGGAGTGATGAAGAGACAGCATTAATATTTTTTGTAATATGCTTATAATTGATATTACAATTAGTGTAGTATTTAGGGTTAAAATAGAGAAAATGTTTTTTAAATTCCAGTGCAAAGAGGCAAATTAGAGACATTTGGTGGCCAGAAAATTAATGTAATGCCATGGTTTAACCACTAAATGCCCGTATGGCTGCTTAATAAATATAGCCTACATATATTTAGCTCAAGTCTAGTTGCTGTAAAGAGTTTTACCGGTCATAAGCAAACTGCGTACGCTCTTATGTGTCAGCTACTAACATATTGATACTAACACCCAAAAAACTTTAATTTTGATTTCATGGGGACTTTAAATTGTGTTCCGAAGACGAACAAAGCTTTTACGGGTTTGGAACGACATGGGGGTAAGTGATTAACGACAAAATTTTCATTTTGGGGTGGAGTAACCCTTTAAATATATGAAATAAAGAACGACATTTGAGAACTGCAGTGGAAGGTTAGATATTTTTTGGTGTTGTTGGCAATGAATTAATCACAAAAAACATCATATGGTTCCCAGTGTTTAATTTGAAGCTAATATCACAGGAAGAGTGACGATTTTCTCCAAATATCAGCACGATTGCAAATGTGATATTGATTTGAAGAACAGTTCAATAAACAATAATTTAATAAGTTACTTGCATGTTAGACTTACATGTATTTGCTGTATTTCGACAACGAAAATAGTTCCAAACAAAGCCTGCATTGCCTCTCTGAGCAGCACACGAAGGTGTTGCTTTACTGAATCAATTAGCCATTTGAACGAATTGGATGAATGAATGACTCAACGACTCGCTCATGCAGTGATTTGCCACCACCTACTGCCGATTTTAGGCTTATATTTAAAGTATATTTTACCTTTTTTCCCCCCAAATTATTTCAAATATCAGTATTCAACTTTTTTTTTAAAAACATCAAAACATTTATGCAAATGTAACTGCAGGTTAAATGCATGATTGTCAAAATCGACACGTTTCAGAAAGGCGGGGCATAGAGGAGAAACAATCATGTACAGTATGTGGAAAATAATGTGTTTTTTTAACCTTAAACCGCATAAACATTTCATTACACCAAATACACAAAATAATGTTCTTTTTAGTAACATGATATGACCCCTTTAAACAGCGTGTGTAAATGCATCTAAAAATGCCACTTCAGATGCAGATTCTGTACCACCTCTGCATTGCAAACACAAATTTTGTTGATACTGATTTAATCTGATTGGTAACAGCCCAATAATGTCTTAGTATTTGAATTTGAATAAATTTAAGAATTTGACACAAAAGATATACATACATTTAATTAGGTTAGAAAAAAATGGGCATTTTTAAGGCAAAAATGCCCATAAAAGGTAAAAAAATCAATTTAAGCTTAAAAGTTAATTTCTGTTACTCTTGCAAACTAGCCACCACACAGAATATGAAGAATTTTCAAGCTGTCCACGGATCCTAAACCTGCCAAGGTACCAGCACAATAACACACTCAGCAAAATATCATCTAATTAACGTTGTCTACAAAATTTCAGAAAATATAGAGATATAATTTTTCATCATTATTGCACACCCCCTAGTGTGTACATGCTTCAAAATTTCTCCTTTTGCATTTCATTTGCACTGGAGTCAGATTTGGATCAGATAGGATGAAACTGATCTTAGGTGAGTATTGGAAGTAGAAACTCTTCTTGACTGAAGCATTCCTCTCGTAATTACCTCTACACGGTTTTGCAAAGTGGGGATGTACCAGTGTATGAAGTCCGTCTATTGGGTACTTGACATCTTGAGCCTCTGGAGACGTTTTCCATTGGCCGCAGAGCTGTGACTGTCAGCCCCTCAGAGTGGGTGATAAGGGCTTCCCTCCACTTCTGAATGAGCGGTTTGTTTTTGCCCGTAAGCGCAAAGCTCTTCAGCAGGCACCCTGCTGCAGACCCTACAGATGATAAGATGCTCCAGAAGTCAGTGGAAATACAAACAAAATACTCACATGCATGGAATTCAGTAGGTTTTGTTTGTGTATGGGGAAAAAGACATCTGTCCACAGTTTGAACAACTTATTTATTTCCCATGAGGGAATGTTTGACTTTCAAGTACTCGTTTCATTGCAATTGATGCTTACAAACCTCTCTGAGATACACAGAGATTCACAGATAATAGCTTTGTAATGGCAAAAAGTGGCTGTTTTCAGTCTATCCTGCAACCTCTCACACCTCATTTCATTTCAATTTCCGTCACCGCAGATATTTATCCTCTCTCTTTTTCAAAGATACTGAGGCACTCTTCAGACGTTTGTCAAAAAGAAATGGTCAATGAACTTAAGTCCCAACACTCATAGGAAATCATAGGAAAAACAAATAAACACTAGGCCCAAAATCTGCCCTGGCTCACCCACCCAAACAAAGGAAGGGGCTTCTGCACGTATCAGAGCGATGTTTACAAAATCCTCATTAAGGAAAAGAAAGCAGATAACGGTACACACACACACACACACACACACACACACACACACACACACACACACACACACAGGGACACCATGAACGCTAAAAACGCAGAGCTTCCTAGTTTGTAGATAAGGGACAGAGAGAGAGAAAGTAGGGAGAGCAAGAGTGAAAGAGAGAGAGAGAGAGGAAAAAACATTTGAAAAGAGATGCCACAGAGGGACATCTCTTTCACGTAGTGAAACCACCCTCTAGTCCAAACTTTTCAGACATCAAAGAATAAATGCTCAGAGGTCAGGAATAGAGGCACTTTAATGCAGTGACCAGTCTGCGGCTACATATAAGAACCAAAACAGCATAGGACGGCTTTACTTTCCTACATTCTGCACTGGAGTGACCACTGACCTTCCATCCAGAAGAAAGGGTTGAGTTCTTTAAATTAAAGGCATTTGTCACTGGATCTATAGATCTATATTTCGCTACTGTGAAACTCTGCACCTATAGCTGATACACACCTCATTTGCCTTACATCATGGGTGTCAGCAGGAATTACTTTTGGATTACGTGTTCATCCAGCACATCTGTTTTATTGGCCTTTTTCCTGCTCTTCTGGGGGCCCTTCTGTGCACAGAGTAGCCCTATCGGCTCCCCCGAGAAGCTCCGCACTGCTCCAGGGCTGGATGACGGACATGGAGGGATTCTGGATCCTTCACTTCTGGAGCAGGACAGTGAGGTAGACATGCAGAGCTTGCTGGAGACCCTGAAGGGACAGTTTCTGCGCACTTTTAACCTGACACGTCCCGGCCCCCCTGTGCAGCCAGGGGCCACTCGAGTAGAGCCCCCTGAGTACATGCTGGAGCTCTACAACCGCTTCGCCAATGACCGAACAGCAATGCCTTCTGCAAACATTGTACGCAGCTTTAAAAATGAAGGTAATTGTATATTTACTTTTCCTATGAGGACAGTGTAACTGTGTTTGTATTGTGGAAATTGTTTTATTTATTTATTTTAATAAAATCTTATGGCAATAAAATTATTTATTTTCTATTGTGGATGTAGTACAAAGAAACAATAATGTTGACTAAGTATTTAAAGTAATTGAATAATCAAGTAAGGATGTTAGAAAATTCTAGAAAAGTGTTCTAAAATGCATTTTTTGGTTGTGCACTAGGCTATTTGCTTGTTGATTAAAATATAATACTTGTGCTTGCTAAATGATATGTAATTAATCAAGACAATAATACATTTACATTTAGTCATTTAGCAGACGCTTTTATCCGAAGTGACTTACAAAATGCTTACAAAACTCTCTGAGATGCACACAGATTTACAGATTACAGCATTGTAATGGCAAAAAGTGTCTCAGTCTATCCTCTCACACCTCATTTCATTTCAATTTCCATCACCACAGATATTTATCCTCTCTTGTTCAAAGATATGGAGGCACTCTTCAGACATTTGTCAAAAAGAAATGGTCAATAAACTTAAGTCCCAAAACTCATAGGAAATCATAGGAAAAACAAATAAACACTAGGCCCAAAATCTGCCCTGGCTCACCCACCCAAACAAAGGAAGGGGCTTCTGCACGTATCAGAGCAATGTTTACAAAATCCTCATTAAGGAAAAGAAAGAAGATAACGGTACGCGCGCACACACACACACATACACACTGGGACACTATGAACACTAGAAACGCAGAGCTTCCTAGTTTGTAGATAAGGGACAGAGAGAGAGAAAGTAGGGAGAGCAAGAGTGAAAGAGAGAGAGAGAGAGGAAAAAACATTTGAAAAGAGATGCCACAGAGGGACATCTCTTTCACGTAGTGAAACCACCCTCTAGTCCAAACTTTTCAGACATCAAAGAATAAATGCTCAGAGGTCAGGAATAGAGGCACTTTAATGCAGTGACCAGTCTGCGGCTACATATAAGAACCAAAACAGCATAGGACGGCTTTACTTTCCTACATTCTGCACTGGAGTGACCACTGACCTTCCATCCAGAAGAAAGGGTTGAGTTCTTTAAATTAAAGGCATTTGTCACTGGATCTATAGATCTATATTTCGCTACTGTGAAACTCTGCACCTATAGCTGATACACACCTCATTTGCCTTACATCATGGGTGTCAGCAGGAATTACTTTTGGATTACGTGTTCATCCAGCACATCTGTTTTATTGGCCTTTTTCCTGCTCTTCTGGGGGCCCTTCTGTGCACAGAGTAGCCCTATCGGCTCCCCCGAGAAGCTCCGCACTGCTCCAGGGCTGGATGACGGACATGGAGGGATTCTGGATCCTTCACTTCTGGAGCAGGACAGTGAGGTAGACATGCAGAGCTTGCTGGAGACCCTGAAGGGACAGTTTCTGCGCACTTTTAACCTGACACGTCCCGGCCCCCCTGTGCAGCCAGGGGCCACTCGAGTAGAGCCCCCTGAGTACATGCTGGAGCTCTACAACCGCTTCGCCAATGACCGAACAGCAATGCCTTCTGCAAACATTGTACGCAGCTTTAAAAATGAAGGTAATTGTATATTTACTTTTCCTATGAGGACAGTGTAACTGTGTTTGTATTGTGGAAATTGTTTTATTTATTTATTTTAATAAAATCTTATGGCAATAAAATTATTTATTTTCTATTGTGGATGTAGTACAAAGAAACAATAATGTTGACTAAGTATTTAAAGTAATTGAATAATCAAGTAAGGATGTTAGAAAATTCTAGAAAAGTGTTCTAAAATGCATTTTTTGGTTGTGCACTAGGCTATTTGCTTGTTGATTAAAATATAATACTTGTGCTTGCTAAATGATATGTAATTAATCAAGACAATAATACATTTACATTTAGTCATTTAGCAGACGCTTTTATCCGAAGTGACTTACAAATGGGGACAATAAAAGCAATCAAAACCAACAAACGAGCACTAATATGTGCTGTGATAAGTCTCAAAAATTTGATCTCAAATAATAGTTGGCTTTTTTTTCAGTTGTGTGTCGTTATACATAATAGCACTTTGATGCAAATTTAATATCTCTGCAGAACTATATGAATAATTAAGAGATTTTAAAATGCATTTTTGTTGTGTTGTGAAAGTTAAAAATCTTCATATTGTCTAGAAATGCATTCAAAAAGTGACAATTTGACCTTATTTTCACCTAGTTACTTTCATTTTATATACACACACACACACACACAAACACATACATACATACATACACACATATAATATATTTTTTATATTTTATTGTAATATTATTAGACATATCTTTGAGTCATATTTATGGTAGATTTATAATGACAACATGAGAATTTGAATTCCTAATTTTTTTTTTCAGACTCCTCCCCATACAGTGTGGGACCTAGTGGGGTGAGACAACACCCACTTATCTTCAACGTGTCTATCCCACATCACGAGAGAGTCACCACAGCTGAGCTCCGACTGTATACTTTGGTCCAGACTGACCGCAACAAATACACTGGTGTTGACAGAAAAGTGACCATATATGAGGTCAAACAGATTGAAACGAACAGCAGTCAGGAAATAAGAGGGGACAATATTGATGGAGGAAATCAAACCAAGCAAGAGGGAGAAACAGAACTAGTGGAGTTGGCATCTCGACAGGTTTACGGTACAGATAACGGGTGGGAATCCTTTGACATGACCGCTGCGGTGCATCTTTGGAGGAAATCAGACTATGGCACCACCCACAGGCTGGAGGTCCACATAGCCAGTTTGAACTCTCAGAGTTTGACGTCAACCGAAGGTAAGGAGGAAGGCACCGCCAGAGGAGGGGACATGGACATTGACACCAGCCCTGAGGACAAGCACAAACCCTTAATGATCGTCTTCTCTGATGACCAGAGCAGAGACCACCGCGGAGACCAACGAGAGCTCAATGAGCTGATCCAGCATGAGACCACTGGGCCTGGTGTTCAAGACAACATTGACCTAGAACTGACTGGTCTCTGGGACGACCTGGAAGTTATGGGACAAAAAGATGGGAATGAGGAAGAGGAGCAGAGCGAGGAGGCTCTCCTACAGATGCGCTCCAACCTCATCTATGACACAGCGTCTAGAATCCGACGCAATGCCAAAGGCAACCAGTGTAAAAAGACCTCCCTCTATGTGGACTTCAAAGACATCGGCTGGGACAGTTGGATCCTAGCACCCTCCGGTTATGAAGCCTTCGAGTGTACGGGGACGTGCATGTACCCTTTGACCAAACACGTTACACCTACTAAACATGCCATTGTGCAAACTTTGGTCAGTCTGAAAAGTCCACAAAGAGTGTCCAGGGCTTGTTGCGTTCCCACTGAACTAGATCCCATCTCCCTGCTCTACCTAGATGATGCAGAAGTGGTGACATATCAGTATAAATATGAAGGTATGGTGGTAGCGAAGTGTGGATGCAGATAGTATTTAATGGACATGGAGAAGTGGGGTGAATCTGGGCCACAAGCTTAGAGTTTGGATTGGAAAGAGACTAAAAGGCAGTCATTGTCTACGACTAACATTCCAAGTTTCTTCCAAATGGCAGTGGATGAGCTCTTACTCCCAACCTTAACAGCGTTAGCAGGAGTCATGAAATCAGTTGTGGAATCAGCCAATTCTGGAGCCACGTGACGAGGGGCCACAATGCAACATTTAGTGGGAACAGTGACCATTTCATCCCTGCTGAACAAGGATTGGGTGGAACATAAGACAATAATTGAACCACTGACACGCCTCAAGATCAGCCGGGATATCTTATCAGTAAAGACTGAAGTTTAAGTCAGAGATTATATCAACTCCAACTCGTTACATACTTGGCCATATCGTTTGCGTCAGCAGAGTCCTCGCTAAGTGGGTGTTTTGTAAAGATGGCAGTGAACTCAAGCACCACAGGGTCAGTCCAGTGACATTACCAGAGACAAGAAGCCTGTGAAACGGCCTGTTTCCAGTTTCCACAAAGCTCAGTATCGTATCTGTCGTGACACTGCCAAGTCAATATGCAGCTTCCTGACTAACAGAATGCATTTGATATGAACTGTCCAAGTTGAAGTGAAGTGTTTATCAGAAAAGTCTTATAAACGAGGGGTAAAACAGACCAGAACGGACCAGTCTGGACTTTCGAATGTGTCTGAGAACAACTCCTTCTCTAGATATCCGCAGTCTTACGACAATGGGTCTCATTCATTAATCAGTCATACACAAATTTGTGTGTGAAATCTGCATACAGTTTTTTTAAAGGACAAATCATTATTCAGCATTACATTTTGTGCTTAAATTCATTCTGAAATAATGAAAACATTGGGAACAGCTAAAACAACACACCAGCAAAAATCACTGGGTGAAAGATGAAATTTTATGAATAGATTTCATCATATAGAGTAAAAAGTAAGAAAAGTACATTATAGCTTGAGTTTCAAGGTTTTTCTATAGAAAAACAGCACATCTGTACTTATGTACTACTGGGTAATGAAAGGTTTGTAATCTGGGTCTGTATAAAAGGTGTCTATTGTATTTGAACTGGTTTTGAGGATGCAAACTTAGTCGTACGTTTGCTGCTGAGTGTGAAGAAAGGCTGTAATGGAAAGGTTGTGCAGAAAGCAGTTGATGGCTTGGCCATGTTTTATGCAAATAAGTATTCAAATTAGATAGAGGACAAGAAGAAATTCATGAAATGTATATGTACGTGTTATGCAAAAGCGTTTTGTGAGAAGTACTCCTATGGGTATAAATACAAAACAATCCATGCAATTACTAATGAATAAAACCCATTATTTCAGTGCAAAACCTAAGCAATAAACAGATGCGCATAAAAGAGAGACATCGGAAAAGGACAGTATGAACTTCTGAAATGTCTCAAAGCAATTAAGCTGTTTTGATATATAACATTTTCTTGGGCCACTTATATCTTTTCTTCAGTAACATTTCTTCCTACTGAAACCTTGTCTGCATTTCACCATGGAATTCATTCACAAATCAGCATGTCACTGCTGAGATGTGAGAATGGGACAGTTGACAAAGAATGCACGTTGTACATCTTAGTCCGTCCGCCCCGTTCCATTGGCGACAGACGGCATCAACAAGCGGGATACTGGGGGCTCTCACCCCCTCCTGCTCCACATGCCGTGCGAGCTGCGCTCCCACCCCGAAGCACGGCTGTGATAAGAAGGTGTCAGGACTGAAAAACATGTGTGTGAGGACCAAAGACAATTCCAAGCTGCACGGAGGGCGGGAGACAACTGATTCCTGGGAATGAGAAGCCAGTTGGCAGTTGTATATCTACTTTTTGACCCCAATCTACCCTAAAGCGAAGACACATCATTTACTCCTCATCGCTCTCCTCCTGTAGTCTTCCGTCATTCTTCTTCTCCTTTTGGACCCTTATCACCGTTAGGGCAGGAGGATGAATGGAAACTGTCTGGCAAGGTCATGCCACCCACAGATATCCTTCACAAGACTTTTCAACCTGATAATATCTTCCAGGATTATTCCCATGCCTGATGCATACTTTGCATTACTGACTTTGATATTAACTTTACTGTTGTTGAAGTACAAATTGTGTTCTGCTGCTTTGAATAATTATAAAGCTTATTTATTGATTAATTTATTTGTTTTTATTATTATTTAGGTGATTTTGTATAGTAATACTGTACATATGACTACATACACTATTCAGAGTATATGAGACTGTATGATGTTGTTGTGCAAAGAATATGGGTATACAAGTATATAAATTAATTTAAAAACAAATGATTAATTGTAGTAATTTATAATTTTCTCATGTAGTATGTGTTAAAATACTCAGTGATGTTGTATGCGCTTTAATCAACCGCTTTTCAAGCACTGACGTCTTGTTAGGATTTGTATATATCTTTAAATAGTTTGTTGATCCTCTTGTCCCTTGCACCCAGACACTCCATAACTCCTTAACAAGATATATTTAGCAATGATCAGTCCAGAGCTTGCTGTTTAGACATTGGGTGTGGGAGCGATTCATAAATTTAACTTCCCATTGAAGACCAGCAGCTTAAAGGCCCATAGTTTACAAGTGTCAAACAGATTCACATCCATGGGAAGCTGACTGGAAACTAACGACCACACAGGCTCATCTGCTCTGCAGCTTGAGACTGTGCAGATGTATTTGCTTCTTTTTTGGGGTTTGGGTGGAGGGCTTAGGAATTGTTTAGCTTTGTTCTCTATATATTTAAGATGTGAAGTTGGTAATTGTCAGTTGCCATTGTAAAACAATGTATTTTGCCATGTACAAACGCACAGTTCAAAATAAAATGATATTTTGAAGAAACTTTCTGTGATTAAACATCAAATTTTCATTTTTGGGTGAACTATCCCTTTAATGTCCAAGTGGAAACTTGGTGGTTATTGTCTCTCATTTATCTTGTCTCAAAAGCCATGGCAGGAAAGTTAAACCAATGACAGGAAAAAATGTAGACCCTCCAGTATGTGTATTGTGCTTGAATGATGACAGTTCAGGACCTCCTGACCAACGACACACAAGCCTTTGAGCTGTGTCCCATTAATGAGCTATTTACAAATTGCAGAAGTATTTGTGTCTGGATATTGTCATCTAATTCTGGGTATTCATTTATTTGTGTTGACAGAAGACGTTACAGTATTAGCATGTGCTGATGGTTACAGACATGCTATTGATATTAAAAACAGCAAATAAATAAATAATAAAAAATTAAATAAAAATGATACATTTATAAATATAAATCCATTAATACATTTTAATACATTTTATTGTTTCACAAGTTAAGTAATGTCATGATTCTTATTATATCTAGTCTGCACATTTATTTGTTATATAGAACACAAGATATTTTGAAGACCAAGCAAGTTTTGGTTACCATTTTATGGACGGAAAAAATAAATTGTTCCATAGAAGAAAGTTTTGGGATGGTTGAGGTGCAGGTTAAAGTAAATGATGACATAATGATCATTTTTGGGTGAATTATTTCTTTAATTGCTGCTAATATCATCATTGGTCAAATCAGCCAGAGTGGCAGCAAGCAAGTAACAAAGATTTAGAGCCACCTTGTGGTCACCAACCCACAATTTCAAAACAGTGAAATTATAAACACTCCTGTGAATTCTGTTGTAATTTACTCGCCCTCATTATTCCAAATCTGTGTGACTGTCAAGCTCCAAAAATACCATAACTGTATCATAAAACTAGTTAATACTACTTATGTGGATACACTATATGCACTATATTTTAAATAAATATGTCAGCAGCACTGATTTCAAGTGACACGTGACACAGTACACTACATCAGACCCCAGTTTGACCTCAGCATTTTGAGCTTCATCTGGGGCAATAAGTTGATACTCATTTGTGAGAAAAAAGATAGAAAGACTTACCTTACTTTAAAAAAAATAGATTGATTAGTTTACATTCACACAATTAATTGGCAGGATGTATTCTTAATGCTTGAAAAATATATTTGAAAATATGTTAAAACTCTATTTATGTGTTTGATTCTGTTTTAAACACACCTTGAAACATGATCTAGATGATTTCAACAGAGGAGATGATAATGTGTTTCTCACTTGTGCTGTTTTCTACTAAGACTTTATCAGGTAAAGTTTCAAACTGCCTCTGTAGCTGAATGAAATGTGACCATATCCACCTGCTGAATGTAATCAAAATTATACCTAAAAAATGAATGCTTAACGAATGTTATTGCCAAGTTTTATGAACATTGCTATGTTGCATATTCCTACAGATTACACAACAGAAATGTAATTTCATTCAAACTCTGAACCTAATAACATTATTAACTGGTGCAATTGACTTTTGCTGAGTATCTGAAGAGGTGGTAAATTTTCATTCGACGAACGTGACTCGATTCAGGTTCATTTGTCAATATTGAAAGAAAAAACTCACAAATGGCATGATTCTATAAGTCGTATCTTTCCTATTTATCAAATTTATATCTGCTGATTCAGGAGAAATGTGTAAAAAAATGCCAAGCTTAACTTGTAGTTGCTTTCTTTAAAGGAAATTGCTGTTTTTGGAGTTGGCAGTGCAATGGTACTTGACATGACATGTTGTAGCCTTTACAGGACGCTATACAGCCATTTTAGCGTGCTGTCAAACCAAACGTGTCAAGTTAAGGGTAAATATTAAAACAGACGATGCTACATAATGTATAAACAGAAAACTAATTTCATCTAAACAGATAAATAATCTCTGTATAAAGATATAAATATGTAACTCACACTTTTTTTGTCAGAACAGTACAGTTTAGAACCATGCAAGTTATTAACCGCTAGGAAAATGCGCACTTTTATTTTGAAATGTAAACTCTGTGAAGAAGTCTAGTGGAGTTTAACCAGAGTTCAACAACTGCGTCGGCAGAAGGGGAACCATAACAGCAAAAGTAGGTGGCGATATGCACACAGGATGTAACACGCCAAAAAACGGAAGAAGAAGAAGAACCAGAGTTCAACTGTGCTGTATTTTGCTATACATACTTTGTTTTCACGTAGTTGTAATATTAGTTGCTTATTATGGAGGCAGACGAATCCATTTCGTCAAACCTAAGTGTTGATTTGGGGAGTGAGGAGGGGAGCGCTGCCTTTAAAAAGGGGTTTTATGAGAAGAGAGAAGAAGTGGGTAATATTCATCATCCGTTTCAGAGAACGCCAGTTCAAAGTTGTGTGTCTGTGAAGAGTGAGAGGTCCATGGCTAAACCACCTAAATTCTGCGATAAAGCAGAACACTTTCAACCCAGGTTTGTCTTGCTGAGTATACACTCGTATAAGAGAATAAGTGATCATATGTGCAGATGATATCATGTATCCACTGTATCCAAATTTTCATAACAACATTTTAAAATGTATGTAAATCTGGAACAAGATAAAGTGTGTAATGATGTGTGTTATAATGATTGTCAACTTTTAGGTATACTCAAAGGTATCTTCCATTATATGCGGGGTATCATAGGGGTCTGTTGTCTTAAAAATGACCCTTGTCTAAAATGATTATAGACAAAAAATAGTCTAAAATGATAACGGTAAAATGATTTTATAGACAAAAATGTCTACAAATTTTTAGACAATCAGTTTTACTTACTAATTTTTGTCAGGAACACAATTATCATTAAAAAGCTTGTTTTGTTGTTTTTGTTTGCTTGCTGTCCATGCCTGATGAACATACACACTCTTTTGTGACACTCTTACTCTTGATTCTTCATGCGTTCCAATGTTGTTTTCAATATATGTGGATTATACAAATTATATTAGGGGTCTTTAATATCAAATGCTACTTGTTAGCTTTAAAACTATAAAATGGCTGCTCAGCTGTCCTGCAGTGTGTTATGCTAAAATACATGTAAAACTACTTTAAAATGCATTTTGTAATGTATCTGAAACCTCAAGTGTATGTCTATGTATTTAAATTAATTTCGGTATTTACAGTCTTCCAGAGAAAGTGGAAGACTGTGCTGTTCACCACCAGTTCCAGAGACCAGCATCTCCACTAACAAGTTATGTGTCTTTGAAGAGTGACAGATCCATGGCTGAACCTCCTAAATTCAGTGATAAAACAGGGCACCTGCATCCCAGGTGAGTTCATACATACCTGATAAATATACACACATTTATTATTCTTGATTCTTCATAGTTTCCATTATTGTTTTCATGTTTTTCATTCTTCATAGTTTCCATTATTGTTTTGCATCAATTCATGTAAATGATGCAAAATACGTTAGGGGTCTTTAATGTCAAATTTGAATAATTTTAAATATATAATATGGCTGCTTAGTTGAAACTGTCCCGCAGTGTGACATGCTAAACTGTCTAAAACAACTTTAAACAGCATTTGGTAATGTATATGAATCTGAAATCTCAGGTCGACACCTATGTATTTTAATTCATTTTGGTATTTTCAGTCTTTCAGAAAAAGCTGAGTACAGTGCTGTTTACCACCAGTCCCAGAGACCAGCATCGACACAATCAAGCTATGCATCTTTGAAGAGTGACAGATCCATGGCTGAACCTCCTAAATTCAGTGATAAAGCAGAACACTTTAAACACAGGTGTGCTTGCACATTCATTTACATGCTCATGTAATTCTCTTATGAAATGAATCATGTGACAAAATTTAAACAATAGCAAATATGGTTAGTTAGGTTAGATGCCATGTTGAATTTAATGTGGATGAAAACGGCAAGGGATAGAATTACAGTCTTTACATTGGCACACTGTATAAAGGTAAAGGTCCTAGATAACATCATTTTTGCCAACTCAACTTTCAGACCTGTTTATTTATCTTTTGTCTACTGATTTTTTATTTATTTTTTTCGGAAAGATGTTTGGTCAACTGAACAGTCTGTTAAACAACTGTACAATCGTTGAACTGTACTTCTATCCCTCACAGGCTTGTTTACATTCCTGTTAAAAATCCTGTGCAATTCATTTTTTAATCACTTTACATTTAATAGCTGAGTTATACTGAAGTCAAAGATGTCTCTGAGTGTTCAGTAATCTCTTAAAGTCTTAGAGTCCTGAGCAGAACTCAGCACTGAAACAAAGGCTGCATTAGAAATCACATAATCTCTTGAGTAAGTAATTACTTTGCGACTGCAAAAAGAGTATGTTTTATATAGTATGAATGTGAGTAGTATAAATGTAATCTGGACATACTACATTCGGCATGTTGTCATTATCAGGTGACTAGCAGTGTCAGTTGCGTAGCATCACTGCCATTCATAAATCCTATCCCGTGGTCTCATGGGATAGTAAAGTGTTCATCATATGCACACTTCAGAATCATGCCGGAAGTTGTTGGTCATCTGGGTACTTTTTGCCTACTCTTTTATGAGCACTGTGAATTCGGACATACTTCTTTTGCCACATACTGTTTTTTGTCTACTATATAGTAGGGAAGTATGCAATTTCAGATGCAGGCAAAAAGTCCAGCGTTTTTAGCAGTGAGTGGATTCTGACTAACTTAAACACCTCTGATTGGCCATTGCATTCAAGAAATCAACAGATATGTCTGTGATTGGCTACATTACTCACTGCTGGATTGGTTACATGTTTGTGATGATAGGAAATGGGGGCGGGTTTTTTGAGACTTTACTTTGAGTCTTTGGTACTCCCCAATGCCCAACAATGGTGTAAACTGATGAATTTGCTGATGGGTTGTCTTTAAGCATATCAAAACACCAGATTAACTTGTAAACAACATTAAAAACTTGATTTTCACCACAGAGGGTCTTTAATATTTTAATTGATTACAAATCTTGTTTGTTTCTGCAGTGGAAGAAAGAAACAGGTGGTTCAAGATCAGTCTGCGTGCCTGTCTGGAGATTCTGACTGTTTTCAGTGCAGACAAATATCTGAAATTTGTCCCCTTATACACCCACACACGAGAGGGTCCAGTCCTGCTGAAGAGCAGCTGAGCTCTTGCCAACCAGTAGATGCCATCCTACAGAGTATCAAAGAAAGCCACAAAACCAGCATGAAGAAGTATGAGAGTTTATGTGAAGGAATCAATACACAAGAGAACAAAAACCATCTTAACAAGATTTACACACAGCTTTATATAATAGAGGGAGAGAGGGAAGGGGTAAATGAAGAACATGAGGTTGTACAAATAGAGAAAACCAAGACTGAATGCTTACAAGGTACTCCAATCAACTGCAACAACATTTTCCAGCCTATATCCGATCCAAGTTATGAGAGAAAAGACAACCAAGAAAAAGTAAAGACTGTTCTTACCAAAGGAATTGCTGGAATTGGAAAAACAGTCTCTGTGCATAAGTTCATTCTGGATTGGGCTGAGGGCAAAGCTAATCAGGATGTTGATTTTCTCTTTGTTCTTCCATTTCGGGAACTCAACTTGGTTAAAGATGACCAGTACAGCCTTCACAGACTTCTGCTTGACTTCCATCCAGAACTTCTGGAGTTAGATACAAGGGTATATGATTTGTGTAAAGTCTTGTTCATCTTTGACGGTCTGGATGAAAGTAGAATTACATTGACATTTTCACACTGTGACAAAATTTCTGATGTGTCTACAACATCATCAGTGAGCATGTTGATGTCAAATCTCATCAAAGGAGAGTTGTTGTCCTCTGCTCTCATCTGGATCACATCCAGACCGGCAGCAGCCGGTCAGATCCCCTCACATTACATCAGCCGGGTAACAGAAGTACAGGGATTCACTGACCCTCAGAAGGAGGAATATTTTAGGAAGAAGATCAGCGATCAGCATCAAGCCACCAGAATCATCTCTCACATAAGAACAGCAAGAAGCCTCCACATAATGTGTCATATACCGGTTTTCTGCTGGATCACAGACACTGTGCTTCAGAACATCCTAAAACATGATAGCAGTGCAGAAATTCCCAAAACGCTAACTGAAATGTACATACATTTTCTGATTATTCAGGCCGTTATGAAGAGGCAGAAGTATGGTGAGAGAGATGAGAGATATGATCCAAAGTTGCTTCTGCTTTCAGAAAGAGATGTGATTTTGAAACTTGCTGAACTGGCTTTCAAAGCTCTGATGAATGGCGATGTCCTGTTCTATGATGAGGACCTGAAAAAATGTGGAATAGATGTCAACAAGGCCTCTGAGTATTCTGGGATTTGCACCGAGATCTTCAAGGAGGAATCAGTGATCTATTCGAGGAAGGTCTACTGCTTTGTTCATCTGAGCTTTCAAGAGTTTTTTGCAGCGCTTTTTGTGTTTTTCAACTATTTAAACAAGAACAGTGATATCCTGAGAATGTTCCAGATAAAGAAAGGAAGAAAAAAGATCAAACAGCAGTTTAATGAGGTTTCACTAGATGCGTTTCTGAAGGTTGTGGTTGATGAAGCACTGAAGAGTGACAATGGACATCTTGATCTTTTCCTTAGATTTCTTCATGGCATCTCACTGGAGTCAAATCAGAGACTTCTCCAAGGTCTGCTCACACATGTGGAGGACAACTCTGAAAGCATGAAGAAAGTGATAAAAAACCTCAGACAAAGTCAAAAGCAGAATGTCAGGCCAGAAAGGTGGATTAATCTCTCACACTGCTTGATTGAAATGAAGGATACTTCTATTCTTGAAGACATTCAGGCTTACCTGAAAGCTGAAGGAAAGTTTAAAAAATATCTATCTCCTGCCCACTGTTCAGCTTTAGCTAATATGCTTCTGATAGCAGAGGATGTGCTAGAAGAGCTAAACCTCAAGAAATATAATACAACATCCACGGAGGCTCAAAGGAGACTGGTACCAGCTATGAGGAACTGTCGAAAAGCAATGTGAGAACCAGTAAACCAACCAATAAACCAACAGTGATCTGAAGAACTTAAAGGGGTCATATGATGTTGCTAAAAAGAACATTATTTTGTGTATTTGATGTAATGAAATGTGTTTATGCGGTTTAAGGTTAAAAAAACACATAATTTTCCACATATTGTACATTATTGTTTCTCCTCTATGCCCCGACTTTTTGAAACGCGTCGATTTTTACAAAGCTCATCGGTCTGAAAAGCGAGGTGTGCTGTGATTGGCCAGCTATCCAGTGCGTTGTGATTGGCCGAATACCTCAAGCATGTGATGGAAATGTTACGCCCCTTACCATACATGATGGCATGTCCCGGCCGGAGCGACGAGACAAAAACATGAAAACCCATTATAAACAAGGCATTCGTTGCATCCAGTGGGGACATAATTACGGATTATAATGACGCATCGCGCCGCGTAAACATAAAACCACGTCTGCATTTGTGATCGGAGAAATGACAAACAACAAGCGCTACTCTACACTGCTCAAAACTCGCATTTGAAATCGTGATGTAGGTATGTGGGGGCGTGTTAGAACGAGCCGTTTTAGGTAGGCGTGGTTGACTCTTAACTTTTATAAAGAATATCTCTTTGGATTTGAGACTTTAGTCTTTGCAACTTTACAGATCTTCTTTATGCACCAAGAGCTTGTAACACTCCAAAGAGAAAGGAAAAATTTAAATCGCATCATATGACCCCTTTAAAACAAAAAGGCTTATGATCATGAATTTTTGATTTCCAAATAACTATATAGCCACATGTTGTTACATGTAAGTAATACTTCTTGCATTATCTTCTTTCATTTCAGATTGGAAGGCTGTAATCTCACTGAACAATCATGTGAAATTGTGGCATCGGCTCTACAGCATGCAAACTCCCCTGTTAGAGAGCTGGACATGAGTAACAATGACCTGCAGGACTCGGGTGTTAAGCTCATTTCTATTGGACTTAAGAGTTCACACTGTAAACTGGAGATACTGAGGTTAGTTGCAGGTTGTTATCGCTCAGATATTCAATGCTATCGTTTGTAAAGATTGTTAATGCAAAATGTGCTCGTAGAGATCATGTTGGGAATGAAACATAGTCTATTGATTGTCCAACGTAAATATTTAAGGTTTCATGCATGAGTAATGACATATCAAGTGCTTTTCCCCACCAAATCATTTGTTTTCACCTTGTGCATTGAAAAATGTTATGTGATGACGTTTCAGTAAAATGAAGCTGTGAGATGTAAAATATCTTATGAATAATTCAAAATGCTTCATTATAATAGTAATTACAGTAATATATTTGTAATATTTTTTCTGTGTAGATTAAAAGGCTGTAAACTCACCATGCAGTCCTGTGAAACTTTGGCTTCAGCTCTGCTATCAGAAAATTCATGCCTGAGAGAGCTGGACCTCAGTAACAATGACCTGCAGGATTCAGGACTGAAGCGGCTCGTTGCTGGCCTGAAAAGCCCACACTGTAAACTGGAGATATTGAGGTGAACTTCATATATTTTTATACATTAGATATTGGAAAAGAATAGCATTATCTATAAACATAGCAAAGAAAATAGTGTACAACACGGTGGCAGGATTCATTCATCCAGAAAGAAAGTGAATACTAAATAATAGTACCCAAACAGCAGTTAGTAGTAATGAATAGAAGATACAAATGATCATTGTCAAGTCAAGTCAAGTCACCTTTATTTATATAGCACTTTTAACAATACAGATTGTGTCAAAGCAATTGTACAGCATTAAATAGGAAAATAGTGTGTCAATAGTCAAGTCAAGTCAAGTCACCTTTATTTATATAGCGCTTTTAACAATACAGATTGTGTCAAAGCAACTGTACAGCATTAATTAGGAAAATAGTGTGTCAATAATGCAAAGTGACAATAGTAAACACTCATTTTTCAGTTAAAAGCAGTTCATCATTGAATTCAGTGATGTCATCATCCAGCTCAGTTCAGTTTAAATAGTATCTTAATGGTAAAGACATTTATAATGATACAAAAGGTTTCTATTTCAAATAAATGCTGTTCTTTTGA
>NW_015633174.1:7057-7155 GCF_001515625.1 Sinocyclocheilus rhinocerous | reverse complement strand
GTAACTCTAATGAGAGCACTATGATACGTATGATACGGTCTAAATCCTGACTGGAAATCCTCACAGATACCATTTTTCTCTAAGAAGGGTGAGGATAC
>NW_015633174.1:5417-6987 GCF_001515625.1 Sinocyclocheilus rhinocerous | reverse complement strand
TTTTAGAAGCTTAGATGGATTTGGTTTTAACTTCTATGTTGTTGGTTTAGATGATTTAACAAGTTTATACAGTTCTTCCTCTCCTATAGTAGAGAATGTGTGGAATTGTTCCTCAGGCGATCTATAGCACACTATCTGATGTGATACTGTAGCTGACGGCTGCATGGTTACAATTTTATCTCTAATAGTATCGATCTTAGAAGTAAAGTAGTTCATAAAGTCATTACTGCTGTGCTGTTGGGAAATGTCAACACCTGTTGATGCTTTATTTTTCGTTAGTTTAGCCACTGTATTGAATAAATACTTGGGGTTATGTTTGTTTTCTTCTAAAAGAGACAAAGTAATCAGATCTAGCAGTTTTTAATGCTTTTCTGTAGGATAGGGTACTTTCTTGCCAAGCAATACAAAATACCTCTAGTTTTGTTTTCCTCCAGCTGTGCCTCCGGGCTGCTCTCTTTAAGGTGCGAGTGTGCTCATTATACCACAGTGTCAGACTATTTTCCTTAATCATCCTTAAGCGTAAAGGCGCAACCATATCTAAAATGCTAGAAATGAGAGAGTCCATGAGCTATTGGATATGCTGAGGAATTTAGATAAATCAGGAAGATTACTTGCAAAGCAGTCTTTTGTGGTAGAAGCGATGGTTCTACCATACTTGTAACAAGGAGTAGAATTTACAGTTTTAGTTATAAGAAGTTTGCACGAGACTAGATAATGATCTGAGATATCATCGCTTGGCTGTGTAGGAAACTTTTTCCTTGTCAAAGCAGAGACCAGGAGACCTTGGGATTATCTTTCATACAGAAGTTACTCTTTATTGAGGACTTGCTGCAGTCATCCAAGTCTGACTATAGCTCAGCACAGACGAGTTTATACCTTTCAAGGGGGGGGGGTCTCATTATCATAGAGACAAAGGCACAGCTGTGCCTTGAGCTTAGCATTCACCTTTAACTTGGGACCCTGCCCAATGGTCAGGAAGTGCATAAAGACAAAAGGTTAATGTCTCAGACACCTGGGCTGCCTGACTTGATCTTCTTAGAATGTCATCATCTTTACCTCAAAATGTAAAACACAATGTACATAACTTTTTTCAGTTTATATACTATTACATTGGAACCTAGATATAACATTTTATAAATTTGTAATCCAACATCTGCATAATTTCAACACCATCAACATCAATTCCATGTGACAGTATTAAATCTAGAGTATGATTTCGACAATGAGTAGGTCCTGACACGTGTTGTCTAACCCCAGTAGAGTTCAAAATGTCTATGAATGCTGATCCAAATGCATCTTTTTCATTAACATGGATATTAAAATCACCAACAATTAAAACTAGGGCTGCACGATAAATCGCATGCGATATTTAACGCGCATCTTGTCAGAAAGCCGGTTCTGTAATCAGCGGTAAATCTCCATCACGTGCGTGCTTTCACATTGAGCAGCATTAACTACACAGAGCCGTTGTTCACTGACGAGCTGCGCAAAAAATCGCGCGAATATGAACATGGTTTTGCGCAGCTCGTCAGTGAACAACGGATCTGTGTAGTTAATGCTGCTCAATGTG
>NW_015633174.1:0-5205 GCF_001515625.1 Sinocyclocheilus rhinocerous | reverse complement strand
ATCTCGTCACCACGGTAAGCAGGGAGGGGACCAGGGCATATTACAGTGTCTGACATCGTACTTGGAAGTTCACACACCTCTTTAATGTTATTTTTAGTGATCTCCGACTGGCGAAGTCGAACATCATTAGCGCCGGTGTGAATAACAATCTTACTGAATTTACGTTAGCATTAGCCGGCACTTTTAAATTTGCCAAGATGTCAGGCGCTCTGGCTCCCGGTAAACATTGGACTATGGTGGCTGGTGTCTCTATTTTCACGTTCCATACAATAGAATGGCCAATAACTAGAGCACTTTGATCAGGTTTCTCAGCGGGTGCGTCACTGAGTGGGGAGAACCTGTTTAATGTTTTGAACAGAACGGTAGAGCTGTGTTTTGACCCGCGACTATGCCGCCTCACAGTCACCCAGTTGCTGCGGGGGCTCTGTAACCGGAACTGAACAATGTACAGGACTCCCTGAGCTAGCTGCATCCAAAGCCGTATCTACAGCCCTCACATTCTTACTGTCCTCAATTAAAGTTTGGATGCGTGTCTCTAATTCTGAAATCTTTTCTGTCAGCCTAACTATTTCCCTGCATTTATCACATGTGAATCCCTCATCGCCGACAGAGACAGCTAAACTATACATGTGGCAAGCGGTGCAAACAACAATAGCATTAACTCACCTTGATTGATGAATGATTCTGACTTACCACTGTTGTTTGATGAACTCGTGAAAAACGGAGCGAGAGAGAAAAGGAAAAAAGAGAACAGCAATAGACGCAAATGGAAACGCGAATGACAAGCTAACCGGCTAACGAATGCTAACGCGCTGCACTCACGGTTTTAGAATAAAAGCAAACGAGCAAATTAATCAGATTAGTTTGATAGATAATATCAGATATATGGTGGGAATTAAGTTATATTTTATCACTTTAAACAACAGAGAGTGATAGTAAGATAGAGATTTAACAAAAAAGCGAAGCTACACGGAGCTACAATCACAAACCACTCAGCAGCATGGCAGACAGGAAATGTTACTGTATTAGTTTTTGAAGCAGTGTAAAAATTGTGTAAACACAGCACATACTTGATGAGACTTGGTTTAAATAAATTGAATATAAATAAAATGAAATAATATAAGCATACAAAATGTCATAGCATTATTTGCTTGTTTATAGTATAAGTAAAATGGTTTTCCAACCTGGAAACATAAATTAACATTGGACTAAAAAGGACTATATAAAAACTAGACCTGCAAAAGCAAATACTATTTTAAGATTTATAAAAAAAACAACGTTTTAGAAAGACAAAAGCAACTTCACAAATTCTTTTATTTTGTAGCCTGGCTGGCTGTAAACTCACCGACCAGTCAAGTGAAACACTGGGCTCAGTTCTACTTTCAGTGAACTCCTGCCTGAGAGAGTTGGACCTGAGTAATAATGACCTGAAGGATTCACGTCTGGAATGGCTCTCTGCTGGACTGAATAGCTGTAAACTGGAAAAACTAAGGTTTGTGAAGCATTGTCTGAAGCATTGCAGTGCAACTGGATATGTGACAGTATTAGACATGCAGTAAAGCAAGATTTTGATAAATCAAGATATTTAAATATTTTTATGTTGTTAATATCATCAGGACATCACATATTATCACATAATGTGAAACATAACTGTTTATTTTAGATTGGCCAGCTGTAACCTGACTGGTCAGTCCTGTGAAATGATGGCTTCAATTCTACAATCAGTTAACTGCCTTCTGAAGGAGCTGGACCTGAGTGACAATGACCTGCGGGATACTGGAGTGGAGATTTTCTCAACTGGACTGAAGAGTCCTCACTGTATACTAGAGATACTGAGGTTTGTATTTCAGTTTCATTGATATGTTGTTACTAAAACTGTCTTTAAATATGTTTTGTAATGTATATGCACAGAAGTGTGTTTGTTCTGTACTTTCATGCTCAAAATAGTTACTCCAAACATATGGAGTAGCAGTCTACATTATGTTTAGAAAATTGCTGCAATATTGGTGTCCACACATCAGTCAGATCTGCTGCTATGCATGTTCAGTGGGTGTCTAATTATAGTTTTATTGTTCTGAACAGAATGTCCACTTGTAATCTCACTGATCAGTCCGGTGTGACTGTGGCTTCAGTTTTACAACTAGCAAAATGCCCTTTGAGAGAGCTGAACTTGAGCAAAAATGACCTGCAGGACTCAGGAGTGAAGATGCTCTCAGATGGCCTGAAGAGTTCACACTGTAAACTGGAGATACTGAGGTGTTTTAAAAGCTTACATTTCAATATAGATATTTACACTAAATAGTTCATACTGTATTATTTTATACATACTTTCAGATTTTTATATCTTAGATAATTTTTATGTAAACATTTAAATGTGTGTCTCTGTAGACTGTCTGGCTGTTTTATCACAGAGGAAGGCTGTTCTGTTTTGGCCGCAGCTCTTACTTCAAACCCCTTACACCTCAGAGAGCTGGACCTCAGCTGCAATCATCCAGGAGATTTGGGTGGTCAGCTGCTCACTGCTAGATTGAATGATCCAACTTTCAAATTGGAGACCCTCAAGTATGTTGCACAGGAAGACATTTCTTTTCTTGTTCACTTCAGATACTGAGATGCTTTAAATCAGTGGCATTTTTGACCGAAAGATTAAAATTGGCTATTTTAAAATTTACTTACCCTCTGGCCATCCAAGATGTAGGTGACTTTTTTTATTCAGTAGAACATTAAAGAAGGTTTTTAGCTGAAACCGTGGTCCTTGGTGATTCATAAAATTCAAGTCAGTGGCTGCCATCACTTGAGAATCAAAAAAGAAGCAACACAAACAAAACAAAACAAAACAACAAAAAATACCCGTGGCTCCTGATGATATATTGAGATCTTATGAAGTGAAATGATTGGTCTGTGCAATAAAATGAACATTATTACCTGTATTTCATAACCTCAGGCAACAGAGAAGTCTGATTATTTTTCGCAAACTGGTTCTTTCGGACAGTGTATTTCAAAAAAATTTTTGTAACATATATGCAATTATACTATTGAAGCACCCAATAATGATGTGAAACGTGGATGATTTACATGTCTAAAGCATATACAATGAATGAAGTAGTCTTAATCAACAAGTCAGAATTCTTTCCTAGTTCAGTATACTGTTGAAGGAACTACAACACTGAATGTATTGGCAAAATCCAGCATCAGGGGATCATATACACCGGTATTTTGGCTCATTTTGAGTCGGAGTGACTGTCAGGCATGTCTGAAAGTTAGTTTTGGTTGAGTAACTTTTAGGTCTGTGCTGACTCGAGCCGCAAACTGTTTCAGACGGTTCATTCGGATTTGGTGAACTGGTTCACGAATCACCAAGGACCACAGTTTCAGCTAAAAATCCACTGTTCTGAAGAAAAAAATGTCACATATCTTTAATAGCCTGTAGGCGATTAAATTAACAGCACATTTTAATTTTTAGGTGAACTATCCCTTTAAGATTTTTGTATTAAATGAAGTCTATTTTTCTTACTGCACAAATACCGCAGTATCAACCCTTAGAAGCACACTATGATCTCAAAGTTAACTGATGTACTAAAAGTCACAACATTTCTATTTTGATTTGATGGGCTCTTTAAATGGACACCTATAGAAATGGCATGCAGTACATACAAAATATACTCAATGCATATCTATCTACATGTATACATACATCTTTTGCTGACCTAAAAACATTCATATGTACATTTATAGTAAACAGCGGTTTCAGACAAAAAAACTTCAAAATTAACTACAATTTGTGTTTTAAATTACCAGAAACTGACATAGTGTTTTTTTTTTCTGTAGTCTGGAACATGAGGGCAAGTTTAGGATTACAGCTGGATTACGAAGATGTAGGTTTTCGCACACACACCTTTTTTTGTTGCATTGTCTGTGATCTTTCTCTAATCTCTGTTCTTGTGCTCAGGTGCCTGTGAGCTCACGCTAGACCCCAACACAGCGCACACACATCTGTCTCTGTCTGAGGGGAACAAAACTGTGACATATGTAGAAGAGGAGCAGTCGTATCCAGACCTTTCTGAGAGATTTGAATGCTATCCTCAGGTTCTGTGCAGAGAGAGTCTGTCTGGACGCTGTTCCTGGGAGGTTGAGTGGAGCGGGAAGAGCGAAGTCTATGTTTCAGCCTCATATAAAGGAATCAGGAGGAAAGGAGAGAGTAACGACTGTGAGTTTGGATCCAATGAGAAGTCCTGGAGGCTCGTCTGCTCTGATAACAGTTTCTCAGCCTGGCACAATAATAAGAGGACTAAAATGCGTCCACCATCATGCTCATCTCGTTCTAAAAGGGTATGGGTGTATTTGGACTGTCCTGCTGGCACTCTGTCCTTCTACAGTGTCTCTGATAAAAACAGACTGACGCACTTACACACATTCCACTCCACATTCCCAGAGCCTCTCTACGCAGGGTTTGGCCTTTGCTCTGGCTCCTCAGTGTCTCTGTGCCAGATTGAGACATCTCCTGATGCAAAGAATGCAAATAGCTGTGGGAATGACAGAAATAAATAAAGTTTTAATATAACAAACATGTAGAGCAGAACTCTATCACAGACACATGTTATACACACACACACACACACACACACACACACAAAAATAGTGGAAATATAATTCCAATAATAACTATAACTGCAAACTATAACTCATAACATTTGTTTTTTGTAACTTGTGAGGGAATATTTTTTAAATTTTAACTTTTTTTTTCTCTGTTTTTCTTTGTACTACTTTACGGAAAGAAATTAATAGTACTTTTAAAAGACATCTGTCTTTAAATTGAAGATGTTTAAAGTCATGTAAACTTAAACAGGCACAATTTTCAGGGAAAATTTTTTTCTCTTGGTCTGAAGGTAACAAAAGCCACAATATACTGTTACATCATGAGTGAGTTTGTTTTATCAGGGAATAACTCAAGCTTTTAGATTTATTGGGCATTTGCATTAATACACAGCTAAATAAAAAGCATTCACTTTTGTTTTGTGTACAGTCATTTATTACTACAACTTACTGATTGGAAGAATAAACTTAGTGTTGTTCCACATCTTCACTTTTGCTTCTGTGATGGTTCAACAGACACTAGGAATAAAACAGTAGGAATATCACAAATCAAAATAGTTAAGTGCACACTAATATCTAGATAATGAAATAAACTGAGATCTATTGTATTTA
>NW_015633173.1:1345892-1346386 GCF_001515625.1 Sinocyclocheilus rhinocerous | reverse complement strand
TATATATATATATATATGTGTGTGTGTGTATATATGTATATGTATGTGTAATGAACCACTGAACGCAAGCGGAGTACGCTCTCCTGTGTCAGCTGCGCTGCACGGATGCGCTGTTTTCGTTCAAATCTAAGCTTAAATACACGTAGAAAACGTATTCTTGTGTCGCGGCTGACACAAAAGTGCGTACGCTGCTTGCGTTCAGTGGATATTCTCCTACGGTGATACGGAGAGACACAGAGGAGACGAATTGCGTTATGGATTGCGTGCAACCTCCCGGCCTAAATGAAGAAAATGATGGCGTTATTGACTAATTATAAAGTAAATAAACAACTCTCCCGCTTAGATACCACTACTTTGTGTCACGTCAAAATAAAACTTAAAATGGTCTGAAAACGTGATGACTGCGTCAGTTTTTAATGAGCATTCAGCGTGATGAAATGAAAGATATATCTTCGTGTCTGTGGCAGTGTTTACAGGGCTTTTATGATGATGAC
>NW_015633173.1:1343244-1343578 GCF_001515625.1 Sinocyclocheilus rhinocerous | reverse complement strand
TAAATGCTGAAGAACTATTGTTCATTCTTAGTTCATTAACTAAAGTAGTTAACTAATGAACCTTATTGTAAAGTGTTACCAATATTAATATAAATTATGTCCAGTTTTATTGTGTTACTTTCAGTAAAAGTGTGGTTATTTTATTGGCTTGTGTTTTTTTTTAATTCAGCATCATTAAAATTGAGTAAAATTTAAAAAGTCTTACAAAATTACTTTATATTATGTAATAAAATAATAAATAATCATTACAAAGCATTTTCGGTTTCGGTTCAAGTGCATCCAGAATTTTCGGTTTCCGTTTCGGCCCAGAATTTTCATTTCGGTGCATCCCTAG
>NW_015633173.1:1341228-1342282 GCF_001515625.1 Sinocyclocheilus rhinocerous | reverse complement strand
AAATAAAACATGTAGTCTTACATCTAGGGATGCACTGAAATGAAAATTCTGGGCCGAAACGGAAACCGAAAATTCTGGATGCACTTGGCCGAAAACCGAAACCGAAAATGCTTTGTATTGATTATTTATTATTTTATTAAATAATATAAAGCAGTTTCGGTTTTCGGCCAAGTGCATCCAGAATTTTCGTTTCCGTTTCGTCCCAGAATTTTCATTTCGGTGCATCCCTAGATGTAAGACTACACGTTTTATTTAATTTAATTTAAATGTAACAGTAATTTACTTTCAAATGCCCCAATTGCTGAAGGGTCTGCACAACTTTTTAGTACAATTTCAAGTTGCATTGTTCAAAATACCTGTAGTAGCACAGCAGTGCATACCTGTTTACATTTAATTAAGGTGGACTAGATTAGACTGTAATACAAATAGTTGAGTTTGCCAGGTGCATGCAGCATTGATGACAGGTTTTCATGAAAGTGTTGGTCCGTTTTTCTGCTTGACAATCCCATTTTGCACTGCAACAATAAAACTGAAGTGAGATAAATAAACTGAGAAATGTTTCTTTTTAGTTAAAACAGATGTTGTCAAAGTTTTACTTTGGAGACATAATTTGAAGTTGGAAAAAGGTAATACATTGCAATATATCGCAATATATTTAAAATCGCAATAATATTGTATCGTGACACAAGTATCGTGATAATATCGTACCGTGAGGCCTCTGGTGATTCCCACCCCTAGTGTTTATACAGCTGGAGCAAAAGGCAGTTTAGAGCTTGTAATCACTCGGAGGACAAGTTAATAGTAACGAACATGAAAACAGGTTAAATGAAATAAACATTCTTGTGTATGCATTTCAACTGGGGTTCTCCATATACATCAGCGTAATCTCAGTGTTCACGTTCGTTATTTCTAAAGTCAATGTTTTCATCGTGATGAGTGTGTGGTTTATTTCAGTTGCACGCAGCGTCAGAAGCACGCGCTTATCACAGTCATATCAACGATAGTGTTGCAGGAGAAGGGAATTAAGAGTTATCGCTATGGTTGTTGCAGTTCT
>NW_015633173.1:1340766-1341059 GCF_001515625.1 Sinocyclocheilus rhinocerous | reverse complement strand
GAATTAACGAGCTGTTATGCTGCCGCTGGGACTGATGAAGTGTAGGAAGTAACAGCAGATATTAAATTACTGAATTATTATATTTGTTCAGGTGGATGCTGGGGTCTTATCTTTCGGATTGCAACGTATATCCATTTTGTTAATTAACATTACACATAATGCGTGTCTAATTACAGTTAAGCCAGTCGGCGTGGTAGCCCAGGCACACATAGTCGTAGGCCACTATTGTTAAGCTGGTCGGTGTGGTAGCCAAGGCTCACATATTCGTAGGCCACTATTGTTAAGCCAGCCGG
>NW_015633173.1:1339432-1340604 GCF_001515625.1 Sinocyclocheilus rhinocerous | reverse complement strand
CAGGCACACATAGCCATAGGCCACTAGCGTTAAGCCGGTCGGCGTGGTAGCCCAGGCACACATAGAGATAGTAATACATGTGGTTCACATGGTTCTTCGGAGCAGCAGCAGTACAAATGTCTTGGCGATAGATCTGCTTTGTGGGGGGTGTCTTGTCTTTCCTTGTCTGTTCATCTTCATGTGTGTGGATATATGCATGTCCACTGATGCAGCAGTTTATCCTTCAATTCAGTGGCATGCATATATTGGCTTGCATTGTTTTGTGTACCGTGTCTCCTGCTTTGTGGGGGGTTATTCATTTGTGTTATATGTGCAGCAGCAGTATTTCTTACATGCTTACAGCAGCATGTTGTGGATGTATTGGCAGTAGCAAGTCTCAGTACTTGCTCTGCCGCAGCAGCAGCGTATCAGATCTATTCCGCCAATACCAAATACATTAACATTGTCATGTACATTACCATGCCAATCCCTCCGAGAGTTGTCATGACAGAAATGATTATTATTAGTAGTAGTAGTAGTATTTTTGTTCTTGTATGTAATGCATTTTTATTATCATAATATTTATTTCATAATAAATAATAATTTCTGTTTACCAGTTATCTGACCACAAAAATAATTTGAATCAGTATTCATCATAACCAAAGCAATTTTGGTTGACTGTATGAATGTATAGACACAAATTTTGGTTGTCTGTATCGTACATATATCTCTCTAGTCTGTTGCAGATTATTTTTTTTAATAACCATATTTTTTTCTCCAAGGTTTTTTTTTTTCCTTTCCTCATCAATATCAGTGATTTAGTTCACTTGATTTATGTCTTAGCATAGCTAAAGCTCGCCAGCTCTTTAATAATTGCAGAGTTGTAGAGTCAGTGAAGGTTTCGCATCGCTGCTTTTGCCTCTTCGATCTTCTACTGATTCCCCATTGACTTTGTACATATTCATGTGTGCAGGGAGACGATTTCACAAGACTCAGAAGTGAACTTCTGAAGTGTCTTGGGGAGTTTTTTTTGTGGGTATTTTTGACCCACTTTTTTGTTTTACACATGTCAGTCCAATTCACGGCCGAGCAAAAGGATATACTCAGGCTTTACCATTTATATCAATGGATCTGACCGGTTTTACCATGGATCTTACAATGTTTACCTGAAGTTTTCTCCTACTTTCTCAACC
>NW_015633173.1:1333887-1338532 GCF_001515625.1 Sinocyclocheilus rhinocerous | reverse complement strand
TATATATTTTGTGTGTGTGTGTGTGTGTGTGTGTGTGTGTGTGTATATATATATATATATATATATATATTTATATATATATATATATAAAATATTTACAATTTTGTATTTTATAATATAAAATTTACAATAATTTATATTAATAATAATCATTTAAATATTTTATTTTATATGTAAAGATTATAGTAATAAAATATTAATACTATACATATTTTTTATAATGTAAAATTCCAGGGTTGTTCTGTGTACCACCTGTCTAAGAGCACTGGTTTAAAACAATGTATTTAAAATCATATTGTCAGATGTAATGGTGCTGCAAGTATTCTCTACTGCAGATAAATATAAGATGTAAGTATAACATCAAAAAGGTTTTCTGTTGAAATATTAGGTTTTTTGATTATTATTATTTGAAAGATAGTCTCGGAAGCATCTTCTCTTTTTAGCTCTTTATCCTTTGAGTGATGTTTTTGTTCATGTTACATGCACCATAGGAAACCACCTTAGCCCAGCAGTCATGGCTTCCAAGATCCGTAGAAAAAAATATCCGCACTCAGATTTTACCCTCCCGTGGGATCTTGTTTGTATCTGTGCTCAATCCCAGCAGAGCTTTATCAGCTCTGTTGTATTGTTTTCTTTCTTTGTATTTGGTGTGTGAGGGCGAAGTGTGTTTGTAGTGCGTATTCATTTCCCCCCCCATATTTTTACAGTCTGCAGTTCAAGGTGAGCCAGTCACAGTGTTTTTATGAGCTTTATTATTCACATCTTTTTGTTGTCCTGTGTTTTATTCTTTCAGAATGCCGAAATCTCCGTCTTTGAAGTGAACATCCGTTTTGTTGGAGGCCTGCTGTCTGCCTATTATCTCTCAGGCAAAGAGGTATGTAAACCTGGAGTGTACAGATGTTTTTTTCAGGTTTTACCAGACTGAATATGTGCTTATGGCCAAAGGATTTGATATGCAAGCTGGCTATAATTGACATGCTGCCTGAAGGAAGCTGGAAGCTTGTAGCTGGCATTTGTTCTCGGCTCCTGCGCTTTTAAAGACACAGTTTCCTTGAATCTCTGTGTGAAACTGTTGGAAATCGGTGACATTTATAGTTGGCAGTACACAATAGACCTCTCAGGAGAGCCACAGTGGCCTCAGGTCTGTCTTGTCGCGGTGGTCTGGCTGTTTGCCCGGACGTTGAGCCAAGTCAAACAAACACACACACACACACACACACACCATCCCACTTAGAGCTCATTCTAAGATCCCGGCACATCCAGGAAGCTCTGTGCCCACTCTGCTAAATTGAAAGCCTTTTTGAAACCAAAAAGATGTTGGACTCTCAAGCGTGACCTGAAGCACATACACAAAGCCCATTTCCAAGCCTTCATTGAATCAGGCTAATGTAGAACTTTGCTCATATTTCCGATCTCCCCTCCTGTAAATGAGATTTTCCCAGCAGCATCTGGCAGAACGTGAAGGATCTGATTCAAATCAAAAGAGTGGCATTTTCCGCTGATACTCAGGGCTTTCTCATTGTGTCCTGCAGCAAATGTGCTCTCAGTGATAGTGTACGCTTTCATTTGTGCGGTTTGTCCGGAGAGGGAACGGCTCACTGTGTGAGCTTCATCGGGCCTGTACTTGTGTGGTTGTGTTGATGTAAGGCAGACCCTTCAACAGAACAGCCATCTCTCATCTCCACAGTGACTCTTCCTCCAACTAGCACAGAATAGCTATAGTAGTGATGCAGAAGAAAGATGAGTTCCTATGGTAACCTGTTACTTATGCTGGATGAATGACTCAACAAGCTTGAGCTTGGATGATGTTGCAGTTGTTTTTTGTATTTCATGTTTTATTAATTCTCTTGAATAGGATAATATATATCAGTCAGTAAGATATATCTTTTTGTTTGTTTGTTTAAAAAATACTTTTTATATAATAATTATTAAAAATAATTATTGAGCAAAGATGCATTAAATTGATTAAAAGTGACATTAAAGACATTTATAAAGTTACGAAAGACTTCTGTTTTATATTGAGGCTCTTCTTTTGAAACTTCTATTCACAAAGGATTCTGAAATAAATCAATTAATCAATAAATATGCTTTCTGCAAAAATATTATGCAGCACAACTGTTTTCAACATTTATAATAAGTAATGTTTCTTGAGCAGCAAATCAGCATATTAGAATGATTTCTGAAGGATCATGTGACACTGAAGACTGGAGTAATGATGCTGAAAATTCAGCTTTGCATCACAGGAATATATTACACTTTAAAATATATTGAAATAGGAAATAGTGATTTTAAATTGTAATAATATTTAAAAATTATTATATTATTATTATAACGCCACACAAACCCTACAGCACAATCTCTACAGTTGACACATTATGCCATCATACCGCCCAGCCTAATCCAATCCTTTTAATGAGACGTGACCTCTTAATGTCATCCCGCACTGAGATTTCGTATGATGGGTTACATAAATGGGTGTGTGTCGAAACCAAACACTGTCTGTTGAAGTAAACAGTTGGTTGTCAAACATAGTTTCAGATAACAGTGGAGGTTTCCACTATCTCCCTTGTTGAAAATAGTCTAACAGCAATATAAATCTTTGAACACTACATTATTGTTCTCTCAGCAAGACGCAAGCTCGTTTCATCACCGTGTATTGACTAGGGAGGCACGACATGGTTGAATACAAAGGGGGCAGCACAGAGTCCAGGATTCAAGCACAGCGCTGATGAAAGTCCTTCAGCGTAGTAATCTCAGACACTCAGGATAATGAGACGCCCTCCTGCCTACCTTTGTAATAATGTGTGACCCGAACTGAGAAATGTTGATTACAGGAGATAGCCTTCAGGTAGCCGCTCACATTGTTAAACCGCAGCGCGAGATCTTAGTAAATGTGTCTGGCTTTAAAATCTCACTGGGCTTTGGAAAATGTAATCTTTTGGAGACCAAACCCATTATAGGATTCCTCTTAACACCACATGACTAAATCATCATTGGAGGATGATGGCTACCTCATCTGCATAGAGAAGACACGTTTAGGTTTTCTTGGGAGGCTTCAGATCAATATAGTTTCTACTTCTGCCAGGCATTTCTCATTACCCTTTCACATATACGCATGCATATAACATAAAGCGTCTACATGGGTTGAGGTGGTGGACGTGGTGCTAAAATTGAAAAGCAGTGTGATTTCTTCTTTGGCTGCTGACAGCTCCGGCGCCTTGGCTGACACTCGAAGCAGGACCGGACTCTTTGATGAATCTTTCATCGTCTTGAGAGACAGCCTTCATGCAAATACCGCACATGCTCCAAAGCACGGGGAAAGCAAACGGCCGCATTCATAGATGGCTTCAGAAGCTGATGTTGTTTGGTGTGATTTAGTCCTGCGCTGGGTTTCCTCTCCTGAACGATGAGAGGATTCATTTCTGGCTGATTTATTCCTACATTATTTACGCTCGGACGGTTTTCCATCATTGACGTGAGCAGCCTGGGACAGAGCCACCTGTCAGAACACAGCACTTAACTCCTTAATGGATCACATATTGATTTTCATCTTTTTTTTTTGCCCTTTAATTCATTTTACATAACCCCTGGCAAGTCCCATCTGTGGTGTAGATTTTTCTATACTTTGACAGAGATCAATGGCTGCACAAATACTTAATTTCCCTCCAGCTTTATTACAGCTCATGCGTTTTGTCATGGATGACATGAACATGTATGTCCAGACTGCTCTTTTCCTTAGTGTTTGCATAGTATAATCCAGTGTTGTATTTATATATATATATATATATTAGGGATGTGCGGGTCTAGTCGACTAAACGGTACAGCTCCTACTAGTCGACACTGAAAACTAGTTGATTACACGACAGAAAAAGAAAAAAAAACGAATTATCATTCAAATGACCATCATTTTATGTTACCATCAAATTACCATTGTTACATTTAAAACATTTTAAATAACAAGTTAAAATAAAACATTTGAAAAATAATACATTATTATAAACTACATTAACGTATTGGCGTAAACTACATTTTTACCTCAGACCTTGTGTTACGGGGCTGACGAGACATGAGACCTGCGGATCCAAATGCAAGGCTTTATTCATAGACATGGTTAGAGAGAGGCAAGGGTCAGATAATGGCAACAGGTATATAGTAGGGATGCAGCGATTAACCGGTTTCGCAATTAACCGTGCTTTAAAACGTCACGGTTAATTAATCGTAAAGGTTCCGCTAAACCGAGTGTTTCTGTTACACGGAATGGAGCTGTTGCAGCTTGCGCAAAACGAAAACAAAGTTACACTAGCGGTGGTATTTAATCTATTTTATTAATAAAAGTCACGGGGCAGCATTCTCAAGAGGTTTGTGTCCTCCTGAATGTTTGTATACGTGCGCAGCGCGGTGGCTATAGCATTTCTGTCCTAAAGAAATGGCCAAATATTAAAGATTAAGTGGACATTTGAATTAAGTGGTGCTTGGTCAATATTAAACAAGGATTAAATCGCACATCAATGTGTAAAAATAATCATCAGGCCGTTGACCCTCTGCAAGCCTTTGTTGTAATGCGTAATGTACATTAGCTCTATTGTTTATAATACATTATGTATTTTAACAATTTTGTTCAATAAAACATGATTTCTTGCTTTTG
>NW_015633173.1:1332154-1332509 GCF_001515625.1 Sinocyclocheilus rhinocerous | reverse complement strand
AGAAATCAGGAAGGGGGCCAACACTTTTTCACACCACTGTATATATGTATTTTGAGTAATTTTAAAGGCTATTGATCACTTACATGTATTTATATTACCACAAAAAAATCATTAATTATAATTATAGGGCAATATGAAATCCGTTTTATTTCCAAATTCTGTTTCTCTTTTAATGGTTAAATAAAATTGTATTAATCAAAAACCCTGTCTAATTAATTGAGTTTTACAGTTTTATCTATACCAAATTCTGTTTTCCATTATTTTCTGGATTCCATTTTAATGGTTCCATTAAATTGTAATGATCAAAAGCATCTCCAATTAATTGATTTTATTTTTTAAAAAAAAGTTTTTTTTT
>NW_015633173.1:1312087-1331787 GCF_001515625.1 Sinocyclocheilus rhinocerous | reverse complement strand
ATATATATATATATATATATATATATATATATTTTACATTTTGTATATTGTATATCAATATATATGTACTTCATAATTAATATAATTTATATATACAATTTATATATATATATATAATTTTATTTATTTTTATTTAAAAATAATATATATTAGTATAATGTAGTGTTTTTTTATTGTATGTTTTATATGAAAATAGTTATGTATTGTTTTTACATTTATTTATTGTGCATGTGTCAGTGTTGTTCAATACTTAATTTAATTAATTAATTAGTAAATTCTTGCATAGACGGTCGCATTCTGAAGCCCTGACATGCATAACGCACTGTTCTGAGGGATAAAAATGACACAAGCGTAGGTGCTCTTATTGAGTGCGTGTTTACCCTTTAATCCATGTGACTAAGCCCTACTACCTAATTTTAGTTGCCTAGCGAATTCCAAACAATGGAAATCTGATAAAAGCCACTTAAGCAACATAATTACATGAACTGTGCAGCATTCGCTCGAGCTCCGCAGTCAGGGCAGAGCAGGATAAATGATACCGTCAGTGCTAATGATCATAACATCTGTTTCATCACAACTGCTGCCCAGACCTTCCTTGACTCTCTCAGTCTTTCTGCAGTCATCTCCATATATTCTTTCAGGAGGGGATTTGGGGTGGGAAACACGGGTATTCCTCAGTGTTGTGTCTGGAAGACTCAAACGCATCACAGCTCATTAGCAATCCGTGGGCCGATGGCTGTTATTTTTCTGGAATGATTAAAAATGCATTTGACTTGTTTATAGTAGGCAAAGGAAATTAATCATCCTAACTTGGGCCACAGTCATTTGTTTCTGTCAGGAGACTTCTTTACTGTAAATACACATGGCATTCTTTTGTCGTTCACTAAACAGTACTGAAAACGTCGCATGCATCTTTAATGCCGGCGTGCTGTGCTGAGTGACACGGCTATTGTGTACCATGCACATAATGCAAACGCCATTCGGCCTGACTACAAAGAGCTCTTTATGAGTTTTTAATGCGCCATTTTCAATTACACTAATTTGCCTATTTCTTGCTTTCAGATGTACTGTTTTTTACCGTGATGGAAGTCATTTGGCGATTAACACCACACCTGTTGCCAGCTGTGCTGAGCCACCACAACAATTTGACTGCAACGAGCAGAGAAATGAAGCTTTAGAGAGCATCGCATAAAGCAACGTTACTTAGCCGTAAATGCATAATTTTTCTCTTGCTCTGAGGTAAATGAGCTGTTTTCCACTCGTTCCTGCAAATACCCCAGATGCTCGGCGCACCTGCTATTAGCAAGAGATCTTCCCTCCTCTGATAGAGCATGACAAGCAATTTCTTTCATACAATATGGGGCCCTACAACATGGGGCCTCATGTTGGCTTACAAAACATCAAGTTTACTTTATTTCCAGCTTCCAGCCGGTACCAGTCGGGCATAAACTGCGACACCGTTACTCTGTGCATATTTTAGACCAGGAATAAACACTGCAAAAAACCTCTGAAGCTGTTCATTTGAAACCTTACAAGCTGGTGAAGTCTTCAGATTGGTTGCACGTGGCCCCAAAATGCCTCTCGCATTAACCTCAGAAACGTGAGCGCAGGTGATAAGTGGCGATAAGGGCAGGTATTCAGGTCTGTGATCTCGATCCATCTCTCTGCTGGGCGCTTTTGACAGGGTACATTAGATGTAGAAGTGCAAAATTTTTTTTTTATCTCTCGGTTTCAGCACTTACATCTCAACGTCGCCCCATCATGCATCGCTTTGCTTTTTAGTACATCCAGATGGAATAATATATAGTTTAAAGTAAAATCCACTGGTCTTAAATGTTGTTTGTACTTTCTTGAAGTCGTACTTGCACCCAGACTTGATTGACATGGAGGATAAGCGGTGTATTGTGTGTTGTGTTAAGATTCACAAGCCTGTTTTTCCAGCCGTGTGTATTCAGACATGGCTCTTATAACTTTTTGACCTGCATCCTCCAGCATGGCAAGAATTAGCTCAGGTGGAGGTAAATTTACAAATGTCATGTTTTGCTCTGACATAACTCATGCTGACTAGGTCAAACAGACTTGCAAACAAAATAAATTCCTAACAAACATATATTATATTGTATTATATTATATTACATCACATTACATTACATTGTTATATTATATCAGATTAGATATTGTAAATCTCTTATGATTTTACATTGACATAATAATTATTGATCTAATAAGTATTGATGTAATTATTTTGTTTTATACATTGTGACTTTCATGTTTTCACATTGACAGTCACAGCACTATTTTTTTTACTTTACTTTTATTTTATATTATTTCGATTTTATTTGATTATTTATTATTTTGATAACAAACTTATATTATATTATATTGTATTATATTAGATATTGTGACTCTATGATATTACATTGACAAGTATTGATGTAATAATTTTATTTTATACATTGTGACTTTTTTCATGATTTCACATTGACCGTCACAACACTTTTGTTTTACTTTTATTTTAAATTATTTAGATTTTATTTATTATTTTATTTAAAAATGTACAAACAAACATTATATTATATTAGATCAGATTAGATGTTGTTAGATTAGATATTAGATACTATCTTATTGACTATTTTAAAATGATTTGTATTACATGAATATAATTTTTTAAATAATATAATTCAATTATTCATAACGTTTCTTTTGATGAATTATTGTATGTGTATCTATGCAAGAACCTGAAATATTGATGTAGTAATTATTTTATTTTATTTGTTTTATTTATTTAGATTATATCACATCAATGAGAATTTCAAACAGGCAGGTCCAGTAGTGCTTTTGTAAATCTAGTTCATGTTCCCTCTTGACTTAAACTGGCCCGACTCTTTCCACACCTTCATAATAGATCGTACACATTCCTGTCTGTCCGTCAGAGCTTCCTCTGGTGTGTCAGCACTGCTTATATCTTCAGCTCTGCACTCCCTGCATCTTCATATCCCGTCACGTGGCATCAGCACGTGTATGTAGATTTGTAATTGTGGCAGAAGAGTGTGAATTGTCAAGGAGAGCTGAGCACCACTTGAGGTTTAAGCAGGTAATGACCAGGTACGTCGGAGTGTTTCACCCACATAATGGCCTGTTTGTGTTGTTAATGTTGTGAGCTTGGTTGAGCAGTTAATCAGTGTTATAGCAGATACTGATGTTCTTTAGCAGACCCAGCCATTTACATTTATTGCTTTGTACATTTGCACGGAAGACTCACTCCTCCCTCTCTCTCATGGCCTTCTGGTCCCCGGTGGACCAGCTTTTCCTACTATTAAAAGCAAGGCCAATTTATCACCCGTCCCTTGAGTTACTTCCTTCACATTTCAGAAATGTAAAACGGCAGCCATACATAAAGAATATGATGTTTCTTTCAACATACGGAGTGCTGTGAAAACATATTAGACCCATAACTATTCGACAAAAATGGTCTATTTTTTATGAATTATACAGTTCAGAACAGGCCTGGCAAAGAGAGAAGAAAGAACAGGCAGCGGTCTCAGGAGGAGGCTTTGTGTTTCTATCTGTCTTTGGTACACTTGCAGGGCTATCAGCACTGAGAGACGAGCTGCAGAACACAAGATGAAGAAAAGCCTTCACTGGCCTCCCTGGACTTCATCAGATTGCGGTCTCATCATGTTTCCATAGGCTACAGTATGTTAGCCGTGGGAATTCCTAATTAGGTTTCCTGTCATTGTTAATTAGCATAGATTTAGAGTAGTTTTTCACAGGCAGCAGCTAGTGAGGCTGGGTAAACTCACATCCAGGACTCTCACGATCAGCACTGGCGCCCCTCAGAGATGTGTTCTCTCCCCACTGCTCTTCTCCCTGTATACGAACGAATGCACTGCAAAAGACCTTTCTGTCAAGCTCCTGAAATTTGCAGATGACACTACCATCATCAGCCTCATACACGACGGAGACGAGTCTGTTTACTGACAGGAGGATAAAGAGCTGGCTGTCTGGTGCAGTCACAACGACCTGGAGCTGTACACGCTCAGAACAGTGCAGATGATCGTGGACTTCAGGAGAATCCCCCCTGCACTCCCCCCATTCACCATCATGGACAGCACTGTGGCTGCAGTAGAGTCATTCAGGACCTGAAGTGGGACATTCACATAGACTCCATTGCTAAAAAGGCCCAGCAGAGGCTGTATTTCCTTCGCCAGCTGAGGAAATTCAACCTGCCACAGGAGCTGCAGAAACGGTTCTACTTGGCCATCACTGAGTCCATCCTGTGTTCATTGGTTCTCCCTGCCTAACCTCCAAGATCTCTACACCTCCAGTGTGAGGAAAAGGGCTAAGAAAATCACTCTGGACTAGGGTTGAGACGGTGAGGAAATTTTCCCACCGGTTAATCGACGTGTGACAACACAGATAATACCGATATCACCGTGGGGGCAGGGGCATTCCATCTTTTCCTCGCTTTCCTTCGCTTTTAAATAGCTTGTAAAAGCGGCGTGCGCATTTTACTTTCACTTTCAAATAGCGGCAATTCGGCGTAAAGCAATTGTTCATTTTTAGTTTGTTTGAATTTCCCTATTTTCCTCGCTTTCCTTCGCTTTTAAATAGGTTAAAAGAGCCGTGCGCATTTTACTTTCACTTTCGAATTAGCGGCAATTCGGCGTCAATTGCTTGAATGCAACAACAAAATACAACGTCAAACTCACTTTAGGTATATAACCAAATAAATAGGAAACGTAGAACGTTTATTAGCAAAATGAATAAGAAAGCTTGGAGGCACAGCATACACATTGATGTCAAATAAAATAAATAAATTACACAAAGTTTAAATAAAGTAAAAATCAGCAAACACTGTGGAACCAATTAAATAAGAAACGAATGTTTAAAAAAACTTCCAAAATCACCTTAGATAAACGGCAAAAGTCAACAGGCTTTTCAAAATCCAAAATACTGCCAAACAGGCGCTTTTGCATTTAGTTTCAAAAATAAATCATCCGCCATCGTCTTGTCTGTCTCACCCCACTCTTCCTGTACAGTTTTTTCCCGCAGGCTATATTCAGCCTGAACAATTAAAACCTTCATAACTACACATTGTCCATTATAACTGACATATTTATACATAGCATCTGAGAATTGTACATTTGTAAACTACATAAACTGCACACTTGTAAATAACCTCTGTACATTCATTAAATTGTAAATTGTTTATTTTTTCCTATATATTTCTACTTCTGTATTATATTGCATTATTTAATTTTCAGTTTTTCTTATATTAGTGTTATATTTCATCTCTACAGTGTAATTCCTGTTTGTCTGCACTGTCATGTATGTTTGCTCTATGGCTTTACTTATGGCAATAAAGCTGTTTCTGACTTCTATATTAGCCGATATATATTCATTATATTTTACTTAACCTGTTAGTGATGTCTTAATTGTTTAATGCATGTTTAAATAAATATGTCATTAATCAGAATCAGAATCAGAATGAGCTTTATTGCCAGGTATGTTTACACATACGCGGAATTTGTTTTCGTGACAGAACCTTCCACAGTGTAACAGAATGACAGTGACAGAACAAAAAAACACAGATAATAAAAAATAAAAATAAATAAAAAATAAATAAAAAATAAAAAATAGAACAAGTAAAATAAGGAATAAAAAATATACAAATCGACAATTGTATGTACAGGTATAGAACAATAGACAGTTGTATGTACAGGTATATTATGTGCAAATTGAAATGTAGACTGAGTATGTGTGTTAGATAAATAAGTGTATGAGTGAATAAATAGTGTGTGTTCCACAGTTATTGTCAAGTGTTCATGAGATGGATGGCCTGAGGGAAGAAACTGTTCCTGTGTCTGGCCGTTCTGGTGCTCAGAGCTCTGTAGCGTCGACCAGATGGCAACAGTTCAAAGAGGGAGTGTGCTGGATGTGAGGGGTCCAGAGTGATTTTGCCAGCCCTTTTGCCCACTCTGGATGAGTACAGTTCTTGGAGAGAAGGGAGAGTTGTACCAATGATTCGCTCAGCAGTCCGAACTACCCTCTGTAGTCTTCTGAGGTCAGATTTGGTAGCTGAGCTGAACCAGACAATTATTGAAGTGCAGAGGATGGATTCAATGATAGCAGAGTAGAACTGTTTCAGCAGCTCCTGTGACAGGTTGAACTTCCTCAGCTGGCGAAGGAAGTACAACCTCTGCAGGGCCTTTTTAACAATGGAGTCTATGTGAGTGTCCCACTTCAGGTCCTGAGAGATTGTGGTGCCCAGGAACCTGAATGACTCCACTGCAGTCACAGTGCTGTCCATGATGGTGAGTGGGGGGAGAGCAGGGAGGTTTCTCCTGAAGTCCACGGTCATCTCCACAGTTGAGCGTGTTAAGCTCCAGGTTTTTGAGACTGCACCAGACAGCCAGCTCTTTAACCTCCTGACTGTAAGCAGACTCGTCACCGTCCTGAATGAGGCCGATGAGTGTGGTGTCGTCTGCAAACTTCAGGAGCTTGACAGAGGGGTCTTTAGACGTGCAGTCGTTGGTGTAGAGGGAGAAGAGCAGTGGGGAGAGAACACAACCCTGAGGAGCTCCAGTGCTGGTTATACGGGTGCTGGATGTGTATTTTCCCAGCCTCACTAGCTGCTGCCTGTCTGTCAGGAAGCTGTTGATCCACTGACAGACGGAGGTGGGCACGGAGAGCTGAGATAGTTTGGGCAGGAGGAGGTTTGGGATGATAGTGTTAAAGGCCGAGCTGAAGTCCACGAACAGGATCCTCACATAAGTCCCTGGTCTGTCTAGATGTTGCAGAACATAATGCAGTCCCATGTTAACTGCATCGTCCACAGACCTGTTTGCTCTGTAGGCAAACTGAAGAGGATCCAGCAAGGGTCCAGTGATGTCCTTCAGGTGGGCCAGCACCAGTTTTTCAAAAGACTTCATGACCACAGACGTTAGAGCCACAGGTCTGTAGTCATTAAGTCCCGTAATTTTGGGTTTCTTTGGGACGGGGATGATGGTGGAGCGTTTGAAGCATGAAGGGACTTCGCACAGCTCCAGTGATCTGTTGAAGATCTGTGTGAAGATGGGGGCCAGCTGGTCAGCACAGGATTTCAGACAGACTGGTGTAACACAGTCTGGGCCTGGTGCTTTTTTCCTTTTCTGCTTCCGGAAGACCTGGCGCACCTCGTCTTCACTGATCTGAATTGCAGGTGTGGGGGAGAGGGGGGTTGCTGGAGGTGTGAATGGTTGTGTGGAGAGGTGTTCAGGGCGGGTGTGGGGTGTTTTTTCAAACCTGCAGTAGAACTCGTTCAGATCGTCTGCCAGGTGTTGATTCTCCACAGTGCTGGGGGATGGTGTCTTGTAATTGGTGATTTCTTTTAGACTTTTCCACACTGATGCCGAGTCGCTGGAAGTGAACTGAGTCCTTATTTTTTCCGAATAATTCCTCTTTGCCACTCTGATCTCCTTTTCCAGTGTGTATTTAGCCTGTTTATACAAGACATTATCCCCCTTCCTGTGAGCATCTTCTTTGGCCTGACGGAGCTGTCTGAGTTTTGCAGTGAACCATGGTTTGTCATTGTTGTAAGTTAAATGAGTCCTGGTAGGAATGCACATGTCTTCACAGTGTGCTGGATGTGAGGGGTCCAGAGTGATTTTGCTAGCCCTTTTGCTCGCTCTGGATGAGTACAGTTCTTGGAGAGAAGGGAGGGTTGTACCAATGATTCGCTCAGCAGTCCGGACTACCCTCTGTAGTCTTCTGAGGTCAGATTTGGTAGCTGAGCTGAACCAGACAGTTATAGAAGTGCAGAGGGCAGATTCAATGATGGCGGAGTAGAACTGTTTCAGCAGCTCCTGTGACAGGTTGAACTTCCTTATGCTTATGACATGCTTCCTTATGCTTAAAGCTTATGACAGCCACTGTGTAAATGACTATATTTCAACAACTAATTGGAAAAGAAACTATTTTAATTTAGAAGTTAATGTAAAAACTGTCTTGTGCAATTTACATGTTTGCATTGTTGAATATTATACCTAACAAATTAATTTAATAGTTTGGGCTCTGTTGTTAATTGTAACCTTTAATAAAAAGTAATAGGGCTCCTATATAGTTTAGCTGAGATAGATTTATTGTATCCCTAAGTGTTTTAAAATATAATTGAATTCAACACAGCTGACATAGTTAATGTAATATTTCACAATATTACTGTTTTTACTCTATTTTTTAGGTGAGCTAAAAAGATTGCTTTAAAATAAAAATAAAAAATCTCAAAGGCATCGGCTGGAAGTCAAAGTGCTGTGCTTAGAGAATCTTCCGTAGCTGAGATTTTAATTTAGACAAGACCTGTTGTTCTGATATTCAAATCACAACTATACAATTCAGGGCTGATTAGGCTGTTCATGTAAATTTGGCTAAATGTAAGCTTGCCCCAGGGAAAAGCACTTCATATTACCCAGTAATCACAGGAAAACTGTATTGACTGATGGAAGAAAACGCTGCAGCTCTCTAAATAACTACGAGAAACATCATGAACGCTGCGTGTGTTTGTGCATGAAAACCAAAAATCCATTATTGTGACAAATGGAGCTAGTTTCGGCGAGGGGAAATGAAGGCCTGCTTCATCTGGATGCTCTAATTATTCCAAGCGGTTTATATAAAATAACAGTCCTTCGTTTACCCTTTCCACAAATGGCTTGTCCATCAAGCCGTTTGACCTCTAAGTCTTTGCGTTGATAAGGACTAAATTTGCATTGGCAAATCTGCTCTCACATCGGCTTAGACTAGTAAACGACTCATTCCTATTGAGTCAAACCTTTTAAGTTTATTTAGTTACAGCTTTTGGCCTTATATTTCTAAGTTTCTTTAGTTTTCTCCATGTGGCATATTGTTATCGTGTTCTACCGGCGACAGCTTTGGGGTTTAAGGTCAGGCCCAGCTGCTGAGACAGTCCGTTGGAGGAACCAGACTCATTTCAGCCCTCACAGCTGAGCTGGCCAGAGCTCAAACAAGCTTCACTAATTTGCAATTTCACACTGTATCGCCAACGACATAAACGCAATCAGAAAGAATTGGCCACTTGCCGCTTTTATTGAATTCTTTTCCACCGTGTTGATGTTTTCGAGCTTGGTTTTTCAGGATGTTTTGGACGACACATAATTTCTGATTGCTTTTTAATGTTCCCCGACTCTTCTAACCTGTTGCCATCCCGAGTTGCTTGCAAATGTGCGGCTCTGGCAGCGGCCACAGAGGAGGTTGCATGGTGAAGAGGTTTTCATTCAGAGCATTTGGCCCGACTCTCCTCACTCAGCAGGTGTCTGATTGGACATGAGCCGGCGCTCATTGATGCGGAGAAGTGGACCGTTCGCAGTTGGCCAAATCTCTAATTCGAACATGCCGAATCTGGTCCTCCCGCTTTATTGTTTTTTTTTTTTCTGCCTCTTATTGGATTTTATACATGATGCACTGCTTAGATTTGCCCCCTAAGGCTTGGCACTGATGTCAGGGTGTTTGTTTTGGTGAGGATGACTGAAATTCTGAAAGGTTTCATCACAGCACCTTCAACAAGGCAAGTCTTAACAGCCATCTGTGACTGACCATTACTGTCATGCCTCTCCGTGTCAACTTTTCATCTCTCAATAACAAAACCTCTAATTAATGTCAAAAATTCGGCCTTTAAACACATATGAAGGCGCTACACACCTGTCTCCATTCAGGCGTTTTCTGCTGACCATTTAGTCCTGAACTCACATAATTGGATTACCAAGCCCAGGCTGTTTAGAAGCCACTAGCGTCTCCAGCGTTAATAGGCCATGGTATTTTCAGATGCACCATGCCGTATTTAGGTTAAGCATGATTACTGTTGCAATCTGTTTGTTACAAGCACTTAAAGCCCAAACCTCGGGTTTGTCTGTGAAATCTTGCACATTACTTTGAATTCCTTCCGTTTGCCAGGAACACAACTCCCTGTGTTTGCATCTCACTCAACTTTTTACACCATGGGATACCCTGACAGGGTGAAAATTGGTTTATGCGAAAGGGGTCACACGTCGGTGGAAGTTTTGGAAGGATTATCACCGCTTGATCAGGTTTAAGAACAGATCTTCATAGTTTTGTTGGCAGGTCCTGTACCTCTGTTACCACTAGGATGTCTTTACACCTTCACAGGCTGCAGACTTCAGACATTGATATTTGATCCCTTATGTAATTCTTCACTTTAATGTCAACTTCAGTTTATTCTAGGCCCCTTCTTCCCATCAGCGTTTGCATAAGGAAAAAAGCACCAGGCCCAGACTGTGTTACACCAGTCTGTCTGAAATCCTGTGCTGACCAGCTGGCCCCCATCTTCACACAGATCTTCAACAGATCACTGGAGCTGTGCGAAGTCCCTTCATGCTTTTTTGTTCTGTCACTGTCATTCTGTTACACTGTGGAAGCTTCTGTCACGAAAACAAATTCCTCGTATGTGTAAACATACCTGGCAATAAAGCTCATTCTGATTCTGATTATTTTACTTGGCAAATGTATTGTTTGAATAACCAAGCGAGGCTGTTTTGTTTGTTAAAGTTCATTTGACTGTTGTAGTTTTAGACACATGTCACCTGAGGAAATAAATAGCACTACAGCCATTGAGTCACAGCTCAGATTTCTTGTTTCGGCCTGTGTTTACACAGTTCAGCAGCAGTGTAAAAGCACGGTATGTCTTTTATTAAAATCTTGTACTTTAGAAGTACATTGCATAGTGAGGTTTTAATTTTGATAGGTTTGTTGGTTACACTTTACTTGAAGGGGTGTGCATAAGACTGACATGACACCTTCATAATCATGACATGACACCTACATAATCATGACATGACACATGTCATGAATATGAAGGGTTTTTATGCATGTTTATGACAACTGTAATTAAGTGTCATTCGCTCAGTTATGTAATTTTTAATGCAAAGATGACATTGTTTGAGATGTCTTTGTTATGGGCTATGGTTAGGGGTAAGGGTAGGGGTAGGGTTAGGTTAGGGTTAGGTCAAATAATGTCATATTTGCATTAAAAATGACATAACTGAGCGAATGACACTTAATGACAGTTGTCATAAACATGCATAAAACCTCCTTCATATTCATGACATGTGTCATGTCATGATTATGAAGGTGTCATGTCAGTCTTATGCACACCCCTTCAAGTAAAGTGTTACCGGTTTGTTCAGAAAGGATGCATTCTTTCTATTCAAAAAAAGAATCCTGAAAAGAAGTTTCTCCTTCAGTTTCCACAAAAATGTTAAGCAGCACAACTGTTTTCAACATCGGTAATGATGAGAAATGTTATTTCACTGCATTCATATGTTAAAATAGAGTAAAATAGCAATATTGTGAAATATGATTACAATTTAAAACAATTGACTTCTGTTGTAATTAGGGATGCACCGAAATTTTGGCCGCTGAAAATTATCGGACAATAATGGCATTTTCTGTTTTCGGCCGATATTCAGTGTTCAGCGGCGCACAGGTTTCACTCTCCCTGTAGTTGCCGTCACTTCGACATGCAACGGAAATTTCTATGTAGAATACTTGTTCCTGTTTGCAGTAGCGCTACTGTGCTGTAACATGGCAATGCTGGAAAAATGACGCTACCCTCTCGTTCACTGATCTGCTCCCCGCTTTGCTCTGCTCACATGCTCTGAAAATAATAACTTTGTAGGATTAGACATTAATTGGATAATTAGTCAAAAAAAGAGTTATATCTGATTCTGTTGCATAGAACTGAATAAAATTAATATATTTATATTTAATATTAATATATTGTCTGTCCAATTTTATTGTTATTTTCAATAAAACTGTGGTTATTTTATTGTTTTGTTTTTTTTTATTCAGAATCATTAAAATTATTGAGTTAAATTAAAAAGGCTTACAGAATTACTTTATATTATTTAATGAAATGATAAATAATTATTACAAATCATTTTCGGTTTCGGTTTTCGGCCAAGTGCATCCACAATTTTAATTTCGGTGCATCCCTAGTTTTAATATATTTTAAAATCTCATTTATTCCTGTGATGACAAAGCAGAATTTTCAGCATCATTACTCCAGTCTTCAGTATTAGTGTTTGGCTGCTTAATAGTTGAAAAGAACAGCATTTATCTGAAATATTTTTGTAACATTCTAAATGTCACTTCCCTTTAACTTCCTCGTATCATATTTACCTGCTATTAAACACCTCATAAAAACAGAACAAACTCTGTTTGGTTTTTATATGTCAGTTATGTAGGCTCTTTGTTTCTACCGCTTACTTACAGGAAGAGATTGTCTACTTTTTTTAACCAGAATAAGTTGCAAAGTGGACAAGCTTTATACCAATATTCAGAAGTTGTGTTGCAGTCAAATGACTTATTGTTTGTCAGGTTCATGTATTTATGCATTTAGGAGTGACTCAAAGGCCTGTATGTATCAGTGAGTGCAGTAAACTCTGCTCTCAGATTGTATGAAATTGCCATATACCTAAAAAAAAATAATGTGCTTCTTTACACCTTACAATGACATCTTGATGTACTACATATATTTTTTTAGGAAGTGGCTGAACTTGTCCTGAAGTGTATCCACTAGGGCACGCTGACACAAAGGCTGATATGTTTGATAGAATCACTCTGCTCCAGTTCCCTCATTTCCTTTGGCTGTTGTGAGTTCTTTAAAGGTTGAAGTCTCCGCTGAAACACACTTGTGAGGGTTTCTGCTTGACAGCGGGTTTTATTTCGCCACTCTCATTTAGAACCCAACGCAACGGCAGTCTCTTCTGCCTCTCCAGAAAGGTCACCAACTTGCATCATCAGATTTAGCATGGCTCCCGGCTTCATTTTGAATGCAACGTAGTCTTATCATGTCAAGAAATCAGAGAGCATTTCAATTTGAGAGTTTTTGTTTGTGTGGTTGTTTTTCTTCTCTGTGCAGGTTCATAATATTTATTGATAGTCCAGAGTTGTTTTGCTCAGTCGCATATATGCGTAGCGAAAATCACAGTGGTATATGTGTGAAATATGAGTATGTGATAACTTACAGTAGTAGAAATCCTGATGGATATGAACTCGTTCCATTTTCAGTAGCCTGTTTTGGCCACTGACATGCAAAGACGTGGAATCACCACAGATGCTTCTGAATCACAGCAAAACAAGTCCTATTTTGTGAGCCTAAAATCTGATTTTCATTTGGTCTGTGTAGTGTGAAATAAAACAAAGGCCACTCGTCGTTCTATAGGGTTGTGTTCAATATCTGAATGCAAAAAACAAGCAAATAGCATGAATATTGTTGTATGATTCACAAACAAATGACTCTTTTGAGCCAGTCAAAAAGAGAATCGGTCAAACAGACTCCAGAAGTCCAGTTATCTGTTTCAGTCATACCTTTGTTCACACATTCATCTTGTCCAGACAGAAGAAATAGAGAGGAAAAGGAAAATGTTATCGTTGATGTGTCTTTTCACAGAGTGTTTTGACAGGTGTGCATAAAGCAGTGCTTCCTTTCTTCTTGTCGCTGAGTCTCCTCCTATCTGATCTCCTGTTTTCAGATCACTTTTATCAGCTTGTGAGAGTGATCCAAGTGTGCCTTTTGTGAAAGCCTTTGGGTGAAGGTCAGCAAATTAAGTACTTGATGCTATCTTTCGTTCTGTTGAGATTGTGTGCTTTAACAATTTAAAACATTTTTCTATTTTAATATTAGGGCTGTCAGTCGATTAAAATGTTTCATCTAATTAATTACATGCAAAATAAATTTGACTGAAAATAGCCACAAAAGATTATTTAAAGCTATTTTCGTGTTAAATGAGAAAGTATCAAGTAGACATTACAAATTGTAGCTTTAGAATATTTTATTTGATTCAACATAAAATGTATTACACATAAACATTTAGGCTACAACGGCCAACATAAACTATGGAACATAAAAGAAGATAATTTGAGAAACGTCTCAGTATTTTTTGTTCATACAATGAAAGTCATTGGTAACCAAAACAGCTTTGTTACCAACAGTCTTCAAAATACCTTCTTTTATGTTCCACAAAAGAAAGTCATTCAGGTTTGAGTAAATTACAGAATTAAAATTTTTTGGGTGAACTATCCCTTTAATGTTTTTATTATTATCATTATTATTTATTTTTTTAATTAAATGATACTCTACATAAGAAACTAAATCTGCCAGCAGGTGGCAGTAAATGTCTTTATGAGTCATTAATTCGAACGGCTGATTCATTCAGGAATGAAGTAAACTGCTCTCTTTATGAATAGGCCTTTGAATCATTGATTCACACGATTCGTTCAAAGCGCGGATTCATTCAGAAACTAAACAACGCTGTGCTGCTCGAAGATGCAGAACAATTCTGCTATGGCTTTAAAGGGATAGTTCACCCAAAAATGTGATGTTTATCTGCTTACCCCAAGATCGGCGTTTTTGGGTGAACTATCCCTTTAAAGGTAATATGTTCTCTGCAAAACTGAGCAAAAACATAATATTGTGTTGAAAATATAACAATATTAACTTCTTATTTATTGAACCATTGTATAAAATAAACATTTAAACTCGTGATATTCAGGACAGAAACGGCACTCGTCTGATATTGCTCTCGCTGCATGCTCGTGTGATATCGCTTATCATATGATATAAATATGAGACAAAAACTCATACGGGGCATTTTTTACCCCAATATCTTGCATTTTAAATCGCAGACTTATAAGTGCATTGCCGCCACCTATCTCTCAAATGGAACATTGACACTCCTAATTGAGATGATAGATAAAGTGTCAATGGTCCATTTGAGAGATAGGTGGCGGCGTTTTTGGGTGAACTATCCCTTTAAAGGTAATATGTTCTCTGCAAAACTGAGCAAAAACATAATATTGTGTTGAAAATATAACAATATTAACTTCTTATTTATTGAACCATTGTATAAAATAAACATTTAAACTCGTGATATTCAGGACAGAAACGGCACTCGTCTGATATTGCTCTCGCTGCATGCTCGTGTGATATCGCTTATCATATGATATAAATATGAGACAAAAACTCATACGGGGCATTTTTTACCCCAATATCTTGCATTTTAAGGCATAACTGCATTTATGGAGTTGTTGCCCTGCATCATATTTGTCAACAGTCAACTGTATGAAATGTAAGATGACGTACAGATTTGGGGGCCGGGCCAGTGCGCAGATGCGCGAGCTTGTCGAGTGAATATACCTTTCTCACAGACATCACTGGAAAGCTTTATCTGACATTATCAAGCTGAATTTGTTCTGACATAGTTTAACTCTGAGTTCTTGTCATATTTTATTACCATTTTCTAAACTATAGCGAGTAAACTGTGATAATGTGAGAAATGTTGACGGTGTCTGAATAAATTTTGGTTTGATTGTATCTATTTGATAAATGAAATTAACCAACTAACATTATACATACTCTTTTGGTTTCTGTACCCAATATTTAAAAAATGTACAAATGCAATAATAATATTGGTATCGGTACTCGGTATCGGCAAGTACCAAAAATAAAAGTATCGGTATCGGGCGAGTACTGGAAAAAGTGGTATCGTGCATCCCTACTCGTTATTTTTTCATAACTAATTAAGTTAACGCGTTAAACTGACAGCCCTATTTAATATATTTTAAAATGTAATTTATTCCTGGGATGGCAAAGTTGAATTTTCAGCATTTTTACGGTTTGTCACTTGATCCCTCATAAATCATTCTAATATTTGATACTCGAGACACGTTTATTATTATCAATGTTGAAAACCGTTATGCTGCTTAATATTTTTGAGTAAACTGTGATACATTTTCCAGGATTCTTTGATGAATCGAAAGTTTAAAAGAACAGCATTTATTTGAAACCAAAATCTTTAGTAACATTATAAATTTCTTTATTGACACATTTTAACTTAATGCATCCTTGCTGAATAAAATTATAATATTTACTATTACATACCACATTTCTTTCAAAAATTATTACTGACCCCAAACTTTTCAACCGAAGTGCATATGACTATATTTTTTATATTTTTAAGCACAATAAGGTTGTCACAATACCAGAATTTTAGATGTCAATGCACGAGTGCAATTTTATAATTCTCAATAGCAATTTCGATATCACAAACATGCTATTGTACACACAAAAGTTAAATATGAACATAAAGATTAGCAAATAAAAAAAAAAGGCATGTAGCCTTTAAATATTGCTTAATTAAGTAAACAACTTTTACAAGTAATCAAGTTTTCTCAAGTTCTTAATTTATGCAAACAGTCAGGAGAAATGGAGGAAAAAATAAATTAAAAGCAATAAAATGAGAACATCTGTTTGGCTGCATTTAAAAATGCAATTTCTCACATTTCTCATAATTGGCACCGTTTGCAGGAACAGATAGTAAGATCAAGTGTTTGTCAGTGCCCTTTTTGCAGTCAGACCAGCATTGTTTTCATATGGACTTTGTGTCAAAGTACTGATACTTGACAACCCTATTCTTTAGTTTGGCTGTGGTCTGTGAAATCACTCCAGCGCTTCCTGTTCCTCATTTGATATGGTGCAGAATGACGTTCAGGGTCACTATGGCTCCACATTCTCACTAGTTCTGCTTTATCAGTGAGCACAGGTGCGTCCCTGTGGTCTATTTCGTTCTCGTGCCTGTCATCTCATGCCATCCATCTTGTCTTTTCAACCAGCCCCTCATTTTCATCTGAATGGCTACGGTATGACTTCACTGTTTATCATTTCCAGACATACCCTTGACAACTAAATGTTGGTGCCGACCATCACAGAGATGTGTTTTCTGGCACATTTGAGCTTATTGGTATTGTTAAGCTTGAATTTTTTGTTGCAAGTAGAATTACCCCCTCTTCTTCTTTTGATATGATGTGTCACAATGTCAAGGCCGATTCAGTGTGTCTGAACACAGAGACTTCAGTGTCTTATTGAAAAAAAGCTGCAACAGGATCCGCCGCTGATAAATTCTGCTTCCATTCTGCCAGGCCGCCTATTCATCCCTGTTGAATTATAAGCACAATGGCCCCATGTTACTGTATATCTGTCCTATTAAAAAGATGCCTGCTCCGCCTTAGAGGAATCAATTACCTGTACATGTCTGGCAGACAAACTCTGGCATTAATGCAGAATTAATTAATTATGGAGAAACGCACCAGCCAGCAGAAGCACAATTATGTCGGTGGATCTCTGTTGTGTTCTTTATCAGATTGAATAAGGTTGAAAAAGGTGAGTTTTGGGACTGTTTTACATTACGCGAAATTAAAGAATCAATGTAAATGCAAGAGCTGCTTTCACACTGACAGTGTTTCTACTGTGTAACAGAACTGCAGTCATGTTTGGAAAATAAAGTGAGTATTTCTCCTAATAATTGCTATTGCTAAATTATAACTTGGTCGTCATGAAATCTACACTACTTTTTTTTTTTTTTACTGATACTTTTATTCCACAAGGATGCATTAAAATTGTGATGCATTAAGATGTGTTAGGGAGGATATTTACTGTGTTGTAATACATTTCTATTTCAAATAAATATAACCATTAACACAAAAATATTAAGCAACACAACTGTTTTCAACACTGATTTTATATATAGTATATATATAGCATATTATAATGATTTCTGATTGATCATGTCACACTGAAGACTAGGGCTGGGTATCGAGTTCGATACTTTTTAGGCACCGACCGAATTGCCTCGATACCATCGAGTATCGAAAAACGTCTCGTCGTTCGGTACCAAATTTCGATACCTAAGGGGTTAATCTCATCAACGTCAGAGAGGCGCAGATCGATCAGTGTTTGACATCCGCGAGAGCGATGCGAAAACGTACTCTGTCACACGCACTAGTGTAAATGTAGCTAACAGATGTGTAAACTGAAGACTATTTGAGCTTTATTAAAACTATTTTGCACTGATTTATTGTGTTGGTTACATTTTGTTCCTTTGTGCAGTGGCTCAGGGGATGAGTCTTTGTCTGTATAAACATCAACAAGCTGAAAAATAAAACCAAATTTTTTTTTTTAGATAATGTAATCTTGTTCAAATAGATTTCATAACATTGGTATCGAAAAAAGTATCGTTCGGAAACCGGTATCGAAGTCAAGGTATCGGTATCGGTATCGATATCGAACATTTTTGAACGATACCCAGCACTACTGAAGACTGGAGTAATGATGACTGAATGTCTGAAAATTCAGATTTTCAATAACAGGAATAAATTATATTTTAAAATACTTTAAAATAGAAAACCATTGTTTGAATATTTCACAATTTTACTGTAATTGTTATCAAATAAATACAGCCTTGGGGATCGTTAGAGACTTAAAAAAGAAAAAGAAAAAATCTTAAATTTTAAATGTCATAACCAGCATCATAAATTGACTAATTTGCAGACATTTCTATCCACAATGTGGATAATCGGATCATAATTTTTATATTAGATAATCAAACTTTCCATAAATGTTAGAACTTCTTATGCTAGTAAATTTGCAGATTTGCATGACTGTAAATAGAAAAATAGCTGTTCATTTTTTTACAGAAAAGCATGTATGTGTGCACTAAAAAAATGGTGTGGAAACAGTTTTCACTCAGAAATTGCTAGTTAATTTCACAAGAAAACAAATGGCAAGTAACATGAATTAAACAAGAAATGTTTAAGTAGAAAGTATTTTCTTGTAAAGCATGCTACAATGTTGTATTACTTACAACTTGTGCAGTTTGGTTGCCATGTATACAGTGTGAGTATTATTATCAGCTGACATTGGTGCTAAGATAAATACACACTGCATTGTGTGCAGTGTGAAACAGACTTTAGACTCGTATGTGGATATTCGAAAGGCCGCAGTTAGAGATCTGTGTGTTATGCATCTGGATTGTATGGCTACACAAACCAGATGTGAGCTGGCTGCTCCGTTCTTACAGCATGTCTTGTATTGCAGCCAAAGAGAAGCCGGCGCAGAGCAGCCGTTGACTGGAGCTCTGGGTGTAATTTACTGACTGCATTCATATGAGAGATCGTTCAAGTTTCCCAATCCAACCTTGGGGAAATATCAAGGTTTCATTATTCATTTAGTGCAGTCCTCCTCTGTCTGTACATATCTTGAATACAACACTTTTACAGTGTTTTCCCTAAAGATACAAAAGATCTTGTGTGAAGAGAGATGAGTTCCTTTCCTTCATGCTCATAAAGGCCGCTCTCAGAGTACAGTTTGATTTAAACGGTTCCCTACAAGGTTTTGTTGTAACTGCCATGTTGCCATTTTGTTGAAATTGACAAGGCATTTCAAATTTTGAACGATTAGTAATGCTTTAGAATTGACTTCTGGTTGACTGAGATGTTTTTTTTGTTGTTTTTTTTTAAAAGCCATTGGCAACATTTAGAGAACATGCTAATGATGGCAGATATATTGCTAATACATACAGTATATTTTATTTATGCCAAAAGGCTGTTAATCTGTTTGTGACAGCACAGGTTATTGTACCCGTCTGTCCCATTTTATTTACTTGACAAAGCACATTTTTTTGTCTTTTGCCAAGTGCTTTGTACTATGCCCTGGCCATAAAAAGTAAATATAGTAAAAATGCATTATATAAAATGTATTAATTTATTGTGTATTTATATTTTTACAAAATGTTTCATGTAACATCTGATGTAACATTTGCGAAAAATTACAGAAATGAAAATTTTATTTTCTA
>NW_015633173.1:1310931-1312013 GCF_001515625.1 Sinocyclocheilus rhinocerous | reverse complement strand
TCACACACACACACACACACACACATATATATATATATATATATATATATATATATATGTATGTATGTATGTGTGTGTGTGTTTGCAATTTACTATAATGAATAGTTATTGGCTAATGATCAAATGTTCAGTTAATAATTATTAGCCTTGCTGATAATTAGTTATGAGAATGGACCGGCTTATCTTTCCTGCTCCACTTCATCTGTTTCTCATTAGCAGTATGACTCAAGACTAAACTTGAACTTATAAGAGCATAAGTAGTAGCTATAATTTGTCTCTTAAATGACACAGCATCTTTTGCTTGCACCTGGATCAAACCGTTCGAGCTGATGTTCTGATGATGTAGGTTTAGTAGTGTCCTTCACTTTGGCTCTAAACACTCTTTTTCTCTGGTCATAGTTTCCGCTCATCTGTCTTTCACTTGCATATATACTGTTGGAGCTAAAGGCTGAGCCTCATGGACTAGAGCTGTCCCGCTCTGCTAACTGAAGATAAACTTGCTGAAGTGTTAAGAGAAATTGCTTGCAGGTGCTACGTTCAGAAGTGTCTCCTGCATGATCTGCTGTGTCAGAGGTGTTATCCGTTTAGCACAGTGCAGTGCTCAACTCTTTTGCCTCTGCTTTAGGATTCTTAGTCTTGTTTCAATTAATTGAGGTTTTAATTATTAATGTGCGACTGTTCTGTCTCTCTATACGCTTCTAGACCTGAAAGATGTGATCAAGTGTAGTTTTTCACTTCAGACCTTGGTGAAAATCAATATTTCATGCCATGCAGCACAAGTTTGCAGAGGAGAAGACCGTCTTTATTCACTCATTTTGAATTAATTTTTTCCCCGTTAATCTGTTTGTGACAGCACAGGTTATTGTACCCGTCTGTCCCATTTTATTTACTTGACAAAGCACATTTTTTTGTCTTTTGCCAAGTGCTTTGTACTATGCCCTGGCCATAAAAAGTAAATATAGTAAAAATGCATTATATAAAATGTATTAATTTATTGTGTATTTATATTTTTACAAAATGTTTCATGTAACATCTGATGTAACATTTGCGAAAAATTACAGAAATGAAAATTTTATTTTCTA
>NW_015633173.1:1299416-1304249 GCF_001515625.1 Sinocyclocheilus rhinocerous | reverse complement strand
TATGTGCAATAACCTTATACTTATTTATCACCCTACATCCTAGTACATCCCTACAACTTATTTTTTATTTTTATTTTATTTTTATTCTATTCTATTATTATTTTAATTATTTTACTTTCTTTTATTATTTTAATGCCCACTTACTGCACTAAAAAGCCAAAGTTGGTGTTGGCCATTTTTATTTTATTTTTTTCTATTCTATTTTATTTTATATTATTTTACTTTCTTTTATTATTTTAATGCCCACTTACTGCACTAAAAAGCCAAAGTTGAACATTTTAGTGTTGGCCATTGGTTCATATTACTAAAACTTATTATGAGCAATAGTAATGGTGATGCTTGCTTTGGCAAACACCACTATTATCTGTTTGGATGGTTAATACTAGTTCATGGCATGTTTAATAATGCATTAAAAGCACTTTTAATTTGGCAAAACGAGTTCATCTGGGGTACAGCTTCTGGGATTTTCATTTGTTAATGTTGACCCTGTTTTATCTGCCTGCTTTACCTTGGATTGATCTGATAATAGATTATCTTTTACAGCAATGAATCTTTTAGACCTAAATCTGGTTTCCAGAAGTATCTGTGAAAAATTCACTCCGTTTAATGAAATATCGAAGCATCATTTTCATTTTGTATTAAGGTAACACTGCTGTTCACTTTGTGCAGAGCAACCGTAAAGTTATGATAGACGTCATTTGCATTCTTTAGCAAACCTTCTTTCTTGTGACCTGATTTGAAGTTGAAATTAACTCAAATTTGCATGCAGCGCCTTTGCTGTAGTTTAGCCGTATTTTCATGTCTCCATACTACACTTTCTGTGCTCTCTGCATGAGCTTTGGTCCTCACGGTGGTGGAAATGTCAACCTTTGTCAAAGCTGGCTCGAGCTTTAGGGCTTTGCTTTCATAGCTTTTTCTTGAACCTTTCTGTCCGTTCGTCTTCATACCTGGATCAGACTGATCTCTGGGTGAGCGTAGCAGGTTTTGGTGGGCTTTGAAAGGGTCAGGTGGCTCTCTGCAGCTGTGTGCTCCATTCCCTGCAGTCCTAACAGTAATTTAGGTAAAAGCTCATGAGGTTCTCAAGTCACCATCCACTGACAAGGCAATTTATCTTATTTAGTGGACGTCTAGCACTCGACCAACAGGCGCTTCATGTCTTGCTCATGCTCACACACACTTGCACTTCCACCTTGAAGTGGCATAGGACAGGACATTTTTGAGCAACCTTCAAATTTTAACCAAGTCTGCTTGACCTTCTTTACTTTTATTTCCAGTGTTACTTTTCACACTTAATAATAATAATAATATATTGTATATGTATGGATGTATGTCTGTGTGTTTATTTTATTTATATATATATGTATATGTATATGTGTGTATATATACATTTCGCCGGTTACTTTCGCTTTTTCCGCGCAGCTCTCAGCGGGTGGGACTGTTAGCGTTATTAATAAAGGAACGTGAATGAATGAGACAAAATAGAGCGGGACATTCTTGATATTAAAAAGAGAGAGAACTCTGAAGATAATTAATCCCTCTCAGGTTGTAAATCAACCTCACAGTAAAAGCCCTGCACAGTGTTTGACGATTTGTTGCATATTTGTGTATTTTAGTGTACATGGTCCTAATAAAGTTACTATTATTAAAACGTTATTGAAAACACACACACAATTTTTATTCTTTTTATTTTTATTTATTTTTTTACTTTGATATCCATTTGAAAAACTATCGGTTAATTAATCGGTATCGGCCAGTGTGGTCCAACCTAGCTATCGGTATCGGCAAAATCCATTATCCGTCGACCTCTTATATGTATATGTATATGTATATATGTATATGTATATTCACACATATTTTCTTTTGACCGTTTTGTTGTGATTTTGAAATGCCTTGTAATATTTTGTTGTTCTTTTCCTTTTAATAAACATTTGATCACAAAAAAACAATAATAATAATAATTATTATTATTATTGTTATTATATTTTATTAGTATCATTAACAATTGATATTTAATTATAAATGATTATGATAATATTAATAGGAATAATAACAATAATGCTATTAGTAGCGGTATAAATAACAACAGTTGTTAATATTTAATAGTTTATTGATGATGATTATGATTATGATGATGATTGTTGTTGTTATTATTATTATAAAAATGTATCTATTGTTACATATAAATTATGATATAAATAGCAAAGCATGTAAATAATAATACTGTTTTGTTGTTGTTGTTGTTATGTTAGTATCATTATTAATAACAGTATTTAATCATTGATATTTAATGATAAATGATGATAATATTAATATTCAGTAATAACAATACTAATGTTATTAGTATCAATACTAAACAATAATAATTTTCTTATTAGTAGCAGTATTAATACAAATTGTTAATATTTAATAATTTAATTATGATGATGATGATGATGATGATGATGATGATTGTTGTTGTTCTTATAAAAAATTATCTATTATTAAATATTGATTATGATAATAAATAATTGCACATATATATACATCTAAATAATGATACTGTGTACTAATATTTTTTTTATTAATAATTATTAGTTATTGTGAAAGAGTCACAGTAAAAAAAAATTGCATGGGCAAGCACAACTTAATTATGCTTAATTTTGTAATTTGTCAAATTAACCTAATCAGACAGTGCAAACGCTCTACTCCACTGATAAATTTGTCAACCACTTAAATGACTTTTGCATGCTGTGGTCATCAGTTCTCATTTATATTATAAGATGAATGTTTTTGATATATATTGAAAATTGTCATCACTTTATTTGAAAATGTCTAGTAGAGCGGCTCTGTTTCTGTTTTGTTTACTCTGAGGCGTAGGGGTTTTATTACAGACATTGATCAAAGTGATGGCACGCTTTGAGTGATTGGCTCTCCCATAATCTCAGATTGTGCTCATGCTAATGGCATCATAATCTGGAATGATAGTCCACAGACTCAAATGTTTTTTTTTTTAAAGCTGCCTGAATGCAGCATTGAATGTGGTGGGCCTGCTGGCAGCATCCATCCAGACAACCTGTTAAGTGAATTCACATGGACGAGATAACAGCTCACCTTGTGTTTGAAGTAGCAAGGGCGAGCACACAGACTTCATCTAGGCCAGCGAGGCGCTGGGGAAAACGCTACTGAGCGACGCACGCTTCGAGGTGTTGACCTCACCTCATCCTTGATATGCATACAGAATGACAGACTTGGAGGAAAAGACGTCCTTGTTTAGAGCTGCACAGCGGGAATTATGATCAGTTGTGTGTTTAGATGATACTGACTCTTCAATATTACAATTGGGATGATCCATCATTTCTCTGATTTCCCATCATTTAATCCCAGTTGTATGATTATTATTGTTTTACTGCTGCACACTAGTGCAGTGCTTTTATTCCCTAGTAAATTTGGAGATGTCATTGGATTGCAGTTTGATTTCTCCCTCTCTGGTGTTTTGAAAGACTCTCACGCAGCGATCTGGCTTTGCTCAGGGGACCTTTGCTTTGTGGGCTCTCTGACTCACAGGATGAATTACAAGAGGGATGAGTAAATTCGGCTCCCTGACACAGATCTGCATTCAGATCTCTGCACCTCCTTCGCCAAAATAACCCTTCAAAGATGAAGAAGAGCTAAACTTTGCATATCATCGTATATCATCAATATTTGCTGAATTGGGACATATTGTAGAAAGCTGTTCATTTAAATATTAAAGACACAAAAGAGCAGTTGCAGAAACTGCCTGTCAGGAAGAGTCGAAAAGGATGCAAAACATACTTTTTGAGGCAGGAATCCTGGGCTGATATTTACAAGTTGATCTAAATATGTGGATTAGTGATGTGTTGTGATTGTATTTTATGTTGTTTTTTTTGTCATAAACTTGTGTTTTGATGACAAATGAAAACTTTTGGTTTATTATGACAGATTTGTGCTAATTTAAATATATGTTAATTATCTTGTTAACATTTCATCAAAGGTTTTATTGAAATGTGAATTATTTGTGAGACCCATACATATTGGTAAGAATTTTTTATATGCTAAACTTAAAATGTATATATTTTTAGACACAAATATGTTGTTATAGCTAGTCGTGATAATTTTAGCAGGCCAAGAATTTCACCATAGCGAGTAAAAGTCTGAAAAATGAAATATTTTTCGTCAAGCATTTTATTTCAATATTATTTAATATTGATTGTTATTTAATTAATTATTTTCTTTTTTGATGACAAATGAAAACTTTTGGTTTATTATGACAGATTTGTGCTAATTTAAATATATGTTAATTATCTTGTTAACATTTCATCAAAGGTTTTATTGAAATGTGAATTATTTGTGAGACCCATACATATTGGTAAGAATTTTTTATATGCTAAACTTAAAATGTATATATTTTTAGACACAAATATGTTGTTATAGCTAGTCGTGATAATTTTAGCAGGCCAAGAATTTCACCATAGTGAGTAAAAGTCTGAAAAATGAAATATTTTTCATCAAGCATTTTATTTCAATATTATTTAATACTGATTGTTATTTAATGTATTGAAAGAAGTCTCGTATGCTTAAAAAGTCTGCATTTATTTGATCAAACATACAGTATAAACAGTAATATTATGAAAGATTATATAAAAGTTTATATTTGAATAAATGTTAAAATGTAATTTATTCCTGTGATGCAAAGCTGAATTTTCTGCAGCTGTTACTCCAGTCTTCAGTGTCACATGATCCTTCAGAAATCATTCTAATATGCTGATTTGCTGCTTAAGAAATGTTTATTATTATTATCAATGTTGAAAAAAAGTTGTGCTGCTTAATATTTTT
>NW_015633173.1:1294330-1299154 GCF_001515625.1 Sinocyclocheilus rhinocerous | reverse complement strand
CTGCATTTATTTGATCAAACATACAGTATAAACAGTAATATTATGAAAGATTATATAAAAGTTTATATTTGAATAAATGTTAAAATGTAATTTATTCCTGTGATGCAAAGCTGAATTTTCTGCAGCTGTTACTCCAGTCTTCAGTGTCACATGATCCTTCAGAAATCATTCTAATATGCTGATTTGCTGCTTAAGAAATGTTTATTATTATTATCAATGTTGAAAAAAAGTTGTGCTGCTTAATATTTTTTGTGGAAACTTTTTTTTTAGGATTTTTTGATGAATAGACAGATTAAAAGAACAGTATTTATTTGAAACAGAATTTTTTTTGTAACATTATAAATGTCTTTACTGTTACTTTCAATCAGTTTAATGCGTTCATGCTGAATAAAAGTATTAACCACTTTCAAAAATAAATCTTTCTGCTCCCAAACTTTTGAAATGTGGAGTTAATGATGTATTTATTTTTATTTAAACAATTAAACACAAGTGTTGAATATGGACCTTTAAGTATCACTTAAACAGAAATCATGTTTCTGGATAAAACGGCTAGAGCCAGATTAGTCCGCTTCGGCTCAGTGCGATATCTCAGCAGCCGGCAGATATGCAGCATATTTGCCGGTCGAGGGATTGGTAGCAGCTCCCCGATGGTTTGACTTGTCAGAGGAGCGGAACGAAGGACCAGGTAGCCGACAGAAGATGACAGGCAGGCAGCAGGTTTACAGCGGGCCGCGTGCCCTCGTCTTATCTGCTCTTATCAGCCATCTCCCGGATACTGCCCTCGGCAGAATATCAATGCCTCTCTTTCTGTCAGCCGACTCTGTGTATCATGCAAATATGACTGATAAAATAAATATGGTGAGTTTATGGGAAGGCAGGGGCAGCCAGAGGTTACACGGCTCTGCTGCCTCTGTGTGCGGATGAGGTTAGACTAACTTGTTTGTCTGTCTGTCTTTCTTTTACTTCAGGTGTTCAGGAGAAAAGCTGTTGAACTAGGAGAGAAGCTGTTGCCGGCTTTTAAGACCCCTACTGGTGTCCCTTGGGCTCTTCTCAACCTAAAGAGGTCAGTGATGCACAAACAAACACATTTCCACATGAACTCCCGAGGCTTTCTTCAGCCAAGCAGGTCAGATCTCTCCACTGCCTGTCTTAAGCACTGTATCTGAAGCCTCAAACCCAGCAGCAGCTCTCTGTCACCACCCGGTTCACCAAGATATGATAATGAACAAACAGTTCAGTGGGATTATTTTGTTGCAGAAGCCATTTTCTGCAGCTTGATTCTCTGACTGTTAAAGTGCTTCTTGCTTTGTTGCTGTTTTATGCTCTTATACATTTTTTAGTAATTCGACATAGTGTCTTTCAGCTAGCTTGGTCTCAGAAATATCAGTTAAAGGAATAGTTCACCTAAAAATGAAAATTTACTGTTAATTTACTCACCTTCAGGTGACTAGGTGACTTTTTTTTCTTCAGTAGAACAGTAAAGAAGTTTTTTTTTTTTAAACCTTTATCCTTTGTGATTTCATAAAATTGAGAAAAAAAGCATATACACGCAAATTTAATACCCGTGGCTCCTGACTAGAGATGCACCGATCGATCGGCCAGGGATCGGAATCGGTTGATTTTCCTCATGATCGGCCCGGATCGGTGATCGGTCGGTCAGTCTCACTTCTTTCCAATTTCGAGCCGATACGTTTCGTTACCAGCGGCACAGGCAATAACATCAGCCGCGCATTCTCACTCTCATCTCTCCGACGACCCCTTCTCTCTCACACACGTCTCATTCGCTCCGGTTAAATAGTGCTTGTATTGCGCATTATAGTCATTACCGCAGATTTAGCGCTTATACCAAACGCGTACGCACCACCACTGATCTATATTAGTGGAGCGCACAATCCGCGCTTAGTCTCAAACAGCTTGTGAGTCACAAATACCAAAATGAGTGGCTAACTGTGCTAAAACGTTCAAATACATAAAAAATTGTCAAAATGTCCGTCTTAGCGAGTATCCAGTTAAACACAGTCAGTTTTGGAACGTTAAATAGTTGAGAAAGAGAACGCATGTTGTATAACAGTATATTGGGTCTGTGGATAAACTCTTAAAGGGACCGCAAAAAAGTAGATTTTTGTTTGTATATGCTGTCAATTATAGTTCTTAGAAAGAAAATCGGAATCGGCAAAAATCAGTATCGGCAGATCACACTAACAAAAAATCGGAAATCGGAATCGGCCAAGAAAATTGCAATCGGTGCATCTCTACTCCTGACGAAATATTGGATATATTGGATATATGGTCTTATGAAGCGAAACAGTTGGTCTGTGAAAGAAACTGAACATTATTTACAACATAATTACCTGTAATCCAGATGGTAATATAGTCATATGTGTACGTATTCATGCATTTTTTTTTTTTTTTTATCTTATATAACGTTAAGCCTAACATGAAATAATTGTCAGAAAAGTCTTTTTTTTGTTTTTTACATGCAACAGTTTATTGAACCTTTAGACAAAATCTAAAAAAATCTAATATTTTTTGTATTAAATATCATATTTGGTACATCAGGCTTGATGTTTTATATAGGAGGGGGGAAAAAAACACCTTTTAATGGGACCCAAAATAAAATATGCAATTTGTTGCAGTTTTTGATGTTTATATGGCCAAAAAGTAAAATTTTGATAGTACGTATTGTACATCAATGAGATCTTTATAACAATATAGCAGATTACTTAAATAATGCATATAAATTTCAGTTCTCACACTATATTTCCCAATAATATGTATGCTCTGAAGTTTCAAAATATATAATGCAATGGAGTGCACTGATGATTTAGAGACGAAAAATAAATGTTCTTTATAAGCCTGCTGTATTTGATCGATTTTAACATGGTTTTCTAAAAAAAAAAAGATCTTCAGATAATCAGGTTTAAGTTTAAGTCCAGTAAATGTTCATCTTGAAATATAACATTTATTCCTTACATTTACTTTATAAAAATCAGAAAAGATTTTACAGCAAATTGACATGTGTACCATGAGCTGTAGGTGTAATACAATTCTAATAGACTTTTACTTGCTACAAAAGTATAATCTGCCAATCAGACAACAGAAGACATGAAGTATTTTGTGCTCAACAGGTTTTTCAGCTATTTTTGATCATGCTGATAATTTAGAGGCCTTAATTTATGTATCAAATATCACACAGTTGGCTTTATAGGGTTTGCACTAATGCCAGACTTATCTTTTATTATAAATCGAATCTTTTGGATTGCAACCATCACTTTCTATGTAAAAAGAGAAAATAATCAAATAAGATCAAATAGATTTCATTTGTGGTGTATTTGAATTCACTGTATTATCCAAAACTGTTACTTTACAGCAAAAAAATATTAGGGAAATAGACCATGACCATAATATATAATGACATAAAATAGATTATATGGTCATGCAGCCCACTCCTGATTCATACACTTCACAACAGGGTCAGAGATCCCAGATGTCCTGGTGTGTGATGGATGTCTGGCCACCCGAAGCTCTTCAATCGTAGGCAAGCAGGAAATCAGTGCAGAGATCTTGAGAAAGATAAGCTGTCAGAGGATTTGATTGGATGAGTTATCCCTCGACTGACAAGACTACACAACTCTTGTCTTTTTGCAGTCAGGCACCGCTGGCGAGGACAATGCAGAACGAGTGGGTGGCACATGGCAGAGAGCACAAACATACTTCAGTGTTTATCAAAGCTTTTCATATTAGCTTGAGTGTCCGCGGTGTGTTTCCTTGTTTAAACTGCAGTAGAACTGGAGTGAAGTGACAAATGCTCTAAATGGAGCGGCCGAGCGTTTTATAACAAGGAGCGGCTAATAACACAGCTACAGGACAAATGGTCTTCACGTCCTGTCAGTAAATGTAGCTTTCCACCATATCTGCACTTAGCACAAGTGCTCCTATCACCTCTAGCGAAGGCGCTTTCCTCCCTTCATGTGGGTCACCTACATCGTTAATTCTGTCCACATCGCTAATGCTGTTTGCTTCCACGCTATTGTTCGCTTTGGCTCGAGGCACCTGTGGTGCCGCCGCTGTACGCCTGTAATTCGTGTCGCAGACCCTTTTCAGGCTGAATGTGGTTATGTAAGTGTATTCATAGTGGGCAGACATATCCTAATGCATCTTCATGAAAGGTGCACAGTTGAAGGCATTTCAAAGAAGGACAATGTTTTATTTTGTAAAAGGATTCTCAGGTTTTTATGGGCTTTTAATGGCTGTAATATGACAAGGCAGTGGAGAGACACAGGAAATCATCAGGGAGAGTGAAAGGGGTCATGAGGAGCTAGTATGGAACTGATGAATTCGCATTCATATCCCCTTAATTTAGTAATTCATTTCTAAAGTACACAAAGTATATTAAATATAAATATATGATTACATATAATAAATATAAAAAAATACATTTATAGCGAGAGAGAGAGGTATAACGCATATTAGTTCTTGTATTATATTATACATATACATATAATACAAATAAATAAAAATGTTTATACATATTTATTTTATTTACATATAATAAATATAAGGAATATTAATGATATTTTTACACATACATGTATTAATTTATATCCATTTAATTATCACCAGTTTTATGCCTATTTTATGTTATTTTGTTTCCATACTGCATTTATATTAGTGTTACATTTGTACATGAATAAATCATTTAGATTTTAATTTTGTATAATAGAAATGTAAGATAGTATATTTTGAAATTACTAATTTTATTTATATTTTATATACAATCTTATTTCTATTTTTAATTTAAATAATAGAAATATATGCATTTTA
>NW_015633173.1:1288812-1293682 GCF_001515625.1 Sinocyclocheilus rhinocerous | reverse complement strand
ATATATATATATACATATATATATATATATATATATAGCTAGGGCTTTTAAACACTCAGTGACGAGCTGTTGTTTGTTCTGAGGGGTCCTCGGCGGTCCCATCATCCTTGATTTAGCCCTGTGTTCTTGTCTGTTGAACGCTCCGGAGAGGAGATCATAAACACATTCAGTGTCTGATGAGAGCATGAATCACAGCCATCATCAGTTTCTATGCTATGAATTCATATTCTCTTCTGAATCTGTTTAATTGAGCAAATCTTGAGATCTCATCGAAGACAGTCAAATGATGCAGCAGTTATGAAACTCACTTATTAGGAAAAGGTGATAAACAGCTCGTAAATCTAAATTAAAACACAGTATGTTTGGACAGATTTCACATAACTTTATGCACTCGCCAGTGTGAGTATTGACCCACTTGCAGTAGCAATCAGCCTCAAGCCAACAGAAATTTGAATTTGTATGTGGTTTGTGGGCTTTATTATTATGCCGTCTGTCTACTGTGAGTCCCCAATGTTCAGGCAGAAAATGAAAGGCGAGAAAAGACAGAAGAGGCCTAATTTTGCAGACAACCTTGACCCAGATTTGGCTGAAGCAAGACTGAGGGTCTCTGTGGATGACTTTCCCTTCACACCGTCAACTTCTGTTTCTCCTTGCACAAGTTCGCTTAAAAGCAGTCTCACTGCACGAGCAAAACCTTCACACAGTGTGAACAGTCATAATGTGTAGTCGCTAACTGTGGCATAAAATCCAAATTTTAACATTTATTGCTGCTTAGAAATGCACAAAGCATTTGTTCAATTAACTGTAAGACGACGCGACCCCCGGTGTGTTTGAAATTAAACCAGCAGTAAATGTGTCATTATTTGCTTATTGATTCTTGATGCAGCTGTTTCCTTTTGTTCCATTTTCCGCTTTGAAGGATTGTTGCGATTGTTTCAATTGTTTAATCCTTGATTACTGCTTTTTTTCTCTTAAAGACTTTCAGTTAACTTGTAAAAGACAAAATTGTGAACCAATTCGTTCCATGGTATTTGAAAGTGGAATTTAAAACATTGTTTGGTTGAAAGAGGAAGAAGAGAAAAAGAAGAGAAAGAAATAGTAGATTAATGGCCAGTTCTTTTCATGGAGATATTAAACATTTTCGTGTGTAAGCACCACTTTCAACGTCTCTCTTTAGTTGATGGTCTGGCTGAATGTATTTGAAAAAGACTGACATTTCTAGGAGCTGCATTCACAAAACTTTTTAATGACAACAGTTTCCCTGAGTACTATTTCCTTCTTATTTTCTAACTTAAGAAAAAGAAAATCAAGAACATTTTGTTTTCTTTAAAAGAATGTTCCTGGAAAAAGAATGTTTTTTTTATAAAGAAAAGAATGAAAGTCACCCTCATTTTTTTCTTAACCTCTGTGACTTCCATTTGCAATAACACAAAAGAAGATCATTTGAACAACTGTTTTATCCATGCAATAAAAATAAAATTGGACTCCACTGACTTTGGACAAAAAAAAAAAACATTTTCAGAGACATCCATCCATCCATCTATCTATCTATTTAAAAAAAATTTTACAAGATAATTTTTTTACAAACCTTTTTTTTTTTTAATGATTTGTCCTAATAAATGTAATTCTTTTTTTTTTTATTCCTGGAAAAAGAATGTTTTTTTTATAAAGAAAAGAATGAAAGTCACCCTCATTTTTTTCTTAACCTGTGTGACTTCCATTTGCAATAACACAAAAGAAGATCATTTGAACAACTGTTTTATCCATACAATAAAAATAAAATTGGACTCCACTGACTTTGGACAAAAGACGTGGACAAAAAAAACAACATTTTTTTTACATCTATTTAACATCTATTTATTTATTTTTTTTACAAGATCATTTTTTTTACAAACCTTTTTTTTTTATGATTTGTCCTAATAAATGTAATTCTTTTTTTCTTTTTTTTAAGAAGATTTTCATGAATCCCGCACCTAGACTCCAAGAATTGGACAATTTGATGGTATATGTTGCATTAGATCATCCCTGTGACTTCTTGCCAAGTACATGGAGCTCTTTAAACTCCCGAAGTGTGTCAAACGCTCAAGCCATGTGCGTGTGTGTGTGTGTGTGTGTTCACCCTCATGTTTTTCCAAACCCGTATGACTTCAGTTTACAGTAACATGAAAGAAGATCATTTGAGGAACTGTTTTATCCATAAAATAAAAATAAAAAGCATATTAGACTGCATTGACGCTGGACAAAAATAATTAATGTATTATTATTATTATTATTATATTTTATTAAAAAAAATTATATTGGGAAAAAAGGTAAACAATATTATTTTTTATTACAATTTTTTACCAAGAATTTTTGTATAAATCTTTTTTTTTTTATCAATTGTCCTAATAAATTCCATCCATCCATCCATCCAAAGTTATCTTTAAGTATTATTGTGTTTTCTTTACAAAGACAATTTGTAATAATAAGCTGGTCTAGCTTTGTTGATTATTGAGGCCAATATTGAGTTTAATATATTTGTTTATCATGTTTATTTTTAGTCCACACAATAAAACACTCGGAGAAGTTTAATCTCTTAATTCATCTCGTTTAATCAATGAGGCACTTGTATACTAATTCACCTCCTTGAACAATACATTTCAAGGCAATCGCTGTCGGACTTCAAATCACCTGTTGAGAGCAATTTTTCCGTTATTATGCAGAATCCACAGGTTTATTTGAGAGATATTGTGGAGAGATTAAAGGAGAGAGTCTAGTACTGGTTCTTAATAGGGTGGTACTCACTTTTGAATGTGCAATTTTCACCCACTGATGATGAAACTCATCAGTGAGATGAAAACCACATAGCAACAAAACAAAGAAAATACAAATCTAGTTCCCCAATGACGTCACGTATATGTATATATATATATATATATATATACATGGCACAGTGAGTCACACCAATGGCATAAGCATGCATGCTTGAATAAGAAACACTTAAGAAAGTTATGGAGTGTCAGTCAACACTTATTTTCTATTGAGGTGGGTAAATGTGCCTTTCACATAATGTATTCATTTCATAAAAAGGCAAGACAGTAACTGCATGACGGCTGCACCTCGCTGAGAATGTTCAGTGTTGGTTGAAAATGTAAGCTTCATAACGGTGCTTTGAATAGGCCACATGCTGTGTGCTTTTCTGCCATAATTTTCCTCTCTAGATAATTGATGTCCTCTAAATGGTATTTTACAATTGTTCACATTTATTTCAGTTACTCATCTATTACGGGCATACGTAGGGGTTACATAACAGGCTTATTTATGCATGATGGATGCTTTTGATAGGGATTGATGAGGACGTTTCTTCTGGCCGGGCCAAAATAAAAACCCGAAGGAGAAGGCGAGAGGTCAGATAATAATGAGACTTTACTCTTCCCTCTCCCTCCTCTGAGAGCCACAGCTCCGTTTGATCCATTTTTAAGACTCTCCTCTCGCCCCAGACGAAATAAAATCGAACAAAATGACGGAAAATTGTTCTACAGTTTAATTGAGCTTTACATTAAGCAGATGTCATGGAGTAAAGAATGGTATAAACGCTTTTTTGCTAATCTCCGTTTTATTATGACAAATGGCCGAGTCGCCACCATGCCCCAGGCTCTTAAACTCTAGCTGGGTAATCAATTCAGAAGACTTGGGCTGTTAGGAATATGTGCGTGATGTGATTAGCCTAATTTCAGAGGCATTTTGCTGTTGATCATTGCTGGAGCAGTCATAACTGTTACCAGTATGACTGTGCTGTTTTTTATTGTCTGCAGACGTTAATGATATATAAACACAAGCGCATATCATCAGATCAATATCACTGTTATGTGGGGTACGACTGCTTTATAGATCTCTGTAATATATAGCATGCATATGTGGCCTCTGGGCTACATAAATGAAATGTTAGGTTGGAGACGAGAGAGATAGAGAGAATGTCATTGTGAGATTCTGGTCTGATGTCAAACATAAAGGCTAAGTTCTGTAGTAGCCTGAGGATACATGAGCTTCGGTTCATTTGGTGGAGTTCGTATTTCACTCCAGCGCTAGTTAATTATTCAGGCTAATGGTATATTCTCAGGGCTCTGGCAGATCATTTGTTATGTATCCCTTACTGCTCATTAAGTGTCCAACTGCGAGGGACATGGGTCTACATAGAAAGACAGCTGAGAAAGAACTAGCTTTTTCTGTCTGCCTCTGTTGAAAGTTTGCATATCCAAACAAATTAAACGCATGGACATTCGCTTGCTTTAAAGGGGACATCGCATGCCCATTTTGGCCAAACATACTTTGGTTAAAATTAATCTGTGGTCGTGTAAAACAACACCCTTTTTACCATGTCAAAAACAACTGCGTTCACAGCGACCCGTTTCGGTGCATGTCTCTTTAAATGCTAATGAGCTCTGCTCCCCCCGCCCCTCTCTTATGTGGAAGAAGGCGATTTGCAAATAATCATAAAAAATATAAAGTTTGAGACTTACTTCTTCATGAGGTGCAGCTGGATCATGAACAGTAGATACTGATCCATGCTTGATTTTGAACTTTTTAGCAAAACCTGCCTTGAATTGTCCCTCACTCAGAGAGCAGTCTGGTGTAGAATGATTTGTACTGACATAAACGAATTTAGATTTATTCGGTGGCGCATTACCATAAAAAACAAAACTAATCCACTGCGTCCTCAGTGGCTCTGATGTTAGGAGAAAATGAAGACTCTTATGTTTCACTTTTACATCCAACTACAAAACACCTGCATTGCTTACGAAACATTGTTGCGGACAGCGTACAACTGGCTGAGGGCGGAGATATGCTAATACGGGACAGTCTGTCAGCGGTCGTGGGCAGGGCCTGCGCA
>NW_015633173.1:1266372-1273339 GCF_001515625.1 Sinocyclocheilus rhinocerous | reverse complement strand
GAGATATTAAACATTTTCGTGTGTAAGCACCACTTTCAACGTCTCTCTTTAGTTGATGGTCTGGCTGAATGTATTTGAAAAAGACTGACATTTCTAGGAGCTGCATTCACAAAACTTTTTAATGACAACAGTTTCCCTGAGTACTATTTCCTTCTTATTTTCTAACTTAAGAAAAAGAAAATCAAGAACATTTTGTTTTCTTTAAAAGAATGTTCCTGGAAAAAGAATGTTTTTTTTATAAAGAAAAGAATGAAAGTCACCCTCATTTTTTTCTTAACCTCTGTGACTTCCATTTGCAATAACACAAAAGAAGATCATTTGAACAACTGTTTTATCCATGCAATAAAAATAAAATTGGACTCCACTGACTTTGGACAAAAAAAAAAAACATTTTCAGAGACATCCATCCATCCATCTATCTATCTATTTAAAAAAAATTTTACAAGATAATTTTTTTACAAACCTTTTTTTTTTTTAATGATTTGTCCTAATAAATGTAATTCTTTTTTTCTTTTTTTTAAGAAGATTTTCATGAATCCCGCACCTAGACTCCAAGAATTGGACAATTTGATGGTATATGTTGCATTAGATCATCCCTGCGACTTCCTGCCAAGTACATGGAACTCTTTAAACTCCTGAAGTGTGTCAAACGCTCAAGCCATCATCCAGTACCTGCCCTCTTACGCTTCTTCCTGCTGTCCTGAATTCCTGCAAATTCCACATTTGCTCCTCGTTAACTATTCAAGAGGGAACATTTTCCCTTCATGCATAAACATAAGTCCTTCGTTACTTTTTTTCCCCCACGTTCCCCTTGGTTAAAGTCAAGCAACCTGAAGCATTTTCTCTATTTTTACTTTTTCCCTCCATCTTACCCTTTCCTTCCTTTTACCCTGTCTGTCGTCAGCCCATCTAGTCATGTGTTCGTGTGACTGTTGACCCCTGTTGCTGAAGAGTTTTTCAACATCCTCTGCTCAGTGAAATATGTTTCATGGTCATTTTTCTACAGCTTATCTCTTTTCTGCACTCCATCCTGGTGCCTTTTATGAAAGCTTGAAAGGCAGATAAAGGATTCCCAAATCAAATTTACCGTGCTACCTGTCTGACATCACTTTAATTCTGTTTATCCTCCTTCGCTTCAAATAAACTGAAGAGTCCTGCATGCTGCATGGTCAAGAGAAGAGCAAAGTCTTTCATTACAAGCCTGTTAAGGCCATGCTGTTAACTTCTAAGCATCTAATTCTAGATATACCCATTTTTGGAACATAACCAATACTGTTCTCATGTCAAAGAGGTGGAAGGCTGAACCATCCTTCACTTTAATTAGTTTCGCTTGCAAACAAAACAATCACAATTACTGTTGCTCATACCTCAGATTATTAATGGACACATACACACATACTTTTTTTTATTATTTCAATATTTATTCTCTCTAATGTGTGTGTGCGTGCGTGTGTGTGTGTGTGTGTGTTCACCCTCATGTTTTTCCAAACCCGTATGACTTCAGTTTACAGTAACATGAAAGAAGATCATTTGAGGAACTGTTTTATCCATAAAATAAAAATAAAAAGCATATTAGACTGCATTGACGCTGGACAAAAATAATTAATGTATTATTATTATTATTATTATATTTTATTTTAAAAAATTATATTGGGAAAAAAGGTAAACAATATTATTTTTTATTACAATTTTTTACCAAGAATTTTTGTATAAATCTTTTTTTTTTTATCAATTGTCCTAATAAATTCCATCCATCCATCCATCCAAAGTTATCTTTAAGTATTATTGTGTTTTCTTTACAAAGACAATTTGTAATAATAAGCTGGTCTAGCTTTGTTGATTATTGAGGCCAATATTGAGTTTAATATATTTGTTTATCATGTTTATTTTTAGTCCACACAATAAAACACTCGGAGAAGTTTAATCTCTTAATTCATCTCGTTTAATCAATGAGGCACTTGTATACTAATTCACCTCCTTGAACAATACATTTCAAGGCAATCGCTGTCGGACTTCAAATCACCTGTTGAGAGCAATTTTTCCGTTATTATGCAGAATCCACAGGTTTATTTGAGAGATATTGTGGAGAGATTAAAGGAGAGAGTCTAGTACTGGTTCTTAATAGGGTGGTACTCACTTTTGAATGTGCAATTTTCACCCACTGATGATGAAACTCATCAGTGAGATGAAAACCACATAGCAACAAAACAAAGAAAATACAAATCTAGTTCCCCAATGACGTCACGTATATGTATATATATATATATATATATATATACATGGCACAGTGAGTCACACCAATGGCATAAGCATGCATGCTTGAATAAGAAACACTTAAGAAAGTTATGGAGTGTCAGTCAACACTTATTTTCTATTGAGGTGGGTAAATGTGCCTTTCACATAATGTATTCATTTCATAAAAAGGCAAGACAGTAACTGCATGACGGCTGCACCTCGCTGAGAATGTTCAGTGTTGGTTGAAAATGTAAGCTTCATAACGGTGCTTTGAATAGGCCACATGCTGTGTGCTTTTCTGCCATAATTTTCCTCTCTAGATAATTGATGTCCTCTAAATGGTATTTTACAATTGTTCACATTTATTTCAGTTACTCATCTATTACGGGCATACGTAGGGGTTACATAACAGGCTTATTTATGCATGATGGATGCTTTTGATAGGGATTGATGAGGACGTTTCTTCTGGCCGGGCCAAAATAAAAACCCGAAGGAGAAGGCGAGAGGTCAGATAATAATGAGACTTTACTCTTCCCTCTCCCTCCTCTGAGAGCCACAGCTCCGTTTGATCCATTTTTAAGACTCTCCTCTCGCCCCAGACGAAATAAAATCGAACAAAATGACGGAAAATTGTTCTACAGTTTAATTGAGCTTTACATTAAGCAGATGTCATGGAGTAAAGAATGGTATAAACGCTTTTTTGCTAATCTCCGTTTTATTATGACAAATGGCCGAGTCGCCACCATGCCCCAGGCTCTTAAACTCTAGCTGGGTAATCAATTCAGAAGACTTGGGCTGTTAGGAATATGTGCGTGATGTGATTAGCCTAATTTCAGAGGCATTTTGCTGTTGATCATTGCTGGAGCAGTCATAACTGTTACCAGTATGACTGTGCTGTTTTTTATTGTCTGCAGACGTTAATGATATATAAACACAAACGCATATCATCAGATCAATATCACTGTTATGTGGGGTACGACTGCTTTATAGATCTCTGTAATATATAGCATGCATATGTGGCCTCTGGGCTACATAAATGAAATGTTAGGTTGGAGACGAGAGAGATAGAGCACTCCTCATTGTGAGATTCTGGTCTGATGTCAAACATAAAGGCTAAGTTCTGTAGTAGCCTGAGGATACATGAGCTTCGGTTCATTTGGTGGAGTTCGTATTTCACTCCAGCGCTAGTTAATTATTCAGGCTAATGGTATATTCTCAGGGCTCTGGCAGATCATTTGTTATGTATCCCTTACTGCTCATTAAGTGTCCAACTGCGAGGGACATGGGTCTACATAGAAAGACAGCTGAGAAAGAACTAGCTTTTTCTGTCTGCCTCTGTTGAAAGTTTGCATATCCAAACAAATTAAACGCATGGACATTCGCTTGCTTTAAAGGGGACATCGCATGCCCATTTTGGCCAAACATACTTTGGTTAAAATTAATCTGTGGTCGTGTAAAACAACACCCTTTTTACCATGTCAAAAACAACTGCGTTCACAGCGACCCGTTTCGGTGCATGTCTCTTTAAATGCTAATGAGCTCTGCTCACCCCGCCCCTCTCTTATGTGGAAGAAGGCGATTTGCAAATAATCATAAAAAATATAAAGTTTGAGACTTACTTCTTCATGAGGTGCAGCTGGATCATGAACAGTAGATACTGATCCATGCTTGATTTTGAACTTTTTAGCAAAACCTGCCTTGAATTGTCCCTCACTCAGAGAGCAGTCTGGTGTAGAATGATTTGTACTGACATAAACGAATTTAGATTTATTCGGTGGCGCATTACCATAAAAAACAAAACTAATCCACTGCGTCCTCAGTGGCTCTGATGTTAGGAGAAAATGAAGACTCTTATGTTTCACTTTTACATCCAACTACAAAACACCTGCATTGCTTACGAAACATTGTTGCGGACAGCGTACAACTGGCTGAGGGCGGAGATATGCTAATACGGGACAGTCTGTCAGCGGTCGTGGGCAGGGCCTGCGCAATATGACGTCATACTGCACAGAAAATCAAAACACTTGATAATTGAGACGGTTTACGTTTTTCGGGGATTAAAAAAAAGGAGTGAATGGGTTTTTATCATTGTAGGGTGGTTGTGTCCACACACTGCTAAGACACATTATATGCAAACACCATGTTAAAGTGAATTTTGCATCCAATGTCCCATTTAATGCAAAATTTACATATACATTTGTGTTTAGCAGATGCTTTTATCCAAAGCGATTTACTAAAGAGAAGTAAAAACAGTTTGTCAAAGGTCCAGCAATATTTGCTGTATCTGACAGTGTAGAGTACAGCACTCAGACCAATACTCAATGACTCATGACTTAATTCTCCTAAAAAAAATTGACATATTGAATAGTAGACAAAAATGACTTTGTGTTAATAAGCCTTAAGTATTTACATGAAATTAAATTAAAACTCCATGAAACGCCACCATATTCAGTAATATGTCACTGTTCTTATGTAATTTCACTGTAGAATGGAACTGTAATGGAAACTTTTTGTTCAATATTTTCTTGGCCATTGAATATTATGTAAAGGAATTGTCTATCAGCATGCATATGAAATATCATTAGAGAGCAGATAATTCTGTATGTGGGAATCTCTCAGGAAAGAGCCTTTATGTTCTTTTTGTTGTTTTCCTGGCATCTCTTTTCCCTTTGTTTTCCTAAATGTGTGTTACATGCTTTAATCATCTGTGTAATGAAAAACAAATTGGTTTGGCACAGCTCAGGGCTCTACACTAACATTTGCTTAGGAGCACTCGTGCCCTTAGGGGATCAGTCAGATTTTTTTGAGACTGCAGTAATAATTTGTGACAATACTACATATGCACAAGCAAACACTGAAAACTGAAGTAAGTAGTAATGCAGCAAAAAGAGTGAGGAACATTTGATAAAGAAAATTATATTGATAAGTTTATTTTAACTTGCTTTACTGTAAAAGAAGACAGACCAAAGTCTATTGGAGCACATTTTACAAGAAAATACAATTTTAGTCTTTCTACTTCAAGACATTATTTATTTAATATTTCATTATTTCAAATGTATTTTACTTTAATTTATTAGCAATTTCTGAGTAAATGTTTCTAAACCATTTCTTTCCAGTGTAACAAAACATATTGAAATCATGAATAGCTGTTAATCATCCTTTTATTTGAATGCGTTTTAACTATTGATCTAAGTGTTATACATGTAATACTTTTTTTTTTTTTTTTTAACATGATATGATTGAAAGTTACTATAAAGTTTGGTTCACATAAACGGTCACATTATTATTAAAGTCTATATGGTGTAATTAAATTCCGGCTAAAATATAGACACTAAAATAAAAAATCCTTAAACCATTGCATTTGGGCATTTTGTTGACTTTGAAAAGCAGCCAGTCACAGTATAATTTGATTGTACATAAGTTGTTTATGTATTTTATGTTAGCAAGTTTTGGTCAGGTGTCAGATATCACTGAATGCGTTTTCACATTCACACACAGCAATTTCCTCACAAAGTAGAGCCCTGCAGCGTTTGTAATGCACAGAGCTCTGTAGTGCCAGAGGCAGATCAACGCCGTGTAAAAAATGATGGCATTGGTAGCAACACTCCAGAGGTGTTTGCACACGTTTCCTGCTGTGGCCTGAAATATGAGGCCTTTACCTCATTTTTATTTATTAAGAATTCCCTACCACAGGCTAGAAAATATCCTCTTGGAGTCAAAATGATTGTTCATTAATTGCACAGACGTGTGTGGACTTCTTTGCCATCCAGTTGCATCACACATTGAAAAACATTCACATAAAATGCCTCCAAATTAAACCGTTAGAGTACTTTAGCAGTACTCAGTTCCTCCAGGCCAGAGCTACTGTGGGTAATTTGCTGTCTTAATGACATAAATATCTTACACGGTCTGTTTTGTAGAATTAGGCTTTAAAAATAAAGTGGAGAATGTTGTTCTTTTAAAGCTGTGATTACGTGTCATTACTCAGCAGTAATTTATCTTCATAATTGGTGTAGACACAAAGGGCCGCACAGAGCGGATCTGATGTCGGGGTAGTAGCAGCTGGTCAGGAGACGTGGCTTCCATTTTCAGGCCGGAGTTAAGTTGTCAGCTTTTAGTTGGAAGCGTGCCAGTGAAAGTCAATAAAGGCGGCTCTAATCACAGGATGAAAACACGGCCGCTCTGTAAAACAAGGCCATGAAATCAACTTGGCAACCATGTAAGATGTGTTATTAATGATGTTTAAGTACTGAAAATAACTTTAACATGTATGTATGTGTGTGTGTGTGTGTGTGTGTGTAGTTATATTTATTTATATTTTTTATTTATTCATGTTTATATACATAGTTCTGGCATGAAACTCTAGATGGCACAGTCCGATAGGTCTAACTCAATCTGACCTAATGGCATCATTATCACATGACACAGCTGATTAGTTCTCTCCTGTATCGGTAGCCAATGAGGTCGCTGCTCAACATTCAAATATATGACTAGTGCTTGCCGTAGCAGTGCAGCTTGCTTCAGAAACCCTCCACCTTCCCCAGCTCCACCTGTATAGATCTGCTACGAGGTGATTCATGTGCGCTATATGGGGGTTATTTCATGCATGTTATATCTGCAGCAGTAATATTTCTTACATGCTCACAGCAGCATGTTGTGGATGTATTGGCAGTAGCAAGTCTCGGTACTTGCTCTGCCGCAGCAGCAGCAGCAGCGCAGATCTATTCCGCCA
>NW_015633173.1:1261642-1264350 GCF_001515625.1 Sinocyclocheilus rhinocerous | reverse complement strand
AGAGTTCTGGCATGAAACTCTAGATGGCGCAGTCCGATAGGTCTAACTCAATCTGACCTAATGACATCATTATCACATGGCACAGCTGATTGGTTCTCTCCTGTATGAGCTCGCTGCTCAACATTCAAATATATGACTAGTGATTGTTGTAGCTGGTTCAGCTTGCTTCAGAAACCCTCCACCTTCCCCAGCTCCACCTGTATAGATCTGCTACGAGGTGATTCATGTATGCTATATGGGGGTATTTCATGTATGTTATATTTGCAGCAGCAATATTTCTTACATGCTCACAGCAGCATGTTGTGGATGTATTGGCAGTAGCAAGTCTCGGTACTTGCTTTGCCGCCGCAGCGTAGCAGATCTATTCCGCCAAAAACAAATACATTAACATCGTCATGTACATTACCATGCCAATCCCTCCGAGAGTTGTCATGACAGAATTATATATATTTAGTTATATTTAGTTCATTCACAAGCAGATACTGTATATATTAAATATTAATATAAAATAAGATAAATATTACCATTTTTATTACTAAATATTATGATTGTTTTCTGTTTGAATATATTATAAATTGTAATTTATTCCTGTAATGCAAAGCTGAATTTTCAGCATCATTACTCCAGTCTTCAGTGTCACATGATCCTTCAGAAATCATTCTAATTTGCTGATTTGGTGCTCAAGAAACATTTTTTATTATTATCAATGTTGAAAACAGTTATTCTACTTAATATGTTTGTAGAAACCGTGATAGAAACCATGTTTTTTTTCAGGATTCTTTAAGTATATAATAGAGAATTCAAAAGAACTGCAGTTATTTGAAATATAAATATTTTGCAACAATTTCTTTGTTACTTCAATTTATTGCATTCTTGCTGAATAAAAGTATTCATTTCTTTTTCAAAAAAATGATACCCTAAACTTTGAACTATAGTGTATATTTATATATGTATATTTCCATTCTATGAATCAACTGAAATTCTCACCAATAATATCAAAGCCCTGAATCCTGTCAAGTCTGATGATTAAAATCAAGTCCTGCCTTATTTCTCTCTGAATATTCGGTTTCATTCTGAAATACATCAAATTATACGAGTTGCAATTTTGACTGGTTGAAGGTTTTCAGAGCAACACAAAATGTACAGTATATACACACAGCTCATAATTGCTGAGTTACTAAAATAAATTTGATCTCTCCTCATGTAATTCCTCTTCCTCATGCAGTGGGATCGGCAGAAACTGGCCATGGGCGTCAGGAGGAAGCAGTATTCTTGCCGAATACGGGACGCTGCATTTGGAGTTCATGCATCTCGGTGCACTTTCGGGAAGACCAGTTTTTGCCGAGAAGGTGAGCAGCAGTTCAGGCATCACGCCTCTGCAGTGCATTAAACACCACACTGAACTAAATGTGAACTTGGAGCGATCGTGAACTGTTAGAAGAGCTGACCACAGTGACCCAGGATGACCTCTGCTCGTAAACCGTTATATTGATGCTCTTTTCGCTTCAATTCTCAGATCTGATTCTCTCCGAATGAATCTGCTGACCTGACCTGCAATATAGACACAGACAAATGACACTATTACAAGCTCTGAATGAGGCTAGACAAACTGTGAAAGTGACCTAGTCTGTAGATTTATGAGTTATGTCTCCTGTAGGAAGACATCGGTCGGATCAAAAAGGCTGTTTACTGCGTTTTTAATGGCGTACTGTATTGGATGAGCTTAGCTATGGCTTAATAATTTGAAGTGATGATACAAGCGATATGTGCTCTGCCGTTGCAGGTAATGAACATCAGAAAAGTGCTGAATCGACTGGACAAACCTCAAGGATTGTACCCAAATTACCTGAACCCTAACAGTGGACAGTGGGGCCAGCGTAAGTTCAAAAACAAACACACATACTGAAGAACCTCAGAAGTATTCATTGAAATGTAATATTCTCAAGAAGTTTTCCCAGAAATGTCATGATTAAAGGGGTCATATGATGTTGCTAAAAAGAACATTATTTTGTGTATTTGGTGTAATGAAATGTGTTTATGCGGTTTAAGGTTAAAAAAAACACATTATTTTCCACATACTGAAACATTATTGTTTCTCCTCTATGCCCCGCCTTTCTGAAACGCATCGATTTTTACAAAGCTCATCGGTCTGAAAAGCAAGGTGTGCTGTGATTGGCCAGCTATCCAGTGAGTTGTGATTGGCCGAATACCTCAAGCGTGTGACGGAAATGTTACGCCCCTTACCATATTGTGATGCCGTGTCCCAGCCGGAGCGACGAGACAAAAACATTAAAACCCATTATAAACGAGACATTTGTTGCATCCAGGAAACAGTCCTCCTTAAAATGTGCTGCACACATCTGAATATTTGGGTTGAAGTGTTCTGGAACAGTGTTGTAAATACAACTTAACCACTGATTTCTAGTCGTGTCCATTTTTGGAAGGCCAAACGTGTCCTCTTCGCTTTCACAACGAAACACAGCGTCACACACGGCGGGCTAGAGTGAGCGGAGGCCGGTGGCCTAGAGTGAGCAGAGGCCGGCGGCTAGAGTGAGCGGCGGCGGGCGGGCTTGTGGCAACCACAGGCATGACGACCCCGGGCTGGACTCCGCTTCGTCCATGGTGAAAGCGAATCCGGCGATCCACAGCGCGATGTTGATGTATTTCCTCAGCGACCAGCACGGATCAGCTCCAGGCATGACAAAGCA
>NW_015633173.1:1258363-1261301 GCF_001515625.1 Sinocyclocheilus rhinocerous | reverse complement strand
ATCGTGATGTAGGTATGTGGGGGCGTGTTAGAACGAGCCGTTTTAGGTAGGCGTGGTTGACTCTTAACTTTTATAAAGAATATCTCTTTGGATTTGAGACTTTAGTCTTTGCAACTCTACAGATCTTCTTTATGCACCAAGAGCTTGTAACACTCCAAAGAGAAAGGAAAAATTTAAATCGCATCATATGACCCCTTTAAAATGAGTGTCTTTATCCGTAGGTTGTTGAGCAAAATGCTTTCTCTAAGTGGAATTGATTTACAAGTGTTTCTCTTATAGATAGAACGCTGATTTGTACACAAAACACTCTCATGATGGCAGATTCAAGAGAATATTTGTAGTGGATTGACCCATTTTCTCTTTAGGGCCTCTAAATTAAAGGAATAGTTCATCAAATGAAAAGCTGAAATAATATGATGTTTTTTATGTTTTCTAAAGTATATATAATTATTATTATTATTATTATTATATAGCTGGTAGCTAGAGTTGTGAATATCAACAATATCAATAAATATACAACTTTTATATAATAATTATGATACTGTAATCATTATTTTTATATTCTTTGTGTTTTTCATTTTTATGTATTTATATACATTTACATAAATATTTATATAAATGTATTATATATTTATATTGGCTGGTTTGATGTTATTTTTTAGATTATATAGACATACATATATATATATATATATATATGTCTCATTGGTTCATAACCCCATTCCACATGTACATCAGATAATGAATATGTTTTGATTAGCTGTAGTTTTGTCACTTACCATTTTTCTTTCAGTAAGGACTTGCTGTGTTGTGAGTAAGTATGAAATGTGGGGCTATGATAGAGCACCCGACGTGCACGAGGTCTGTTTCAGGGCTTCTCTGTATGCTTCAGTGCTGTACAGAGAGGCTTCACATGTTCCCAGTGTCTGTTGGGTAATAATCTCAGCTGGTCACTGCAAGAGCTGACCGCAAAACTCTCGTTTCCTGCTGTCAAGCTTTTACCAACAGAAGACCTCACAGATCCTTTGCACAATGAAGCCCTCTTACCACCAGCGCAGGACAGTTTGGAGTTTCTATGTGATGTATGTGAGCTGTTGCTACGACAGTGGGGAAAAGCCATCTTATGTGACTAAGAAACTTAATGAGGTAGCGCAGAGGTGCTCAAAGTTTGGCCTACAGGCAAATCCATTCTGCCACGAGTTTATCAATGACCTCCTGCTAAAGTCTTTTAAAGACTTTCACTGCTTCTGTGTCTGCACTGCAAGAGAATGAAACGACATCTCCCATTATAATAAATAAAGCACTGCAAGAAAGACTCCTCTTGTCATTGAGTGATCTAGTTTTGTCATGTCACTTTGCTTGCAGTGCAGACTTTTATTTTAACATTGTATTTTTAGTGCATTTTTATACTAAATTACACTACCATTGAAAGCTGTGGGGTAGGTAAGGTTTTTTTTTTTGTTTTTTTTTTTTGAAAGATTTTTTTTCAGCAAGGATGCATTAAAGTGAAAGACTTTTACATTGTTACAAAAAAGTATATTTCAAGTGAATGTTGTTCTTTTGAACTTGCTATTCATCAAAGAATCAAAAAATCAAACCATACGGTTCTCCACACACAGTTCGGCACGCACTAGGACCGCAGTTCAACTTAAATCTGACAATGCATCTGTAATATGGTTTGCTATAAATAACACGTTAAACAAACAGGCTTCGGCTAATGTATGTTTCTGTTGATGGATGCGCATTCTGGCTTCCCAACACATTACAACAACAGCGATGGGGGAAAAAAATGGACAAACCATTCACTCTTGTTCAATGCCGAATGCCGTATGCTGGAATATGAGCAGTCATTTATTCCGTCATCACCCGGGTGCTGATAGCATGCGCGCACAGGTGAGACCTGAACAGCACACTTGATATCTGTGTTTAAACTAAACTCATGTAAGCTTTGCCAGTTTAAACAGGCTAATATATGTTTCTGTTGATGGATGCGCATTCTGGCTTCCCAATACAATAACAGCGATGAAAAAAAAAACGTGGACAAACCATTCACTCTTGTTCAATGCGAATGCTGGAATATGAGCAGTTATTTATTCCGTCATCACCCGGGTGCTGATAGCGCGCACGCACAGGTGAGACCTGAACAGCACACGTTGATATCTGTGTTTAAGCTAAACTCATTTAAGCTTTGCCAGTTTAAACATTTAAGAGCCAGAGGACGCGAGCTCGTGCGCGCAGTGAGAAGATTTGTGAGTGCACTCATCCGAAGCGTGAAACCCGCGTCTCAGAACGCACGCAGATATTAAGCTCTCTCTGAAGTATTGTGTTTAAATGGACAAATTAACACAAAAATTATGTCAAAATGCCCGTCTTGGTAAGTATCCTATAGCACAGGAAATTATGATCCGCACTCACGAGAACAATCTTTTTTCTTTTATTTTACATTCATTACTGATGGGAAAAGACACAAACGTTTCGGCTCAAAGCCTTCCTCAGTGTGTCTTTTCCCATCAGTAATGAATGTAAAATAAAAGAAAAAAGAAGATTGTTCTCGTGAGTGCGGATCATAATTTCCTATACTAAGTAACTCAACAGATTGACGCACCAAAATAAAAAGATTAAGTAACGCAAGAGCGCAGTGCAAACGACATTGTTAAAGTATGCTATAGCAGACATAGCCGACTGAACGTACTTACAGTGTCTTAAAGTGACAGCACTTTCTTAATATTAATCAAACCGCAACAACAAAGAAATCACTCACTGCTCTTGATTGAATAGGTTTTGTAACTTTAATAAAGATTAATCTTTAATTTATACAGTCAAATATGCAATGCTGTTTTACATTTCATTACTTTATTCAATTTCTGTACCTAAATACTAATGTTAGACCAACCTAAAAAAAAAAATGAAAATCACTGTTTATTTTATTTGTATACTC
>NW_015633173.1:1257120-1258130 GCF_001515625.1 Sinocyclocheilus rhinocerous | reverse complement strand
CTCTATTGTATTTATTTGTGATGTTGTCTGTAGTTAGATTATTCTTGTTCTTTATTTTTATTTGACAGTATAGTTTTTCCCTAAACATGGCTCATACCGAACCGTACCGAAACCGTGACCCTAAAACCGTGATACAAACCAAACCGTGAGTAAGTTGAACTGTTCCACCCCTAACTGATAATAATAATAAGAAATGTTTCTTGAGCCCCAAATCAGCATATTAGAATGATTTCAGAAGGATCATGTTACTGAAGACTGAAGTAATGATGCTGAAAATACAGCTTTGTGTCACAGGAATAAATTACATATTAAAATGCATTGAAATAGAAAATAGTTCTTTTAAATTGTGATAATATTTCACAATATTACTGTTTTACTGCATTTCTCTATCAAATAAATGTAGCCATAGTGAGTATAAGAGACTTCTCTTAAGAGTCTTACTGACCTAAAACTTTTAAAGGTACTTTTAATTGATAATCAGATTTATTCAAAGAAAGTTTCTAAATTCATTAAGTCTTATGACTTTTTTTTTAATAATGGTGAAGCAAAGAATCAGAATATGCAAATACTGTCATCGCTGATTGGTTCAAAGTGACAGACCTTCAAAAACATGTTCTAATGTGTGTTTCATTTAGTAGTTCATTTAGTTTTTATAACAACTGATGCTTCCAATTAGATAGTGCCATTATGAATTTTACAGATAAATTACAGTGAAAGTTTATTTAAGTCTTGATATATTTGTAAAGGTTTAAGACATTTAAAGTTGAAACATTAACAGACTGGCAGCATTTTTGAAGTTGAAAGAATTATTTATGTATTTGTATGAAAGAAAGGTTTTTTTTTTTAGGTTTTGTTTTTTTTTTCACTTTGACTTAGGGCTGCACAATTAATCGAATTTCTAATCGCGATTACAATTATGGATGCCACAATTACAGAATCGTTCAAAGCGGCAATTAATCGTTCAAAGTCCACTTATGTTATTCTGCGTGCTTAAGATGCTTTTTTTTTTT
>NW_015633173.1:1253262-1254497 GCF_001515625.1 Sinocyclocheilus rhinocerous | reverse complement strand
TTTTTTTCTTTCTACATTTATCTTAAGGGTTTTTCCCATTATTTTAATTTTAGTTTTAGTATGACATTATAAATACCATTTATATTTTTACTTTTTTATAATTTAAAGAAGAAACCACTCCTATGTATAGTTGACATTTGAGGCTTCATACTATAGAAAAGCACTACAAGTTTTTCAGTTAGTGTGTTTTCAGCTTGTTTATTTTCATATAAAAATACGGCATGCAGTTGCATCAAACAATGGTATAAACATCATTCAATGTAAATTGTGATAATCGTAATTAATAATCGCAATTACAATTTCAAGGGAATAATCGACAATTATGATTTTTGTCATAATCGTGCAGCCCTACTTTGACTACATAGTTATGGAAAATGAGAAGGCTCTGACCAGCACTTATGACTGGATATAAATCTGAGCACATGTAGCTGTAATTGTTGGTTACTGCACATTTTAAAGCCATATGAAAGTCAAGGATCCGCTATTAGCAGGTCTTTTTATTAACTGGCCCCTGGTGCACATTTTGGCCCATGAGCTGCATAATTTGAGTATCCCAGAGGAAGATTAACAAAAAATTGCCTAATTCAGAAATTTAGCCGAGCGCTAACAGACAAAATGGGTACCATAAAAGCCCCTTTGACATTTGAAATAAGAATTTAATCTAAAGCAAAATGCTTGTTTTTCCTTTCTGTGCATTTTCTCTGAATAGTAGCGTGGCAGTGTATTTTTTATGGTTGTCTGCACTGAGGCTTGATTTCTCTTGACATATCTATCACAAAAACAAGTGCTTAATGAGGTATAAATATTCATGAGCTTGATCATCAATCAGACAATCACACAACAGTGCTGCTCCTCGAGCCACAGATTCTCATTTCTCACACACAGTGGACCAGACAGCACTGAACGGACTGCCCCATACACACGCCACCTGGAAACACACACGCATACACATTTTATTTCTCCTTACGCACACAGACCTGCCTGGAGGAATTCACTAGACTCAAGCATACACAGCACATACAGTAGTTCAGATATGGGATCTTAGTGGTTAAAGATCTTGTAACCCAAACTTTATATATATATATATATATATATATACATTTATTAAAGGGGTCATATGATGCGATTTCAATTTTTCCTTCCTTGTTACAAGCTCTTGGTGCATAAAGAAGATCTGTAAAGTTGCAAAGACTAAAGTCTCAAATCCAAAGAGATATCCTTTATATTAAGAGTCA
>NW_015633173.1:1246891-1252136 GCF_001515625.1 Sinocyclocheilus rhinocerous | reverse complement strand
TCGACGCATTTCAGAAAGGCGGGGCATAGAGGAGAAACAATAATGTACAGTATGTGGAAAATAATGTGTTTTTTTAACCTTAAACCACATAAACACATTTCATTACACCAAATACACAAATAATGTTCTTTTTAGCAACATCATATGACTCCTTTAACTAAAATCTCATTTAAATAATTTGCTAGATTTTAACACTTTCTTTAGAAAATGTGAGTGGTGCTTACCCATACACACCTCTGTGATGTTAAGGTGTTCTTAGGTTGCTAGGCTGTTCTAAGTGGTTGCTAGGGAGCTTTTGGTGGTTGCAATGGTGCTCTGGGTGGTTACTATGGTGTTCTAAGTGCTTACAGTGGTGTTCTAGGTGGTTGTTAGGGTGTTCTTATTGGCCACTAAGGCATTTTAGTTGTTGCTAGGATATTCTAAGTGGTTGCTAGGGTATTCTAAGTGTTTGCTAGTATATACTAAGTGGTCACTAGGATGTTCCAGTGGTTGTTAGGGTGTTTTGGGTGGTTGCTAGGGTGTTCTTATTGGCCACTAGGATGTTACAGGTGGTTGCTAGGGTCATCTATTTTAACATGGGTAATGTACCTCCTTAATATCATCATTAAGCAATCTAATGGCCATTGTAAAATGCTGAGATGAGAGCGCTTCTCTATAGATCTCTTGTACTGCGTGTGTGTGTGTGTGCATGTTTATGCTTAATAATTTGTGTTATTCTGTTTAAAGCAGTCCCACAGCAGACTATTATGCTGGCACATGAATGAAGGAAGAGATTTTTCTCTCACTCTGCTGTTTTTGCTGTGTTGCAGATCACGTCTCAGTTGGAGGCTTGGGGGACAGTTTCTATGAGTACCTGCTGAAGGCCTGGCTCATGTCAGACAAAACTGACGAGGAGGGAAAGAAGCTTTACTATGATGCCCTGCAGGTAAAGACCAATGTTACAGAAAAAGATGAAGCCCAGAGAAATGTTACACTCTACTGGCCATTTGATCAAATGCTGACTAGACAAGAGCATCCTTGACATCCTTGTTTTTGGAGGATGCTTGCTATCTAAAGTTACTTGTGTCAGCAAAATAATGAGGATCCAGAGTACTTCAGTGTCTAATAGGAGCTCAGTACCAACACAGTCATGGTTCGAGTTGATACCAGGGTTGAGTGAAATACTGAATTTGAGAATTGGGTCCCTTTCAGTTCATGAATGTGAATTCTAAATTGAATTGGCCACGTCCCACAGGATGTGGAATTGGAATGACGGGAAGTGGAATTTACTGAATTGCAGTTCATGCAAAGATAAGACATACATTAGTCCAATAAAACAAAATTACATAATTTTGACTAGTTATGCCTATTTATTTCCTGAATTGTAGAATACCTTTTTTAGGTATACGTTTTTCTGTTTTTATTCTAAACTTAGACCAGTACTCCACTAAAAACAGTTAATACACAAATGAATTTTAATTTTCACACACATTATTTTCAGATATTTGTAGAGAATAAATTTTTAACCTCACAGCTTATTTATCATTCACAAATTAAATTTAACATAGACTAAAGTTTATTAACTAGAATAACGGAAGTGGTTGTTCTGTAGGTTTGTATGTTTTTCGCCCTCAGGTTTCAAGTGTCCAGTTTTTTCCAATGTGAATATTGTTGTATGTTTTTTGCCCTCAAGTTTCAAGTGTCCAGTTGTTCCTGTATTTATTTTGAAGATTTTTGCATTGCAAATTTTAGTCTGTTGTTCTTGAACTGAAAATTTGTCCTCTGCAGGTTTTGAGTTTGTGAGTTGGAATTTCGTCTTTATAGTGTCTGACTGTAGGAAAGTAAAGTGTGTGTGTGTGTGTGTGTGTGTAAGCTGCCATCAGCGCCGTCCGTGAGAGCTTTGGAAAGCTGGTGCAGACTGATTGTTACAGACCACAAACTCAATCCTCACTTTCATTAGAGAGGACCATCACAACCTGCCTAAGATAATGCTGTCCCTCTGGGTGCCTCCCTGGAGTCACTCGAACACACACACACACTTTGATCTCCAGGCCAATCATCCAGCTAAAGAAAAGTGCATTATGACGGTCACCTTCAGAGAACGGCCATTCTGTCCACCATTTTACCCAGGGATTCATTACCACTACAGAAAGCTCTTTTTCAGGCCTTTAACTCACTCTGTACCACCTGATTTCACCTAATTTATCTCACTAACCATGGATAGGCTGCTCAATCACCTCCTTCCATCCACACCTCTCAGCTGTAGCATTCGATTATTTGCACCGTTGGGAAACATAAGGACGTTACGGCAATGACTGTTGACGAATCGCGGCAGATTGAGTTCAGTTTGTTAGAGCAGCGCTAAATACAAAAGTTTAAATTTTTGTTGCAAACATTGTTGGGGAAGCTGCTTTACAAGCTACAAACTGGCATTCAGGCAGTTGATTTCTTATATTATTTCCAAGATTATGGTAAGCTTGAAAAAGTCTACCAATCATTAATGTCATTTGAAAAAAAAGATTTTACATTTTATAAATATTATTTAAATGATTTATAAATATTCATTATATATTCTACAATTATTTATATATAAATAATGTATATGTCTTGGTACTGTAGTTCTTTTAATTATTTAATTTGTTTTATTATTTAATATACTGCTGTAGTAATTATTACTGTATCTTTTCAGTTTTAATTTAGTTACAAAAATGATTTTTTTAATAGCTTTATTTTTAATTAACAATAACAGCACTGATTTGAATTTTTACTTACATTTTTACTTTCATTACTTTTTTAGTTATACAATTTATTTGTATGCAAAAACTTTGAGGTGAATCTGGACATTTTCACTAAAAAAAAAAAAAAACTGGATTCAGAGACATTTTTTCCATTTTTAAGGTTATAAGGCTTAAGTTTGCCAAACCCACCTTACAGTAGTGATGTATTTTTCCCTGTTCTGTTGCAGGAGAGTAGTTACTCCAGTAGCTGTGGTCTACTTTGGTTTCATGTATCATTCTGCACTCTTTTTCTTTTTGGATAATAAAATAATTCAAAAAAATAACTCAAATCAATATTTTTATGTCCATTGATATGTACATTGGCACAGTAGTAATACACAGGGTAATGCACTGTCTGTCATGATCGCAGTATAAACCCTTCAGAGTGATATAAGATCCAGAATCGAATGCTTGAATCAGAGAGCACATTCTAGGAGATGTTTGATTATTTACTCATCTTACTCTGTAATGCAGTTACACAAAACAAGCATCTATGCTGCTACTTGTTACCATAATCACTACATCAGTACATTATTGTATTCAAGATACTGAAAAAAGATATGCTAGTTCTGTTACTACTTTTAGTTTCTCCACAAAACTGGTGCCATATTTATGATGAAATAGAAGAACAAAGAGAGTGATGTAAGAAAAAAAGAGTGAGTCAAACGCTTTACTTATTTTCTTATTTTCCTTTGGTATCATGGTGATGAACATCTCCAGTTTTCCATTCAAATGCACAGAGGCCTTTTTCCAGACAGATAAGAATCTCATTTCCCATGTGTGCGACGCTTCTGTAAATACACAACGCTGGCACACAGCTGTGACCCTGATCTCTGCTATGATCTAACTTACTTCGGGCCGTGAACAGTTCGGATGACGCTTTTGAGAGAATGAAATCACTCTGAAGCCTTGAATTGTCTCTCTTTGTGTTAGGCAGACAAAACAAATGCAAACAAGGACAAAGTTCCTTTTAACCCACACAGTATGAATAACTACAGAGAGAAGAAATTGACATTAAAAACCATTTAAAGTGATCTCTTGTTTTCATTTTTTGTTCTGCGTGCAGGCGATTGAGAAGAATTTGATCCGTAAGTCAAGCGGAGGGTTGACGTATATCGCTGAATGGAAAGGTGGACTCCTGGAGCATAAGATGGGTCACCTGACCTGCTTCGCCGGTGGTATGATCGCTTTAGGGGCGGACGGAGCCCCCGATGATAAGACGGGTCACCAGATGGAACTGGCGGCTGAGATCGCCCGCACGTGTCACGAGTCTTACGCCCGGACAAGTGAGTGGGAGAACTGCTTTGAAAATGTTGAAAGAAAAATTTTAAACATTTCTAGCAATAAATAAACAAATGTAAAAATAAATTAATATATATACATTTTTAATCTGTGTGTTAATACATTTTCTAGTTATTGATCGCTTTAGGGGCGGACGGAGCCCCCGATGATAAGACGGGTCACCAGATGGAACTGGCGGCTGAGATCGCCCGCACGTGTCACGAGTCTTACACCCGAACAAGTGAGTGGGAGAACTGCTTTGAAAATGTTGAAACAAAAACGTTAAACATTTACAGCAAAAAAAAAAAAAAAGAAAAAGATGTAATGTTTTGTGGAAAGAAAAACGAGCCTATTTTTGTACCATTTTTATTTTCTATTTTTCACCCCTTGCCCACCAATTCAGATATATATTTGTATTATTGTGTAATTAAGTATTGTATTAAGTATTTCAGTTGAAAATTATATACTGATTTAATTTTTTTTAATGCAAATTGCTGTGCAACAGTAATGAAAATTACATTGAGAATGATGAGAATAACAAAAGTAAATCAAAAGCTCTTAAAGGTAACATAAAAATGATGCAGATATTTCGAGATGCATTATGGTAATGAAAACGAGATGTGTGTATTTATTTATTTACTAATGGATTTATTCACAAGTAAACAGCTTATTTTTATTCATTTATTCGTTTAACAGACACTTTTATGCAAAAAATAGTTACAAAACATTAGGAAAACAACAAGTGATTTATCATGAGGCAATAACACAATAAAATTCACATTTATTTACTTCTATAAACATTACAGTAGTGACATTTTTGTGGAAAAATTTGAAAAATGTGAAAGCAAAATAATGTATTTAAGTATTAAATATTAAAAATATTAAATTAATTATTAAATATTTGAATTATAGTTTTATACACTGTTTTTGCAGAACATTTTTGTGTTTGTCCAACATGCCTTAAATACAGAGAATGTGATGCATTTTTCCACATCTGTGCTGTTATGACATTTGTTGCTTTACTAGTCCAGTAGTTTGTTTTGCTGACTCTGTTCAGTGCTAGTATGATATAATAGTCTCTAGTGAGAATTATAAAGTGCTCACCCATAAGTGAACTATTCTATCTGTAATCGTCACATTGCCAATGTAGAGACTCCCTAAATCCATTGCTGTTAACCCTGAACACACACGCGTACACACACACACAC
>NW_015633173.1:1245477-1246841 GCF_001515625.1 Sinocyclocheilus rhinocerous | reverse complement strand
TGTGTGTGTGTGTATATATATATATATATATTTATACCATGGTCTTTCTGAATACTTGATTCTGATTGGCTGGCAGGTATGCATTAAAACCGCTTAATGCACATGTAATTCCAAGTCAGTTTAATCACCGTTCTATATTAATGTGCTGCTTTCATTGACACACACACACACACACACACACACACACACTCACTCAAATCCCTTATTAAACACACACATACACAGTCATCACCAACCTGTTCATAATGCTTAGGTATTTTTAGCAGACACAGATTATCAGAGGTCCAGATTATGCCACAGCCCCTAATCCACATCCAAATAGTGTTTCTCTTCATCTCAGGAACAGTGTAATCCCATAATCCATTGTCAACATGGACGTTTAAGCGATGAATTTTACAGCATGTGTGTTTCAGGTATGAAGCTGGGTCCCGAGGCCTTCCGTTTCGACGGCGGCGTAGAAGCCATCGCCACACGGCAAAATGAGAAATACTTCATCCTGAGGCCGGAGGTCATTGAGACGTACATGTACATGTGGAGGTTCACCCACGACCCCAAATACAGACAGTGGGGCTGGGAGGCGGTGCAGGTGAGAACTGTCGCGTGGATTTCACACATCACTTATTACATAACGCCACCAGTATGTGACGGGTAAACACGTCGCCACTTTAGGCTCGGGATGTAGGCCAGACTGTGAGTCACAGCGAGGCTTTGTCCATGCCCTCAGACGCTCGCTGCACTTCAGCACAGCAGGATTAGAGACAGTGGAGACCGCCAGGATCTCACAGCCTTGTAATTGTATCATAATGACTTCAGATTGCCATTGTGATGTGTCTATCCCTTCAGGCGATACATCACATCTCTTCCACCCTCGCTCTCCCTCTGCCATCTATTCCTCTCTCATAAAAATGTGCTGGCTCAAAACTCACTCGGTGAAAGGCTTGACTCTTTGCTCCAAAAACTACTTTGTCAAATCTTCAGTATCTTAATGTCCGTTTTTGCACTCTTCACAGCACCACAAGGCCAATAATTTTGATTATGCCACTTTTCGCAAATGGTGCACAAATTGCTGTCCCATTAGAGACACAAGTCCCATTTATGTTACTTTGTTAGATTTTATATTAGGCCAATTTTAAACAACTCAAATACCTTTTTTCTATTTAATTTTGATGTTTGATTTAAAATTGTTTTTTTTTTCAATGTTTGTGAAAGTCTGTTATACTCCCCATTTATTAAAAAAGAAAAAAATCATAACAATATTATTTAACAATATTGTTTTCATAACAATAATAGTTGTACTGCTTGATGGTTTTATGGAAACTGATTTTTTTATTCTTTGTTGAATAGAAAGAGCAGCATTTATTTGT
>NW_015633173.1:1242299-1245396 GCF_001515625.1 Sinocyclocheilus rhinocerous | reverse complement strand
AATATATATATATATATATATATATGTGTGTGTGTGTGTGTGTGTGTGTGTGTATATATATATATATATATATATATATATATATATATACAGTATATATATTGTGCACAAATTGCTGCAAATTGCAGAAATTATATAAATATATAATTGTATGCTCGTACTTGGGGTTTGGTATTTAAACAAACTCCTAAACCTTAACAAGGTAAAAATCATAGAGACTTAGATTGAGGGAGGAACCCAAGACATATATCTACTGACCAGAATATTATAAATCAAAAGTAGGCAACTCTCACTCTCCAACCCTAATCAAACACACCTGAACAAGCTAATCAAGGTCTTTAGAATTACTTCAGGCTACAACTGCTGCTAAACTCTGCAGGAAAGTAGATCTCAAGGGCCAGAGATGGCCAGCTCTTTTATATAGACTTGTGGGTTGGGGGTCTTTTGACTTGGTCCACCTTTGCATCGATGTCTTGTCTCTGAAAATGAAAAGTAGGCTACATGACACTTGCTAGGATTGTGTAAAACTATGACATTGATACTGACAGGTACATTTGTATTTCTGTATATCAGGCTCTGGAGAAGTACTGCAGGGTGGACGGGGGTTACAGCGGAGTGAGAGACGTCTACGCTAACACTCCCAACCATGATGACGTGCAGCAGAGCTTCTACCTGGCTGAAACACTCGGAGAAAAAAAAATAAAATAAATATATATATATATATATATATATATATATATATAGTGTGAGTGTGTATAAATCCGTTTTTATTTATTTATTTTTGTGACACTATATTCATTACAGTTGTACATAATTACGTTTTAAATTACGTTGGCATTGCGGTAATATTATTTTTAGGAAGCTGGGACAAGATGTGTATTACCTTTTAATAATGGCTGGAATCTAGCCATTTTGATGCCGGATAAACAGTCTTAGACATAAATTGAGTCACATAAAATAGATTTATTATTGTAATTTGTAAAATGTTGTATATTAATGAGAAGCATCAGTATATTTATGAGAGTCATCAGTCAGAATAATGAGGGGGGGAAAAGTAGATACATTGTTTTACAAAAGTAAAAATACATATAAATGATTAATTAAAAATAACATAAAAATAATGTTACAGTGCAAAACAACATATGATTAATGGTCTTCATTTTCTTTTTGCAAAATATATTTCTTTTGATTTTGGGCTGAAATAAGCTTGTAAACACATCTTTATATCCCAGATCACAGAGATTGAGTCAGATCAGCCAGCCAGTCAGATTGGAGCTTGCGATTTTCACAAACTTCTTGCCCATTGGTTTGCAATATGTTGTGAGAGACTGAGACTAACTTGTGATTCTGCAATGACTGACTAAAGGAGAGGAAAGCTCTTCACTTAGAATGCATGAATTGAGCCAATTCTCTGTCGGAGCGAGAATTGTCACTGTCAAGGTGAAGTGATTGAGACACAAGACTGTGACAGCTGGAACTCATTTACAGGGGTCCTTATCACACAACATCCATCATTAAAGACACAGATAAATGAAAGGAATGAATAAAGAAAGAGTCAATCACTTCATCAGGGCACAAAATGAAGAGCTGCAGAGTTAGCGAGGTCACTATGCTGTTCTGTATCCTTTTTTTTGGGGGGGGGGTCTCTTCCCAGCTCTCCAGTCCTCCCATTTGATTGCGTTTTAAGGGGAAATCACTCTTCGAGTCTCATCCTGCTACGCCAGACAGCAGCTCTCCATTTCTGCTGCCTTTAATACTCTGGAGGAGCGCTTGCCCTTTGGCCAGGAGGAGTGCAGCGCACACAATTGAGCACAGAAAAGACTTAGCAATACTTTGAGAGAGAGAGAGTGCATTCAGAAACCCCTGCTTTCAACTTTTCTCACTCTGGTTGTTTCTCATTCTGTTGTTGCTTCTGGCTTGCTTTCGCCCCTTTTGCACAGTAAGTGCGTATTAAGTAATGATTCTTCCTCAGAGCCAGACTGTCTGGCGGGCTGAGGGATCAGAGTTTCCTGTTCATAGAAATGCTCTCAGTGTGTTTGTGGGCATGACTGTGCTCTTTAACATGCTCACTTCAGCCCACTACATCTGCTCTGCACCACATGCTGAGCCACTAAAGGGATAGTTCATGAAAAGAAAAGAAAAAAAAAAGAAATTCGGTCATCATTTACTTACCCTCATGCATTCCAAACCTGTATGACTTACCTTCTTTTCCACAGAAGAAAGTATTTTAAAAAAATCATTTTTTTTTTTTCATGCAATGAGTAAATGGTGCCCAAAACAAGTTGCCGATAGCTGATATTTGTTTTTTGTTTTTTTCCGGCCAGTGATTTTTTATTTTTTTTCTGTTTAACTGATATGTCGGAAGCAGGACCTTTATTTTAACTGCTCTTAGGACGCCAACACCTGAGTGCACAGAGCTCCCCTTTTCCGTCTTCATTAGTTTATTGTCTCTGTATAACACTTTTCTGACTAAAAATTTTTACACAGAACTTTTAAACAGAGTAATTAGTAAAGGGTATATGAAAAAATAGTATAGCGTATTATTAGTAACACAAAGGCAAATGCTATAATACTTTCTCATCCACAGTCAGCATTCAGCTAATATACGTTTCATTTCAACAAATCTTTGAATATCTAATAAAAATTTAATTTCTCCGCTCTCTTTAACGGTCAGTCCATGTGAATTAGAAGCGGGCAAACATGGACTTTAATAGAATTACAGAATCAAGAAATTGCCATCTAAATAAATCTCTTTATTTTACAGATTTATTTTGTCAAGTTGAAATTTTTTTTTTTCATAATTAAGCCTTTTCAAATTAAATAATTTAGTAAATATTATGTACAATAATTTAATTTCAATCAATCATTTATAGGGCATGTAAAAAAACTCTAAAAGCATACCAAAGTGCTGTACAAAAATGTAAACACATTAAAGGGGTCATATGACGTTGCTAAAAAGAACATTATTTTGTGTATTTGGTGTAATGCAATGTGTTTATGTGGTTTAAGGTTCAAAAAACACATTATTTTCCACATACTGTACATTATGGTTTCTCCTCTATGCCCCACCTTTCTGAAACGCGTCGATTTTTACAAA
>NW_015633173.1:1239407-1242017 GCF_001515625.1 Sinocyclocheilus rhinocerous | reverse complement strand
AGCTGGCATTGTAGTCTACTCTCCCAGGAAACAGTCCTCGTCCTCCGTAAAATGCGTTGCACACATCTGAATATTTGGTTTGAACTGTTCTGGAACAGTGTTGTAAATACAACTTAACCACTGATTTCTAGTTGTGCCCTCTTTTTAAAGGCCAAACAATGTAGTTTCACTTTCACAAAGGAACACACAGCGTCTCCACGACATGGCGGCGGTGGCAACAACAATACTACAGCAAGAATCAAAGTTACTCCTTTCTTTGCATGAGCATTTGAGCAGTGTTATGCAAAACTTCCCACACAGTGACGTAGACATGTGGGGGCGTGTTTAAACGAGGCGTTTTTGGAGGGCGTGGACGAGTCTTAACTTTTATAAAGAATATCTCTTTGGGTTTGAGACTTTAGTCTTTGCAACTTTAGGGATCTTATCTATGCACGAACAGCTTGTAACACTCCAAAGTCCAAAATCGCATCATATGACCCCTTTAAATACACAAGCAATAAATGTAATGAAACATAGATATTAAAGAGAACATAATTATAAAAAATGTATACATGCATGTTTAAACCACATATCATATGCCTGTGAGTAAAAGTAGGTCATAAGATGTGTTTGTTTTTTTTTGTTTTTCAGCAATCGTTATGCATGTGTTTTTACTATTTTTAAATTAAATAGTGTGACTTTATATCGGCCACCCAGCTCTCTAAGATATCCGTATCGTCCATCAAAAATCAAAATCCATTTCAGTCAACCACTGGGTGAAACCCAAAGATTTGTTTTGTCCTTTTTTGATTTATTTGTTTCTTTTGGGGTGAGGTTAGACTCAGTATTCTGAGGCTTCACTTTACAGCAGATAGTAAAAGCAGGAAACAACTCCACTCAACTATCTCCATCATTAAAAATGGCCCAAAAATTAAATATAAAAGTGGTTATCAGTGTGATTTCATTTCATTTCACTTGCAGATGCAGTATGACCTCTTGTGACCTCTGTCGTTAAATTAAGCTGCTTCGTCTCTTTTATAATTGCTGTCCACCTTCCAGTTTCTTTCTACCCAGTGGCAGAGCATTAAAACTGAAGGTCTGAAGATCATACTCTCTGCAGAAGGCCAGGTGCGGTTTAAGCCGCCAGGAGTGGTTCATCCAGTGGACACGCATGATTTAGCTTTAACTCTGGAGGCCTGAGGTCAACCGTTTATATTTTCAGAGGGCCAGCGGAGAAGAGAGCCTTTCATCAGCAAATCTCCAGCCAATGCATGTCTGTTCAGAGAGGAAACCGAGAGGGAGGGAGGGTTAGAAACCGTATTATCAAGGTCACAACTTCATCAGGAAACAGGCGTCAGCATCGCCGTCTCCAGCTAAAGTTTATAGACTGTAATTTTAAACGATTGTCATCCAGCCTTCCAAATAAAGATGTGCCTTCTAACCTGTGGGATTTTTTCTCCCTCCTTGGCTGCAGGTTTTGAATGATGGCTTTCGCACATAAAACAATGTCCTTTAGCTATGGCTGTCGGCCACAAGTTGCTACTCTCAGCTAAAGGAAGCGAAATGTTTAGACCTTTTGTAATTTGTAATCTTCATCCCTTATTCATGTTGTTGTTGTCTTGGCGGTGTTTTGCTTGGCAGAGACAGTTTTACTTTAGCACTTGGGAGATGTTCATGTTTTGTTAACAAAGTAAACATTCCGATTTGAAGAGGTGAATTTATTTATGCAGTTTGCCATTACTTGAGAGAATTAGTGGTGTTTGTGTTTTTACTGTTGTGCGTACTAAGTGTTAAACTTTGGCATGTAATGAGACTCACGCCATTTGCGCTAGACGTAAATGATACCTCAAATGATATGACTTGTTGAGTGCTGTCAGACTTTAATGGTAAAAAAGGTGGAAAGACTAGACTTTGTACCTGAACTAATGTACTTGAAAGATTGTGTGTGTGTGTGTATGTGTGTACATATGTGTGTATAAATTGCGTCTAAAGTTGAACACAGTTAACTTTATTCATCTTTTGAATAAAATCAGTATTGCATTTGGAATCGTGCAGATATTTGGGATAAACAGCACTCTTGCTCATGTGATATTGCTATACTAAAAACTAGGGATGTAACGATTCACTCAACTCACGATTCGATTCGATTTAAGATTTTGATTTCACGATTCGATTCGATTTACAATTTATTTTTTATTTATTTTGAATTAGATTTAAGACAAATTATAAATTAAATGTGTTATTATTGCTTGGACAAAATGCTGCGCGTTTCTTTTTGAAATTGAGATATAACACTATAATAATATACTAATATTTAGCACTTGTATATTATTGCTCTTTTGTTGGTTTTGATTGCTTCTATTGTCCTCATTTGTAAGTCGCTTTGGATAAAAGCATCTGCTAAATAAAATTTAAATATAATGTAAATGTAAATAACAAAACTAAATTGAAATTTTAAAACAAGCCCCAAATCAAATAAATAAGTAACCCAAATAAAAGAAATATCTTCATATAAACAAACTAAGGCTTTGTATGTGCTCTTTCCATTTAAAATTAGAGGCAACCACTGCATTTTAATCATGATCCAAACAAAGATGCTGCATACATGCAACATGAGCAGTTTTTAATCTA
>NW_015633173.1:1222117-1239325 GCF_001515625.1 Sinocyclocheilus rhinocerous | reverse complement strand
AAACAGCAGACGAGCTGAATGAGACGTAGATTCACTCTCTGCCAGCAGGTGGCGCTTAAAGCGTTTCCTTGGTTTCCGCTGTAAACAAAACAGCGCTGCACATATGAACTTTAATATGCTTTATACAGAGGCAAGATGAAAAGAAAAAATACCAACTTTTCTAAAGACAGTAAGTTCCCCTCAGACATACATTCATATAAACTCCTACCCCTAATTGAATCGCGATTTGTTTAGCATCTCAACCGATTTGAATCATCACGTATTTGAATCGATTTTCAACTGGCTTGCGGTAAATCGTTACATCCCTACTAAAAACCCATACAAGAGCTCATTTTATGAAAAGGCCACTCATATTGTGAAAAATTCCAAATCTATTTAATTTATGGAGTTTAGCTGTACTTCGAGCCTAGTGATAAATATTTGCCTCTCGTAACCTTGATGTTTATGCTTCTGATTAATGTATATAATCATGTTTTCCAAATACCACAAAACCCTTACAGGCAATCTCACTGTGATTAACTATATTATAAAATGCCCTTGAAACATCTTGAGAGATTCTTTCTTTGTTTTTCAGGTATCTGTATCTTTTGTTCTCCGACGACGACCATTTGCCCTTCGAACACTGGGTGTTCAACACGGAGGCCCATCCTCTTCCTGTCATTAAGAAACAGAACCCAGAAATAGCAAACCAACTCAAGTAATCTTCATCCAACCCCAAAGCGCCACTGAGACGTAACTTCCTGAACCTGCTTTAACAGTGGACAAGAGCTATGGACGCAGCCCCCCTGTGGCTGGAGAGTTCTTATCCTCCAGGACTTCTGCTGGAGCTTCACGTGTTTCTCCACAGCTGTCTCTTCTCGGGATTCTGCATGCTGCCCTGTCACCCTCTCTCTGTCCCTGATTCTGTGGACACGTCTCTCAGAGCCTCAGAGACCCAGAAGGAACATATTTCCTCTGTGAGGAGACCAAATCAGATCATTTTCCATCGTACTTGCCCTCTCACACACGTTATAAAGCCATAGGTAATTACATCAAATTGCATCAACGTCTGTTTGTGTTTTTTGCATCATGTGCATTTACAGGAGCGAAGCTAAGAGATATCCACTGAACATCGCCGTCTCTTGCTGTCTGTTTCTTTCGGGATGAGGTTTGGTTCGGTGTTTTGAGGCTTTATTCGACAGCAAGATAGTGAAACCAAGTCAACTAGTGCCTTTTAGTCTTACTGATCATTTTAGTCAAGTTTTAATATCGCTGTATTTATTTTCGCTGTGACCGAAGGTTTCTTCCTACTGGCCTACAGCCCTCCTACCCTCTTAATGGATGTAAGAATCAGTCATTTATCATTCATTCCTCTACATTTGTGAGCTTACTTTGTTTCTTAAAATGTGTACAAAATGTGTTTTGATTGTTTACTTAATCAATGGAGGAAGGACATGTAAAATAGAGTACTTTGTGTTAACTTATTACTCCAGACGTAGGGATTTTTTGTCTTTTTTCAGTGTGGAGGCCAGGAAACTACAGAGACTCTAAGAGGACACGATGATAGGAAAAAAATATGAGATGAGAGGAAAAATTTACAATTCAATGCATTAAAAACTATTGTGTTTTCCCGAGAAGTTTTACGTTCGCTCGCAAACACTGAAATTTAATTTTTCCTCCCACTTTATTTCCATCACAAGAATTTTGCAAGCAAATGCAAAAGATTTGTGAGCAAGCAGACAAGTTTTTTATGAGCAAATAATTCTCTATGGAACGCAGGTTTTGTGAGCGCAAACAAAAGTTTGGCGAACGAAAGCAAAAGTTTCTCTGTGGAACACAAAAGTTTCACGAGCTAACGGCAAGTTCTGCGAACAAGCGCAAAAGTTTCTCTGTGGAACGCTCAAGTTTCGCAAGGGAATGCCAAACTTTTTGTGAGAGAACTCTAAAGTTTTGAGAGCGAACACAACGTTTCGCTGTGGATTGCAAAAATTTTGCAAACAAATGTTTTGTGAGCAAATGCAAAAGTTTCACAAGTGAACGCAAAAGTTCCTCTGCGGAACGCACAAAGGTTTCGCGAACAAGTGCAAAAGTTTCACATTTTTGGGGGGGAATGCTGAATTTTGCGGGCGAACGCACAGTTTCTTGAAGGAACGCAAACGTTTTTGTGAGCGGACCCAATAAAACGCATCAGCATTGAAATATAATTTTTCCTCCTATCTAATCACCAGGTCCTTTTAGGAGCTTTGGAGTAAACCGCAATGAAGCTGCTCGAATCCATTGGAAAAGTGTTTTATTAGGACAACACGGGCAGCATCAGTCAAAAAGGGGAGTGAATATTTGTATGAATGTACCACCAAATGTGAATTGGACATACTTTGGCCTAAATGTTGTGATTTATCATTTTATCTGTTTGTTTGTTTGTTTGTTTGTTCATTTGATTTAACATGAAAGCACAAAGATGTGAATCAGTATATTCGGGTTCTCCGTGAAGAATAGGAATAGTATTCCTGTAGGACAGTGTGACAGCACAAGTGAGGAATTTCGATGGAAAAAGATGCAAACCAATGAATGCAAAGCAGTCCACGGCACTGGATACAACACACACACATACAAAAGAATCACATACACTAGATCTATTACACTTCACATAGCCACATTCCAATTCATAGAGGAACGGACCAATTCCCATCTCATTTGGGAATTTGACACCTTAAATTTGAGGCTTGAAAGGCAGGATTAAGGTCTGTTGTGGAGTGGGGCTGATGCTAGCGTCTACATTTAGACAGAGTTCCCAAAACTACACAAAACTAAACCACCCTACTTAACTAGCATGGTGTGGTGCTTTAACCAATGTATTATACTAGTAGATCTACGTGAAAAAAAATACCTCGCAGAGATTCCTCTCTTGAGGCCAGTGACTGCAACACTTGACATGGTATTTCTCCTCTGTATGTGTGCTAGTGAACGGCATACTGTCAGAGTTAGGAACCGCAACATATGAAAGTAACATCATCTTGAGGGAGGCCCGTCATAAAACACTGTGACACTGTAGATAAGACATCGCGCTCACTGTATTCATAATACTGCAAATTGAAACGATGTTTAGCACTGCCGCCGCATAGCGATTTGTGCTGTCTCTTTAGTGAAAGTGATTCCTCAAGCTGTGACTGAGGATCCGTAGCGACTCTTAGATGACATTCGGGAACAGACGTTTCCTCGCATCTGGTTGCGATACTCAGAATAGGAGATGTGCTTTTCAGATTAAGAATTTGTTGTTTAAATATTGTGTTGATCTTGAATAGAAAATGCCTTTTTTGTGATTCTTGTCCTTTATTTCTTCATGAGACAACCTCAGAAATGTAACTGTACAATATTGCTGATAATCATTCCATTGCACATAGTCTGATTTCTTTTGTTTTGTTTTGTTTTTTTTAATATATATGCAATTAATTTTGTGGTAAAGTGGTTGATATTTTTTTTTTTTTTTTTTTTTTTTATTGTACATATCTCATTCTGGCAAAATGCCAGCCATCATTTATATAAATCTTATGATCTTATGTAATAAATTATATTAAAGAGCAGCAAAGGTTTTTGATAAACTATATTTGTTACACTTCAATTGTGAATAAAACAATCTTTTAATATAATACCGAGTTGTTTTTAATAGGGATTTTTTTTTTTTAACTCCTTTTATTCAAATGCATCATTAAATTATACATTTTACAGTACATTCATGCTTAGGGGCGGATCTGACTCATACAAGGCTGACACTGCAAGAGAATAAACAACTGATTTTTTTTTCTTATTATTGTGTGACAGCCATAAAGATGCATCCAACAGGTCTGTTGGAATTAAAATTATATCCATAAATGTTATGCAACTAATGGTTACATCTATCTATAATTCTATCCATCTATTGTTCTACAGTATTTATCGTTCTATCTAAATATATATTCTATCTGTATATATGTCGTTCTTTCTATCTATAGTACTATTGTGCTATCATTCTGTCATTATGTCTACGTGCCGTTCTGTCTATAATTGTATCATTCTTTCTGTCGTTCTGTCTTTTTAACATTCTATAGCTCTATCATTCTATCAATCGTTCTGTCTATCGTATCGTTCTACCTATTGTTCGATATAGCTATCGTTCTGTCTATCATTGCTTTCTGTATATCATTATATCTATCATTCTGTCTTTCATTCTATCGTTCTATCATTCTTTGTTCTGTCTGTTTAACGTTCTATCTATCGTTCTGTTGTATCGTTCTACCTATTGTTCGATCCGTCTCTCATTGTACAGTTTTGCATATCATTCTATCTATTTAGCGTTCTGTATGTATAGTTCTATCATTCTATCTGTCATCCTGTCTTCTCTTTCTCTTCGTTCTGTCTATCAATAGTTCTGTCTTTCATGCTATCATTAAGTTTTCATTCTATTGTTCTGTCTATCATCCTGTCTATCATTCTATCATGTTATCTATATATCTGTCTGTAATTACAATCTAAACAGTGATTAATGCTGTTTAGACTCGTTTATGGCAGGATTAATAGGTGTATTCCTTTGATCTCATTTTTATCCATTTTTTCCATTTGCAGTTTAGAAAGTTTTGTATACAACTGGAACAGTTAGAGGACTATATATACAGTGGGTACGGAAAGTATTCAGACCCCCTTAAATTTTTCACTCTTTGTTATATTGCAGCCATTTGCTAAAATCATTTAAGTTAATTTTTTTCCCTCATTAATGTACACACAGCACCCCATATTGACAGAAAAACACAGAATTGTTGACATCTTTGCAGATTTATTAAAAAAGAAAAACAGAAATATCACATGGTCCTAAGTATTCAGACCATTTGCTGTGACACTCATATATTTAACTCAGGTGCTGTCCATTTCTTCTGATCATCCTTGAGATGGTTCTACACCATTTGAGTCCAGCTGTGTTTGATTATACTGATTGCACTTGATTAGGAAAGCCACACACCTGTCTATATAAGACCTTACAGCTCACAGTGCATGTCAGAGCAAATGAGAATCATGAGGTCAAAGGAACCGCCTGAAGAGCTCAGAGACAGAATTATGGCAAGGCACAGATCTGGCCAAGGTTACAAAAAAATTTCTGCTGCACTTAAGGTTCCTAAGAGCACAGTGGCCTCCATAATACTTAAATGGAAGACGTTTGGGACGACCAGAACCCTTCCTAGAGCTGGCCATCCGGCCAAACTGAGCTATCGGGGGAGAAGAGCCTTGGTGAGAGAGGTAAAGAAGAACCCAAAGATCACTGTGGCTGAGCTCCAGAGATGCAGTCGGGAGATGGGAGAAAGTTGTAGAAAGTCAACCATCACTGCAGCCCTCCACCAGTCAGGGCTTTATGGCAGAGTGGCCCGACGGAAGCCTCTCCTCAGTGCAAGACACATGAAAACCCGCATGGAGTTTGCTAAAAAACACCTGAAGGACTCCAAGATGGTGAGAAATAAGATTCTCTGGTCTGATGAGACCAAGATAGAACTTTTTGGCCTTAATTCTAAGCGGTATGTGTGGAGAAAACCAGGCACTGCTCATCACCTGTCCAATACAGTCCCAACAGTGAAGCATGGTGGTGGCAGCATCATGCTGTGGGGGTGTTTTTCAGCTGCAGGGACAGGACGACTGGTTGCAATCGAGGGAAAGATGAATGCAGCCAAGTACAGGGATATCCTGGACGAAAACCTTCTCCAGAGTGCTCAAGACCTCAGACTGGGCCGAAGGTTTACCTTCCAACAAGACAATGACCCTAAGCACACAGCTAAAATAACGAAGGAGTGACTTCACAACAACTCTGTGACTGTTCTTGAATGGCCCAGCCAGAGCCCTGACTTAAACCCAATTGAGCATCTCTGGAGAGACCTAAAAATGGCTGTCCACCAACGTTTACCATCCAACCTGACAGAACTGGAGAGGATCTGCAAGGAGGAATGGCAGAGGATCCCCAAATCCAGGTGTGAAAAACTTGTTGCATCTTTCCCAAAAAGACTCATGGCTGTATTAGATCAAAAGGGTGCTTCTACTAAATACTGAGCAAAGGGTCTGAATACTTAGGACCATATGATATTTCAGTTTTTCTTTTTTAATAAATCTGCAAAAATGTCAACAATTCTGTGTTTTTCTGTCAATATGGGGTGCTGTGTGTACATTAATGAGGAAAAAAAATTAACTTAAATGATTTTAGCAAATGGCTGCAATATAACAAAGTGAAAAATTTAAGGGGGTCTGAATACTTTCCGTACCCATTATATATATATATATATATATATATAGCCATAGTGGATTCATAAATAAACTATGATAACAAAAAGGTATGAATGTACCCTATTAATAAAACAACTGGACAACCACAGGAAGAGACCGGTTTTAGCAATTTTAAAGCAACAAAGTGAGACAGTTGAAGCAGAATAGGAAGAAAGAAAATGCAATAGCAAATGCAAAAATGCAATAGAAAGTGCAATAGGTAAAGTAAAAATTAAACAGACAAAAGTGAGAAAGAATAGGAAATATCGATAGAAAAGAAATAGAAACAGATTTGCTGTTCACTCAGAAAATTAGAGGAAATTATGTCACAAGACATAATAAAGCTGTTCAGCCACAATGTCAATTTGTAGGCCGACACAAAAAGCTAATTAGCCATGGGTTCCCTCGGGAGCTTCTAATGGGCTTTCAGAATAGCTTAGATAAATAATAATTAAAAAATGATGTATTTAGCACGTTACATATGCATATGTTAATTATTTTTATAAAACAAGTCTCTTCAAATAATATTAACCACAGACCTTAATTTCCTGTCATGAATGATGCAGAGCTTTTGAGCTTTTGTTAATTGTGTTCTTGGTTAGCACTTCACATTACAGTGTTCATGTTACACATATTGGACAATGAATCTAATTAATTACAACAGCAATGTGTAATTGCAAGCTGCTCCACAAACTAATTGCATATTAAGAACATGATTTTCATTAGTGTTTCTCATTATTCACATAATTACTTACATGGTAACATGAACACTATGATGTTAAGTATGATTGTATTTTGTTCACTTTTTTTTTTTTGACTTGCTCTGTCTTTCTGCAAAAACAAACCACTCATCACACGGCCAAGTCCAATTCTAATGACAGTGCATGTGAGCAGCGCGAGGCCTGAGGTGTACAGGAGATCACGGGTCACAGCTGTGTGCCAGCGCTGAGTGTTTACAGAAGCACAGCAAACACAGGAAATGACAATCTAGTCTATCTTTCATTATGTCTCTCTCTCGCCTGGGGAGAAATCTGAATGGAAGGTATTGTTCTTTTCTGTGACAGCAAAGGACAAATAATACAGCAGGTGGTCGCTCCCTTCACCCTGTTTGTCTTATACACACACCGGCCATTCATAAGGTCTTCAATTAGGATGTAAAGTTCACATAGGGCTAGCTACTAGTTCTCCTTAAAGTAGCATGAACTTTACCTATATTAATTAACCAAAGAGCAGTCAAAATCTGTAAACAGAAATAGTGCTGTAAAAACAATTTTAAAAGTATAGTTTACCCAAACATGAAAATTGTCATTTACTCACCCTCAAGTTGTTCCAAAAGCATATGTGTTTCTTTCATCTGTTGAACACAAAAGATATTTTGAAGAACGTTGGTAACCAAACAGTTGCTGGTCCCCTTTGACTTCCATAGTATAGGGAAAAAATACTAGGGAAGTCAATGAGCACCAGCAACTGTTTGCTTATTCACATTCTTCAAAATATTTTATTCTGTGTTCAGCAGATACAAAAAGAAATCCATACAGGTTTGGAACACAAGGGTGATTAAATGATGACAGAATTTCATTTTCAGGTAAACTATTCCTTTAATTGAGCAATTTTTTTTTTGTTTGTTTTTGCCTCAAGTAACTGCAATTTTTTTTTCATTAGGCAACTATAAATAAGAACATAAATAATCAGTGTGTGTGTGTGTGTGTGTGTGTAAATAACTTATTTAGAAGGAACTGCGTCCAAAATTAACTTTTTAATTTTGAAATTAAGAAAGTGTAAAGACAGGCAGTTTTTATGTATTTGTTTTATTATCATCTTCTTAAAATGTGAACAAGCATCAAGGCTGCATTTTATCGGTCACTTGGTTTATATTTCTGCGTCATTACCCATTAGCCTCGCCCACATTGGAATCGAATTAGTGCTACTCATTTACACTAAACATCAGCTCAAATAGTGCCCTATTTAAGGGTATAGGGGGCGATTTCGGACACAGCCATAGTCGCGCAGCAAATGGTGGAACTTGAGAAACCTTCGGATATTCTCTCGAATTCTTGGAAACCACTGGAGAATCATCAGGATTTGAATTGAAGGTGCTCTTTTTTTTTTTTTTTTACACTCAGCAGGTGTTGACTACGTTTCTAGTGCGAAAGAGCGCGCAAACGCGTCAAAGCAACCTTATCTCAGTGGTTGTGATTATGTTGCGTCGCGTTTGGTTTGGACAATGTCGCGCGAAATATAAGCTTATGTAAAGCAATCATTCTGCTGTTTTATTTCAAATGTTACTCCTATATGACTTACGCAAACACGGCGTTTATACGAGCAGTTACGTTTATGTTCATGGTGCACTGCAACGCAAATATTTTGCATAGTGCGTAGGCCTAAATTGTACTGGAGCGACTCTGCAACGCAGATGCAACAGGCCAGAGTCCTGCACGCGGTCAGACAGTAGTTTCCCATCACTATCAGACAGGCGGAGGCGGAGCGTGTGGAGGCTTCTATGGGATCAATTTTCCGCCAAAAGCAGTAACGGCTTAAAAAAAAAAAAAATTAAAAACGCAAAAATACAGCTCTTCCTCTAGCCAATCAGTCGAAGAGGGGTGTTGACGTCACTCCAATACACCTTATTAGCTGCCGATGCTCAGGCTGTTTCTCAATTCCAAGAACGGATCCGACTTGCGTTCTCGTGGAGACCGGTCTTGTCAAGCTTCCTTGGAAGGAGGACACAGAACGCATCCTTATGAGAATTGAGATGTGCTGCGTTCTTGCTTAACTGACCGCATAGTCTAAGCATAAGCAGCGGCCAATGAACAATAAATATAACATAACATTACAAATATGTCATAACTTATTAAAACATTTCATACTATTATAGATATTATTTTCATATAATTGTATATTGTTTTATTTTACAGCGTTATAGGTTTAACTATGACTATGTTAAGATTCATTTTAAAATGCCAATAAAAAATACTGCAGACTTTCTTCAGGTCTTATAACTTTATTAAAATTAAGCAAAACAAAACGATAAATGTTTTCTTTCAAGAGCCGTCAAGTATTTGCAAGAGCGAGTTTATAGCTTGCAGGCTTCCGTACACCGGCCGCCCGCAGCGTCTTCTGGGATTTCGAACGGCTCGATTCTCTCAAGTCTGCACTCGATGCATCCTCGATATCAAGAACATATCCGGGCACTTTCATGCGTCCTCTGTACTTGCGTTCTTGAGTATTGGAATTAAACTTCGACGGTTAATGATGACGTAAGCGAGAACACAAGGACGCAAGATCGCTGAAGAACGCATATTGAGAAACGGCCTATGTGTGTGCGTTACGGATACGGATGTGTGTTGCGGATTTCTATTAAGTATTAGGCCTGTCGCAATAATCAATATATCGACTTATCGCACAATATATGTACATGACCTCAATAATTTTTGGTGATGCAATATATCGCCCATTATATTTACTTAAAAATTAATGTCACCATGTTTTGTACATTCCACTTGCGCCTGTGTCTTTTGCAGCTTCTCGTACATAACGTGGTGTAGTCATGAGGTGCTAGTTCAAATTTAAAAAATGCTTCTACAAAGATATGCCCTTGTTTATGGATCTGTGCCTTTGTGCATACAGACATCTGACTGCTAAGTAGTGATTGTTTTTCAGCAATAGTGTGCACCCTTAATTTACAGAGAAAAGAAGGAAAAATCTGTAGATGGACAAATCTCCATACAAGTTCTTTGTGCACTTTTCTTTTTTTCTACTTGTTACTTTGCACTTTTTGTTAGAAAATGTTTATTTATTATTTATTCAAGTTTTTAAGGTATCTAATATTTTGATACTTAATTTCCATGATCTAAATATTCTTAAAAATTAAAAGTTTGTTGTCATTTGGAAGCGTGTAGGCCTTCTTGCATTATTATGCTGTTACATTATGATTATATATTCAGTGGCATAAAACGGTGTTTAAAATGACAATAATATCGCTTATTGCAATTATTTCTGGGGCAATATATCGCACAACAAAAAGTTGTTATCGTGACAGGCCTATTAAGTATAGTTATTTTTTTCCCACTTATGTTAGTCAAGGCTTTTTAAATCGTTACTCGGAGTGGGTGAGACAAATTTTCAACCCTGAATCTGAATTTGTGTTCTATGGGGGTGATATGGTATTGCATCTTAGTTTCAATAAATGGGGTTTCTCTCGGGTGAGGACTTTAGTAGCAGTAGCTATGTTTTTATCGTAATTTTAACACTATTTCAAAAGAGATGTTGTTTTTGATGATATGAACCTTTTAAGATGTTTTATTGTCAGAATATTCTCAAGTAGGCCTATTGAGAAACATCATATTATGTAAGTGTGATCTGCACGGACTGTCATACATGTGATATTGTGAAATGATCTTTTGGGAAAACTAGTTTCTGTAACTTTTTTGTTTCCTCCCACTGGAGGATTTTTAGGGAAGAACTAGTAGACATGTAAATATCTCTAACTGCAGTGTTTTGCTGGCGGTGGGTAACCGCTGCTCCTGCTGTCTGGCCTGCTGCGTGACACGCTGGACTTTGTTCATGCATGTTCCTGCTGCAAAAAAAAGATCAGTCCCTTTCTGATATTAACCTCCCAGACATATATGCTAGTTCTGAATTTCTATTTCAATTCCGAAACCCCATTAAAACATATTGCTCAGTTATCCAGGTCGTAGAAATTAATCATCTGCATGCTTCAGAATACATTAATCATACCGTATGTGTATATGATTTGTTTTATAACACTTTTGTTTTATTTATTAGTAGTTAGTATGGTAAGGCTAATGTGTATGGAAGCCCATTTCTTCCACGGAATAAACAATATATGTACATGACCTCAATAATTTTTGGTGACGCAATATATCGCCCATTATATTTACTTAAAAATTAATGTCACCATGTTTTGTACATTCCACTTGCGCCTGTGTCTTTTGCAGCTTCTCGTACATAACGTGGTGTAGTCATGAGGTGCTAGTTCAAATTTAAAAAATGCTTCTACAAAGATATGCCCTTGTTTATGGATCTGTGCCTTTGTGCATACAGACATCTGACTGCTAAGTAGTGATTGTTTTTCAGCAATAGTGTGCACCCTTAATTTACAGAGAAAAGAAGGAAAAATCTGTAGATGGACAAATCTCCATACAAGTTCTTTGTGCACTTTTCTTTTTTTCTACTTGTTACTTTGCACTTTTTGTTAGAAAATGTTTATTTATTATTTATTCAAGTTTTTAAGGTATCTAATATTTTGATACTTAATTTCCATGATCTAAATATTCTTAAAAATTAAAAGTTTGTTGTCATTTGGAAGCGTGTAGGCCTTCTTGCATTATTATGCTGTTACATTATGATTATATATTCAGTGGCATAAAACGGTGTTTAAAATGACAATAATATCGCTTATTGCAATTATTTCTGGGGCAATATATCGCACAACAAAAAGTTGTTATCGTGACAGGCCTATTAAGTATAGTTATTTTTTTCCCACTTATGTTAGTCAAGGCTTTTTAAATCGTTACTCGGAGTGGGTGAGACAAATTTTCAACCCTGAATCTGAATTTGTGTTCTATGGGGGTGATATGGTATTGCATCTTAGTTTCAATAAATGGGGTTTCTCTCGGGTGAGGACTTTAGTAGCAGTAGCTATGTTTTTATCGTAATTTTAACACTATTTCAAAAGAGATGTTGTTTTTGATGATATGAACCTTTTAAGATGTTTTATTGTCAGAATATTCTCAAGTAGGCCTATTGAGAAACATCATATTATGTAAGTGTGATCTGCACGGACTGTCATACATGTGATATTGTGAAATGATCTTTTGGGAAAACTAGTTTCTGTAACTTTTTTGTTTCCTCCCACTGGAGGATTTTTAGGGAAGAACTAGTAGACATGTAAATATCTTTAACTGCAGTGTTTTGCTGGCGGTGGGTAACCGCTGCTCCTGCTGTCTGGCCTGCTGCGTGACACGCTGGACTTTGTTCATGCATGTTCCTGCTGCAAAAAAATTAGTAGTAAATTTTATTTATTAGTAGTTAGTATGGTAAGGCTAATGTGTATGGAAGCCCATTTCTTCCACGGAATAAAAAGATTAAAAAGGTAATTGCAACTTTCTCACAAAAACTGAGGTTTCTATTCTTTCTTGCAATTCCAAGTTTATATCTCACAGTTTGGCCTTTTCTTCTCAGAGTTGCAATTTTATAACGTGTTACTTCTGTTTATCTCACAATTCTGAGTTTAGGCCTATATAAAAAAGTCATTATTTATTTATTTATTTATCTTGAGACGGAAACAAGCCTCATAAATTTGAGATTAGGGGACTAGCCCCACACTCTTTGTGATGTGGCTTTTTTCTAGCTTATTGAATGTATGATTTTCACCTGACAGATATCATACAAAACGTCATATCAAGGGCAATCTGTCCATGTATTTGTTTTGCAAATGTTGGGATGTTGCAAAAAAATTCTAGATTGTAACATCAAGATGCAAATAAAATTTCCAAAATATGCATTAAAAATTATATAACGGATATGTAAATAATAATAATTATTATTTTATTTATTTGTTTATTTATTTTTTTGTTAAGACTACATGCCCTTAAACTAGAATAGAAACACATTTGCCAAATAAATTCTTAGATGCATGTTAGAAGTCATGTGACTGAATAATTCTCAGACAGTTGGCTAATATTCACACTGCATTATTAGCATCACTATTATGTAATATTAATTTTAATAAAATTCCTACAGTGGCTTCAACATCCACTTTTATTTTGCAGCAAAATATCCTTGGAAGTGATAATTTTTGTTCTCTTGAGCACATGGTGTGAAATGGCCACTTTATTATTATTTATTATGTTTTACAATATTTTTAGCATAAATTAAGTTGCAGCTTTTAAGGAAACGTGAACTATGACTTTATTTGTATATTGTATAGATTTTTTTTTTTTAACTTGGGACTGTAAACAGCCAATCCCCCCCCTTACTTTTATAGTCCCTAAAATCAAAAGCAACATTTTAACCTTTTTTCTGGTCCAGCATTCTCCTTTTAGCAAGGTTTTTTTCCCTCTCTTGCTGTGCATGAAATAAACCCACACCTTGAGAGTAGATAAGGAATGGCTTGAAGTGATGGAAACACACAGGAAGCCACACAAGCTGTGTACATTTAATTCTTGTCTAGCTCAGAGCCATGACACCACTGACCCTCATATACAGACCCTCAGTACATCACTATGACCTCACACAAGGACATCCGGTTTTAGGCTTTAGGACACGCTGCTAATTTTAATGTGAAACCATATAATCAGAACCCCCTGCCTACAGCCCAGCTGCCATCTCAAATCCAAGTCAGCTCTGTCATTTCCTGAAAAATTTCCATCTAGCCTAAAATAGTAACGGGAAGCGCCTCCAAAAAGATGTGATTTATTTCTCTGGTCTCATAATAGGTTAAAATTGCTGGTCTCAAGGCTCGGGGCTGTCGGAGAGCTCCGGCATTGTCAGTAAAAATGATAAGAGGTAAAAGCATGTGATGAACTGTAGGGTTCATTGTGAATAAGAATTAATTTGTTCCCCCGAACTGCCTGTTGGACACAAACTTCAGCCCTCTGATTGGTTGACTTCTTCTTTAGTTTGAATTAACCTTCAGCGAGCGATCTGTCCCCATCGCTGTTCTTCACAATGGCGTTTAATGTCATCCTATCTGAGACGGCTCTGCTTACAGAATAATGAACATGAAGTGTGGAGTTTCTAAATCATGCATGCATGCGATGTTACACCAGGGCCACCCAGTGACCTTTCTGAAGAGTCCAAAGCAAACATCTAATTGAAATCCCCCTTTTTTTACCTAATCACCAAGTTGATGAGTTTAATATCTTTTTATTCAGCCTTTCGACGGGTCACAAGCACAAATGCCTTTAACTGTCTAGAATGATTCAGAACACTATAAGCTTTCTCTGGAACTCTTCTCTATAGACCTGATACTATTAGTTTGCCATTTAGCTGACACCTTTTATCCAGAACAACTTGAACTGCACTTGTTATAGGAGCAGTGCAGGACCGTGGCCAGTATGTGCAAGCTTTTCAGTTCAGTTATGTTTTGCAGTGTTGTAATGTTTTGCATTGAATGTTATCATATACAAACATGTTTGAATTGATGTAATATAGCTGAATAATTTTTATTCTCTCTCTCTCTCTCTCTCTCTAAATATAACAATTTTATAGTAATACATATAATGTATTATTCTTTTGTGTCAGTATAAAACTAAAAATGAACCATTTGTTAATTGAAATACATCTAATCAAATATAAATATAAATATTTTATATATTTTATATGATTAAACTCAAAGTTTTTAATTTCCTGGTTAAATAAAGGTAAATAAATAAAACTAAAAAAACAAACTAAATTAACATAGAATTAAGTTAATTAATATAAATTAATTAGAACTGAAATAAAATAAATTAAAGCTAAATAGAAATTTTATATACTATTAATATTTTCAATTAGCTATTTTCTATTTTTTTCATTATATATATATTTTTATTAATATGTGTGTATGTGTGTATATATATATATATATATATATACACTATACTAATAAAGATTAAAAAAATTAAAAAAGCTAATAAAAATAAAAGCTAATTCAAAATATTAATAAGTACTATAATAGTAAATAAAAAATACTAAAATATGTGGAAGTGATCCTAATCCTGCTTGTTGAGCCCTGAAATGTCATGGAGGTTAAGTGAGTTTGAACATTTCAATTTTAAAAGGTAAATGCTTTTCCAAATGCAGAAATACACACTTCACCTTTGATCTTTATTGGATTGAATCCTTCTTGCAGTACATGAATAGTCATGCCTTAGACATAATAGATAATGTGTTGTGCTGTGTGGGTTTAGATTGCTGTAGGAGCTAACAGCCATGTTTCTGCCTTTATGTCTGACGTGAAACCGGTATAATTTTGAAAAATACTGTGATATAAATTTTTGGTCATACCGCCCAGCACTACTGAGAGCCTTCTAGATTTTACAGTGTGAAAGCTGACTTAAGTTGAACTCTGACCTTAAAATGGAGGCCACCAGGATGCCAAGCTTCCTGTCCGACTGTAATTACCATGCCAACATCACCTAGCAGGCTGCTCTGATTGGGTCTTTGTGCCAGTGCCAATTATGAAGACAAATTACCGCTTGTCTGTGCAGTAATGGTACATAATCACAGACCTCCAATGACCAGCTAATATCACTTTGCTTTTTAAAGCTTTAGTCAGAAACAGTCGTACACGTAGAGCAACCTTTTTCTAGCTATAAATCTAATGTAACTATATAAAGGCTTGGAAAATGTAGTAAAAATAACTAAACAATCTTAAAGCCATTTATTTGTGTGATCCAAAAATATACTGGCGAGAATACATAGCAAAAGCGTTGCTAACAATGTCGCCACCATGGTCTGCTTCTGGTTGTTGTTGCTTCAGCGTGCGTGCTTGTCATTCATGTTGAACTGCATAGTTCATGATACATAAAAAAGAATGGAAAGACAGAGAAATCAAATTAAAAAGGACAGCTGAGCATGACAATGCCTCTGTATTTACACAAACACGCTTGCATGCTGTGACAAAGCAATTTGTTTTCCATTTTAAAGGCAGAGTAAGTGATTTCTGGTAGCCAATGTTGATATTTGAAATCACCAAAACAAACACGCCCCTACCCCAAAAGGGTCTTGCCCCTATTTTGATAGCTCCGCCCCACATATACGTACGCAACCCAGGCAACGATTAGTTCTGTGAAACAAAGCAAAACCAATGTTACACCGTGTCTTCGGACGTGAGCGGCGCGGCGCAACAAATCCCCGACAGAAAACTGCTGCCGGGTTCTATTTATGATGTGCTGACACACATTTCAAATGGTTTTCAACGGTCGTTTGATCGCGTCCAGTGTAGTCAGACTTTAGCTGTTGTAGACACGGTGTTACTCACCTATTGAGAAGAAACAAAGCAACCTCGGCGTCCGATCGCCGGCCTCCGCTCCTTGAGTTCTCTCCAGCACTGGAAAGCTGATCCAATATTTTACACGGGTCCTACTTCTTGCCTTATCTTTCCGCAGACGTTTTCCTCTTTTGTTTTTTTATCTGCCATCTCTATCTTTCTGTCGCTCGGCTCGGCTAATGTCCGTCCCATGCACTGAAAGCTCTCTCCTCCACATCACGAGTAGACACGCCCCTTATTGCTGATTGGCTACAAGTTTGTTTTGCTATTCGGCCCGAATCAGTTTTCTAAAGTGTTTTTGAAAAATCACATACCCTGCCTTTAAAGCTGATTAAATCATGGCATGTGAATTAAGGGAAATAAGGGGAAAAACACTGAAAATATGCCCAAACATTCCTTGTATCTCAGGGTCGGCAGCATATTTGCTGCTTGTTAAAGTGGTGATCATGCACACACACACAAAAAAAAACCTTTTGATTTGAGTATGCTTTTAGTTGGATAACTGTAATGTTTGTAAAGCTACTGATTGTAATGGATTTGCCTGCATATAATCTAAAGAGAATTCTGAGTGTTTGAAAGGGTACCATGATGATTTTGATAAAGGAAATTTTATATAACCACTATATATATATATATATATATTAGGGATGTAACGATTCAAAAATCTGCATGAAACAGCAAAGCTGAATGAGACGCAGATTCACTCTCTGCCAGCAGGTGGCGCTTAAAGCGTTTCCTTGGTTTCCGCTGTAAACAAAGCAGCACTGCACATATGAACTTTAATATGCATTATAGAGAGACTAGAGGAAAAGAAAATAATACCATCTAAACTTTTCTAAAGACAGTCAGTTCCCCTCAGACATACATTCATATAAAATCCTACCCCTAAATGAATCGCGATTTGTTTAGCATCTCAACCGATTTGAATCGTCACGTATTTGAATCGATTTTCAGCCAGC
>NW_015633173.1:1213233-1222081 GCF_001515625.1 Sinocyclocheilus rhinocerous | reverse complement strand
AGCATCTCAACCGATTTGAATCGTCACGTATTTGAATCGATTTTCAACCAGCTCGCGGTTAATCGTTACATCCCTAATATATATATATATATATATATATATATATATAATATGGTTATTTGTCTAAGCATTTTACATGTTCATGTAAATACCTTTTTGTTTTGTATTTGTATTTGTGGTATTGTTATTTATTATGTCATTTAAATAGTTAAGCTATGAATAATGGCACTTATTCTGCACATGCTCAGAAAAATTGTGATCATATCACTTTGAGAAATTTTATAGTTTATAGTTGTGATGCCTGAATTTAAACAAATCCAGTTCATCTCCAGGTTGTTGTGTAGAGGTTATCATGGATGACAGACACTAACATGGTCAAAATCTCATGACTGTAAGATCAGGGGCAGCTGTATTGCTAGTTCTGAAATTAAACTTGAATAAAGTTAAATTAATTATTAAGCATCTACTTATCATATATTTTAGTCTAAAGGACTGATTCTCTCATAGATAATTATGATGTAGATCCCATGATACCTTTGCTTTTTATTTATTCAATTATTAATAATACAATTATATTATTACTTTTTGAGATAAAGACTAATTAACTTTATTAATGGTACAGTTACTTTTAGCACATATATTGCATATACCGAAATATTTATAGAAATCTGTGGCTATAAAGGAAATGTACAGTATAAAGTGTTACAGTTGTTCCTGGTCTCTTTAACTAATGGTACGCCTTGAAAAAAAAATGGTGTGCAAACATTTTTCCTTCAGAAATTGCTTGTAAACTTCACAAAGAAATGGCAAGTGACACATTGAAATAAATGTGAAATTTTGAAACGGAACAGTATTTTCTTGTAAAACATACTCCAATCATTTTATTTTCTTTGAAAAATCATTTTTTACAGTGAGGTCATGTCTAGTTCTACCGCACACATACATGCATTTAGGTTCGTAGGGCCCTAAACTAGATCATGGACCCTCTCTTGTGTAAAAACTGCCACTGCATAACTTTCTTGCAGTATAATATGGGTTCAGTCTAGTTCGGCTTTTAGTTTTATACCTCCACAGCATCAGCAGTAAGGCTAAAACCAAACCAGAAATGTGTTAACTCATCTTATACTAGATATCATTTAGCATTATTGTTAATAAAGCCACAGGATGTTAGTGTGAAATGTGAAAAGTCTCACTCTGTCCTTCTTGGGAAAGATGGACGCTTGTCTTTGTGACTGCAATTGAACTGTTTTCGCAGCAGCTAGCAGCGGTTTGTTGACTGAAAAGTGGTTTTGTCACAGCTGTGGTCCACTTTTTCACCACAGCGAGTGGCAGAGGATCATGGGTAGTTCATCGTAGCAAAGTTCAGTTAGCAGTTAAACATGATTATGTTTACGATAATAATTACACTTGCCTAGAAGCTTTTTAAGCCCATTTGTTCAAGTTTTTGAATTGGAAACCTGCATCTATATTCAATGCTGTCGCCTCAAATAACCTCCATCATGGGGTATAGAAACCAGTGCATAATGCATTATTCACACAGGCCTGATTACATTGCGTCTAGCATACCTAAATCATAATAAAGTTGATGGCCATCTATTTGACCATGTCTGAAAACTAATTGGCTCATGTAATTAGTCCCACTTGAATCATAAGCATATTCATCAAAGCTCATTCATTCCCAGGATCTTTAGAAAAGCATCAGATAGCCAAAGCGTGGGCTCAAAGAGCATATCAGCTCGCAGCCTTTTTGGAAATCGAAATGGGAATGTGTAGTGTGGTTTAAGCTCACTTTAGTGAAGGATGTTCCTTTGAGAATTATGTTTGGTTGAAACGAGAGATGTTGATTTCTGTACGGACTTAAGAAAAGACTCTTGATGACATGGATCAAACTGAACTTGATGTGGGAAGATTAGCATTAATAACGTCATTTGATATCTCTCGCTTTTTCTCTGTTGCTTATTCTTCTGGCTGCACACAGTAACTTGAATGGTAAAACAGATAAGCTAGCCTAGTGGAAAATGGTGAATGTAAATAACTAAGTAACCAATAATATGTCCTTAACTTGTGACATAGCAGGGTTGAATTGTTCTAATAGGATATTACATTACTGCTGACCTTTGAGAAAGAATTAAACTAATGTTGTTCTCTTACGTTATTCGGCGTGGAAAGCAAGCTCAGGAACAAATTACTTAATCCAAAGGCTTTCGAGAAAGAGAAGCATTGCTTTTGCCGCACTGCCAACTAACCAACTGTCACGAATGGATGAAGTTCACACTTTCAGCACAAAGTTTTGATTACTTTCTGTAAAGTGTTTAAAACTTTAATCAGTTCTAGAAAATAAGGAACTGACTGCAGGGTTGATCAAATGTAGCTTAAATCTGACAAGGTGCTTGTTTTGTTTTTTTTCCATTAGTCGGTATTTTAGAGGTTTGAATCTAGAATGTTCTGGTTACTGGTTTTACATGGTTAACATGGTTTTAGCTGGTAATTTATGGTCTTAAGCAGGATTAAGCAAAAATTTAGGTCTGTTACAACTAGGATGTTGAGTTGGAATTGCATTGGAAGATCATCAGTCATACAATACAAAAGTGTTGTTTTTTTCCAGTTACATTTTTTTTTTCATAAATTTGGTAAATTAAGTAAATTAGAGTTTTCTACATAGCCTATGTTATATTATATTATATATTATATCTAAAGGTAGAATTTCTAACATTAAAATATCATCAGAATATCATCTGTATTTTTAACATGTATACAAGTAATTCATAATGATGTCTGAAATACACTATTAAAAATACTATCTCAACAGTTGTATGAATATCTTTGAATTTCATAATATTTTCATAATATTTTAATTCTTCCTACATTTTGTGTTGTTGTTTTTTTCCAGGAAATTATCTTTTGTATTTTGGAGTCTCTGAGTCTGGACAGAACTTTTTTACTGAGGTCAGAAATATCCTACCAATAAATGAATAAAATAGTGTTTGAAAATACAAAGTTCATCTTGTTGAACACACAACATGTTTTTTTATTTTTATTTAAAGAATTATATTTTTCTTGAAAAATTAGTACAGTATAATAGAGGCTTGGCTTCCACTGATTGCAAACCAAACTTAATTTGCCTTAATTTGTGTGTGAGTCAGCATTCACATTAATTAGGTAACAGGTGTACCAAAAATATACTTTAATTAAACCATGAAAAGAAACAACAAATGTATGCATGTATCATATTCTTATCATAACATTATAGTCTGTTGCTCAATTAAAGGAAAAAATAAAAGGACCGAAACAGTATAAAGAAATTCAACTCAATCTAGGACAAGGTCACGGTGATCTGCAACTGTTTAAAATTCTGCTTCTAGCTGTTTTGTCTCTGTCTCTTATGTGAGTCTCACACTCAAGGGATCAGTTCGGAGACGGCGTATAATGAGGTATGAAGCAGGCAGACTGTTCCATATACACGTAGCCATAAAACCCGACCACTTCCACGTCCAATGCATTCAATGGACACTCACTGCGATTTTCAGCCGGTGAAAGTTTCAGGCAGTCTGATGATGACATTTCTGTGACATTCTGCCACTCGTCTCTCCCGAGACCTCCCGGTACACAGAAAAGTGGGTTAATGCTAATATCAGAGCGTGATCTGATGAAACCAAGAAAGCGAACTGTGAAAGTGGGTCGTGAAGTGCTGATATTGATGATGCTCTCCGGGTTTTTAAGGTTAGGCATTTGGGTTTTTAAATCAGGAGAATTTTGATGTACCAGATGCCCTCTGTAGGTCACTTGAAGGTGTGACTTCAAACCGTATGTAAAAGAAGACCAATATTCTGTGATTTTGACCCAATATTTTGTTCCCTGGCCCAAAGTACAGGTCTTGGGACCTCATTATGACAGTCCACTTCTAGATATTTGCAGCCAACCAATGCAGTACCAACCAATGCAACAAACTTATGAAGTGTCCAACACTTCTTTTAGAGATTAGCAATGTCTTGCTACTTAAGACTTTATTGGTTTTTAATGATTTCTCAATGAGCGTCGCTCATGTGGGCAGCGGCTGTGATGGAGTACTGCAACTTGAGCTGTTTTCAATATCCGTGTGTTGATGGAGGCCACCACCGAATAAAATTAATTTGTTACATACTTGTAATTTGTTACTCTCCAGCACGGCCGTCTCCGTGACGACCTGGGATTTAATTAATATCTGTTGATGGCTCAACAGTGCTGAGGCAGTTGAAATGAGTGCGTTCAATGATCGCCTTGCTCCAGTTAGACAGGAAGGGTTGTGCTTGTCATCAGTGAAGCAGACAAACACAGGTAAGATCCATCAAAACGTATTATCTAAGTATCGTTATTAATCTAACATTTCTCATTTTACTTTATTTCAAGTACTAAAATAACTACAATTGCATAAACTAAAACTATTAACAGCTATATACTATGAATACTATACACACACACACAAATAGTAAAACTAACCAAAATTAGTGACTACAGAAAAAATAAATAAAATATATCAGTTATACTAAAATAGCAGGCTGTGATGTCACTGTCACTGTGATGACTGAGCTCATGAATATTAATTAGATGTTTCTAGATTTCTATGTAAAGTTTCTGCATTGTCCAATCACCTTAATTATATTCACAAGCAAAAAAATTCACGTTTCATCTTTTCATGTTTCATTTACATTTAATATTAGATATTAAATAATAAGTATACACTGTACCGAAAGGTGCTATTATTTAACTTTAGTTAATGCATTAGGTGTTATGACCTAAAAAGTCAACTCTTTTATGTAACTCATTTAGCTTGACATTTTAGAAATTGGTTAGTATATGTATAAATTAATTTTAACCAAGAATAACCGATGTTGTAAAGGTATTTGTTTTCTTCTTAGATCATGTTACCTAATGCATTAACTAATGTTAATAACTTGAATCTCATTGAAAAGTGTTACCTATGTGTTCCTGAAGAATATTATTCTATAAAGTCTTTAACTTTGAAATGCATTACTTCCAGCCCTGTCTATAATTGTGTGTTCATAAATCTTAACTCAGTTACAGGCCAGCAGGTGACACCAACTGTCTTTTTTGTAGTTGAAGTTCAAGTCCTGTGGAAATATAGAAAGAAACAAACCTCATCAGTCATTCAGCAAATATTCTATCACATTTATCTACTGAGTCGGGCAATGCCTCACCTGTGCCACCTCCCCATCACTCACGAAGTGTCGCATCCATTTTAAATCACTCTGAATTCAGTTTATAGCTGAAATTATTCTTCATTTTTGAACTTTTATCATCCACTGCACCAGGCTCTTATCTGGTCAATAAAATCGCCCAGTTGCATAAATATAACACTTTATCTTCTGCCTTAATGTACACAATAACTCAAGCCCATGACGGGACATGTAATTCATCATTATTAAAAGATTGAGTTAGATTTTGTCAATGCACAATGTTATCGTTAAAGGTCATGTTGGTGCCGTGACCCGAGTCTGATGTAATGCTCTTCTAAGAGGCTCATTTTGTTATTCCCTGTCAAACAAACTGATATTGACAAGAGCGGAGCGATAGAAGAAAGATTGCCATTGTTAGGGTGATATTTAATCGTTCATCATCACTCCAGAGCAAAAGTCTCTTTTGGCCTGATAGAACTGTCTCTCAATCTCTGAAGCGCAGCAATGTGGCGCCCTATGAACCTGCCAGGCTCGGACAGACCAGTCCGCATTCACGGAGCCAATCACTTTAAAGCGGTACCAATCGGGTTTGTCAGCAAAGACTCTACAAAAGCTGCATGCAAATCGGAGACTCGGAGAGCAGGATTTACCCAAGACTTCACTATAATCCATCCAATGTGTCAAAAATGCAGCTCAGGAAGCTAAAGTCCCTTGAGGACGGCCGGTGAGGAATAAAAGTGTCTGAGGGAAAAAATGCTTGTCAAAATAAAGAACGCGGCAAAAGATGGTTCATCTGAAATGTATGTATCAGAGATAGAAATAGCAGCAAGGTCATAATAAAATGATAAACATTACAGAAGCCTGCTAAAAGGAACAACATTCACTTCACAGCATTATTAACGTGATGCAGCATGTCACAACTGTTGCATACCAACAGCAGAAGAGTCAACAGCAGCCTCAAAAAAGTATTTGCAAACATGCACTACACTTGATGTATGAATGTCATTGCATTTATAACAAAGTATCAAAAAAGTGGCATTTTATTAATATAGAAGAGGTAAAAGCACACTTTTTATGCAAAAAATAAAATAAAACAATAGATAGACTTTTTAAATTTTGACACTTCCTTCTCAAACCAGATTTAGTTTACCATAAAATGCTTCTTCTCTTACATACACTACAGCTCTCTTATGCTCATTGAGGCTGCATTTATTTGATCAACATTACACTAAAAACAGTAATATTGTGAAATATTATTACAATTTTAGTTTAACTTTTTTTCTATTTTAATGTAAAATGTTTTAAAATGGAATGTATTCCTGTTACGGCAAAGCTGAATTTTCAGCATCATTACTCAAGTCTTCAGGGTCACATAATCCTTCCGAAATCATTCTAATATGCTGATTTGCTGCTCAAGAAACATTTCTTATTATGAATATTGAAATATTTGAACATTGAATATTTGAAATCGAATTGTAACAAAGTCTTTGCTGTCACTTTTGATCAATGCTGAATAAAAGTATTAATTAAAAAGGAAAAATTTTTTTTTTTTAATGTTTGTGCTTATAATCTGTTTTCAAAATCATCTAAAATTTGCTCATAAATTAAAGCATTTGTGCATGAAAGGCAATATTCAAAATGGCATAATAGGGGCACTTTAAGTCAAGTCAGATATGTTTGATGTTGTAACATGAGCTAGTTCAGATATGTTTTCACCAGCACAGTCAATAAATACCATGGGATTTATTGCATTTCTTGATCTCCAGAAAGTTTTTCAGTTTTATGCGTGTATGTGCAGTCCCATGAGGGCTAGTTCACGTATACATTAATTTTGTATGCCGACTCCTCAGGGATGATGTTTTGAGTGCTGAAAATCTCTGCAAGTAGTACTCGGTGGTGTTTATCCCACTAATACTGAGACTCGAAACACAGCGTCTGTGTGCTTGTCCTTGGTGTTTCAACACAAGGTGAGCTGTTAACCTGTCCCAGTAAATCGCTCCTGTGTTCTCTCGCCTGCCACTTAGTCCTCACTTCAGAGCTCTGTGCCCGTCTGTTCTGTTTTTCTCAGCTCCATTCAGTGTCACTGCCGCCTCTGGCCCAATACTTTCATTAAACAAGTCATTTATGGCATCTTGCAGAGGTGATGAGGGATGTAGTCTGGACACCCCAGAGCGTGTATGCCGCCATTACAGATTATTACATCGACAGCACGTTCACAACTTGGGATTATGGGTGAGCAGATCACTCGAAGCGTGCCATCACTTTGATCAATGTGTGTAATAAAACCTAATAAAACCCCTGCGCCCTGAGTAAATAAACTTCTCTCGATGAAGTCATCAAATAAACTGTGTTCAGTAGAAATCTAATAAATCCATATTTCAAGCTCATGCATCAACGTTAAACACGAACGCATACACACGCTTGAGATGGTGGTGTGAATATGAATGATGATGAATAGCAGAAAAACAGAGACTGAGTGGTGATGGACAGATATAATCAGAACAGGACTGTAGTAATATAAATGTCAGTTTTGGTGTAAAGACTATGGTAACAAAGCTAGTAATGATGCTGTTTATAGACATTTGTGCAGGCTTCATCTACTGCTGTTTGAGCTCTCATGCAGACATGCAGTCAATATACAGTAGAATTTTCAAATTTGTGTTTTGTAAAAATGTTAATCAGAACCGTGACTAGGCTGTGATTTTTTTCTTCCCCCTTTAATTCAGTCATTTTACAATAAAGCCTCCTTTCTTTCTTTCTTTCTTTCTTACTTTCCTTTTTTCTTTCTTTCTTTCTTTTTCCAATTCAGTTCTGATTTGTGGAAGTATTTGGGATTGTGACATGGCATTGGATGCATGATTTTGGATCAAATGCAAAATTTAGCAAAATTAATTTGATTTCAGTTGCTGAAAGTGCTATGTTGTGTAATTTTTGTGCAATTTTGTATATATATATATTAATCATTTTGCAGATGTTGCGGTTTAAAATGCAGAGATTCTAAGTAAACATTAAGGCATTATTGTTTTTTTTTTCTTTGCAATTGCATTTGGTAATGCTATAGTGGTACAGAAATTATGCCGCTTTGAGGAGGGAAATATACACTATTATTCAAAAAGTTGGGGTCAGTAAGATTTCTTTTTAATTAATGCTTTTATTTTTATTCAGCAAGGATGTATACAATTGATTGAAATTGACAAAGACATTTGTACTGTTACAAAAGATTTATTTTGTAAATAAATGCTGTTCTTTTGAACTTTGTCAAAGAATCCTGAAAAAAAAAATTATCACAGGTTTCACAAAATAAAAAAAAGAGAGAAATATCAAACCAAGTGGCATCTGCTAACAAATGCTTCACTTTTCTGAGATAATATTTGATTTTTATAAAAAAAAAATGTCTGGAAAATCATTCATACAGTTCTTAAGTCGCTGGGGTATATTTGTAGCAAAAGCCAAATATACATTGTATGGGTCAAATTTATTGATTTTTCTTTTATGACAAAAATCATTAGGATATTAAGTAAAGATCATGTTCCGAGAAGATATTTTGTAAATTTCCTACCGTAAATATATGAAAACTTAATTTTTGATTAGTAATATGCATTGCTAAGAACTTCATTTGAACAACTTTAAAGATGATTTTCTCAATATTTAGATTTTTTTGCACCCTCAGATTC